>NC_089750.1:56852206-56894706 GCF_040412425.1 Macrobrachium rosenbergii
GCAACAAGGGCGTGGACCACGGCGAGATTCCCCTCTCTGGCCGATAGTCCTGATTTGTTTCGTAGTCGGTAGTCATGTCTAGGGGTGTTCTGTTGCATGTGTCTCCCTTCAGATTTTTCCGGATGCCCTGTGGTTTCCTTGAAGAAGGGAGGATGAAGTCCGTGTTCCTCTGCATGTTGAATGCAGTCCGTTGTTGACTTATGTTCACTGCTTCTGCTATTTACAGTCTGTGGAACCGGGCTTATCTACGCATGATTGCTTTCTAATAATTCTTATGGTGCTGGTTTACAGTTGGTGGTCGTCTATGTAGTGGTGAAATATTGCCCCTTGGCTGCGGTGAGCTTGCAATTGCCTGCATAGAGTAGTAGTGGTGCGACCTATGCAGGCAATTGCATTGGTACATTTATATTTGTATACTTCATTGGTCGGCTCACATCTCTCTACAAGGGGCCTTGCTATTTTGCATTACAATAGCGCTGACTAGGTTTGGGCGGCAGTAGACACTCAAAGAAATACTTTCGTCAGGATTCGTAGGTGTAACACTGGCATTTATCCTCTTCATGGTCTTGACCTCATCCTTGAACTGGGTGTGATATGCGGCTTTGTAATACAATATGATATTTCTCGGTGAGGTAGGTGTCGTCACTGGTGTGCTGATTTCGTATGCAACGTTCTATTAGATTGCTGTCATATATTTTATTAGACAGGAACTGCCTAACACATTCGCGCTCTGCGTATCTTTCCATGAGGGGCAGTGTGTAATTGCGTGTCCCAGGTACGCGGCAACAGCAGAGCTGTTTTAAGTGTCAGGTCACTCCCCAGGGGTATTAAAGCACCGACCCACACTAGTTGCCTTTTGGTAAACAGTAGCATTGTACCTGTCTCCTCTTCTCCTACGGAGCACCGGGAATGCCTATGCTGCCTCCCAGACCACCAGCAGGAGAATGAGACCCGCTGACCAATAGAAATTCAGCACTCCAGTGACATTTGTTTAAGATTTAAAAGTCCGCATATAAATGGAAAGAATCTTGAATAATTTTTCCTTATTCCTGAGAAGTTTGCCCGAAGAGGAAAAGAAGTATGAACTGATTCAAAGTCTTGATAAACAGACAGTATCTGCGAACAGTGCCATTAACTTCAATAGAAATTACATAAGAGAGAAAATATGCCCAAATAGCATATATACATACATACATACATATACATTCATATGTATATATATATATATATATATATATATATATATATATATATATATATATATATATATATATATATGTAATACAAATATATTTAACTTTCCAAATATCTAATGTAAAATATACTGAAATGACTAGATTTTTCTATTTTTCTTATTCAATTAAATAATTAGATTTTATAAAGAACAGTAGAAACGGATGCAACTTAAGAGACATCGCCTCAAAAAGCAAAATAAGAAAAAGAGAGAGCGCATCGATTTTCCTTATTTTTCATCCCTAGTTTTGCCCTTTCCCATACTGGCTCATTCCAGAAAAACCGTGAGATAGAATGTCAATAGAATTCTTTTTTATTATTTGAACTTTCACAGAAAATGGAATCAACAAAACTAATCCAAAATAGATACGGCTCTGAAATGAGCCGATTTATATTTATTATTAAAATGCACTATGCCCAAAAATTTTACTCACACTTTCGTTTCCTATTTATATACATATTTTATATTAATGTCAAGAAGCATCATGGAATTATAAATTTAATATATTCAAAGTTCAATGACCAAGAGTTTAAAGGAAATCCGACGATATGGGAATTTTTTTTATGAAGTGTTAGCCACATTATAAAGTGATTTACAGCAAAATTTTATTGTAAAGTTGTGATTCCTATTAACTTTATTACTATTAGTCACCGTTCCCCAGCCGTTATTATCATTTCATCACTACTACTACTACTACTACTACTACTACTATTACTACTACTACTACTACTATTCCGATGGCGTTGGTTCTGGAACTATGAAACTATTCTTCCTTATGCTTTTTCTTTCGATAATACTTTTCGAAATCACTCTCTTCCTTTCCAGTCTAACTTAATCAGCGTTTGCCGTTTGGTCGTCATCCGCTCTCCACCCCTCTCTTACTCCTAATAAATAATTTGCACTCTATTTGCCCATCTTCATCCACGTCCCGCTAATCATCTCATCTTCAATCCCCCTTAACCGATCATCTCCTCTCATCAGACTTTCAATCTCCTCTACCTTTGTCCCGTTGGTTGAGTAGACGTTCTTTAGACCAAAAGGAAATATAGCGACATCAAAGAACAATCTTTGGTAAAGAGATTCTACCAACGCCATTAACGTCCAAATGAAGAGGTTCTCTCTGAGATGGAAATTCCTTGGTATGTTTGTCAGATTTTCGTTGACTGTATTTTTTAAAGTTCGTGACTTGTATGAATTAATTAGGGCTGACTGTAGTTTTTCACTAGATCGTGCATATATATATTTATTTGATATAAATACCAGTTTTATGATACCGCGTAACATTTTGTCAATATATGCTGAATAAAATGAAGAATTGTGATGCCATTCATAAAATGCAAACTAGTTTGAGTGTCTATGACTGGTTTTCGTAACAATGAATGTTTTGGCCCTTTTCTTTCATTTCTTTTCTCCTGATAATTTAATTGGCTCTTTTGTCTTGTTCCATATGCATGTGTGCATTTCTCAGTAACGACAAAAACAATATTGATAATAAGGTCATACACAGAGCAATAATGTTCTGGCAAACCTTCTTACATAGATTTTTCAAGTATATTATCATAATACAAAATGCTTTTGCTTTCGAGGGCTACTTGGCTCCTTGTCAGAGAGTAATTTATGCCACTTTCTCTGTGCAACTAAGGTGGGCAACGGGTAATAAATTGTACTGTTAGAATTCCATTGCCAAGATGGGGTTAAACTCTCACCACTACTCTTTATGAGTCTACTGTATATGGAGGTACCATACCTATACCCATACCTGTACCATACCCATATTTGTACCATACCCATACCCATGTCATTCCATACCCATATCTGTACTCTACCCATACCTATACCCATACCAATACCCATACCCTACCCATATCTGTACCATACCCATACCATACCCATACCCATACCCATATCCATACCATACCATACCCATACCCATACAGTATCTATACCATATCCATTCCATACCCATACCATACCCATATCCATATCTGTACCATACCCATACCCACAGCTAAATTAACCCTACTAATAATAGTAAGCAAAAGTCTACAGGCAGCACCAGCCCCGTTTACCTTCCGGTGTGCAAACAAATAAACAACCAAACGTTTCAGAGTTTTAGTACTATATGTGGACTTCCGGATTGGAGGGGGGTTTCAGAAGCCTGTCCTGTCGGAACCCCAAACCGAGAGGTAGTCCTCATTCGGGTTTTTTCATTTGAAGTGCGAGTAATATTTGTTTGTAATATATGTAATGAAAACTAACTATATTGCTCAGCAATTACTGACAAACTTACATAATATTCTCTTATCTGCTTTGTTGAAAAATATTATTCCAATTAGACCTCTGTTCTTGCACAATACTACAGAACAGTTTTATGGAAAATAAAATGGAGACGAAAGGCTCCGAAGAGCCTGGAGATTGCCTTGAAGCCTTCGGAAGCATCAGAAGCCTCCAGAATTCACAGAAGCCCCTGTCCACGCAAAAAGAGGCAGAAAGGGAGCCAAGGAAATTAATATAATAGATACATTCTTGAAGACGTTTTCACAACTCTGGGATCTTTTGAAGCAGTCTTCAGCTCATGAAGCATTCCTGGAGAAATGCCCATTGGATTATAACATCTTCTTAAATTCTTACAGACTCCAGGATCCTTGAATCCGTTTAAGAGGTTTCTGGGAATTCCAAAGGCTTTCGTCTCCGATTTCTTCTCCATAAAACTCTGTTCTTTAGTGTTGTGCAAGAACGGGGGAAGCCCATGTTCTTGAAGCAGTCTTCAGCTCCTGAAGCATTCCTGGAGACACGCCCATTAGATTGTAACGTCTTCTTGAAGCCTTAAAGACTCCAGATCCTTTGAAGCCGTCTTCAGCTCCTGAAGCATTCCTGGAGAAGCGCCCATCGGATTACAACATCTTGAAGTCTTACAGACTCCAGGATCCTTTGAAGCAGCCTTCAGCTCCTGAAGCATTCCTGGAGAAACGTCCATTGGATTATAATGTCTTATTGAAGTCTTAAAGACCACAGGATCACGTGAAACAGTCTTCAGCCCCAGAAGCCTCCGGACACACACAGACACACACAAACAGACAAACAGACAGACAGACGGGCACTGAAAGGACAAGGAAATTTAATATATATATATATATATATATATATATATATATATATATATATATATATATATATATATATATATATATATATATATATATATATATATATTTATAAAGACTTTCAGCGAACTATGTGCTGGCCTGTGGAAAGGTATATCCGGTGCAGGTGGCACTGATGTTGACGTTGGTGGTTTCTGCAGTTAGATACAGCGGTGTCAGATACCCGCTGTATCTAACTGCAGAAACCACCGTCGTGACAGATTGATGGAAGCGTTGTGAACCTGACGGTGTCGTCACGCTTCTGGGGAGGGGTTATTAAGTGAGTGCGTGCATGTGTGCACTCACTGATGGTATATTATGAGAGGAACATACAATAGCTATTCACTTCGATTTGCAGGTGGTGTGATTCGCTCTTTGTGCAGTGTTAGTGGATAAGAACAGCCACTGTGAGAAACGGTTACATGTGGCCATAGAAGTGAGTAAGATAACTCATTAACACATATTTTTTCCTGACATTATGTGGAACACCCACTTGGTGTTGAAGTGAAACTCCTCTTCTCCATTATGCATTTCTCCGTTTTGTTCTCCATTGTGTATTTTTCCGTTTAAGTATCTATTTCTTTTTCATACACCATTTCAGGTTTTAATACATGACATGTTTCTTTTAACAGGAATTCTGGGTTCGTCCAGTGAGGACGAATATTTTGGAAGTGGTGTTCTTTAACATATTCTATGACATTTATTTTGGTCTAGAATAATTGTGACCTTTTTATTTTGTTTGGTGACCAGACTGTTAGTCACTAGTATTGGTTGGTCTAGAATCATTAATTTGATTGATTGTAAGTCTGAATTACCTCTAGTTATGACTTCCATTTTTAGGGCGTGTGAGTTACTCCATTTCATAACCGTAGCTTTTGCTGAAATACTTTCATTGAATTTGCAAATTAAGTCTAGTGTTGTATCTCGGCATTTTATTCCAGTAGGCCTTTGCTTGAGGATAGGTACAGGGAGAGGAGTCGACGAGAGAGGAAAAAATATGCTGACCCAATGCTGGCCATTGCTACCGGAAGATCTTAGGGATGTAAGATGACATGACACTGTTCTTGAAACAGATGTAGTAAGAGATTATGACCCTAAATGACCTTGTCGAAGGGCATAACACAAACACACATACGCACACACACACATATATATATAATTGTGTATATATATATATATATATATATATATATATATATATATATATATATATATATATATATATATATATATATATATATACTGTATATATAATTTTCCATTAATACTGTATACATATATGGAACATAACCTTGGCTGATCTGTCCAGTTTATAAACTTATTCTAACCTTTGTGTTCATAAGTAATATACCTGTATTATTTATTTGTTTAATATGTCCGATGAATGATTCATTTTCCTCTTGTCATAATTCGGCAGGCCCTTCCCTGGGGCTGCGTAACTTGGGGAAAACTCTGGGAACCATCTTCAAGGGGAAGAGGCCCTCGTTGAGACACTCACCCGGGTGAGAGGTCCTGTTCCAGAATTATTCCAACAGAATTACCAGATTGAAGATGTCTGCAAAAATAGATTTACATATCTGACTATATACTCCCTTTGACAGAGATCTTCTATTAGAAGAGCCTTCATCAAGGGACATAGCATACTTGGAGGAACTGAGTTCCTTCTTTCTGTACAGCTGGTCTTCTAGATTATTCCAAAAGGATTACCAAAAGGAAGACATTTGCAAGAATAAATATAGATATCCGACTATTTGCCCGCTTTGACAGAGATCTTCTATAAGAAGAGTCTTCACCAAGGGACACAGCATACTTGAAGGAACTGAGTTCCTTCTTTCTGCACAGCCAGTGTTCTAGATTATTCCAGCAGAATTACCAGAATGAAGACATCTGCAAGAATAGATCTAGATATCCAACTATTTGCCTGCTTTGGCAGAGATCTTCTATTAGAAGAGTCTCCACTAAGGGACATAGCATACTTAAAGGAACTAGGTTCCTTCTTTCTGCACAGCCGGTGTTCTAGATTATTCCAACAGAATTACCAGAAGGAAGACATCTGCAAGAATAGATCCAGATATCCTACTATTTGTCTGCTTTGACAGAGATCTTCTATTAGGAGAGTCTTCATCAAAGGACATAGTTTCTGCACAGCCAGTGTTCTAGATTATTCTAACAGAATTACCAGAAGGAAGACATCTGCAAGAATAGATCTAGATGTCCAACTATTTGCCCGCTTTGAAAGAGATCTTCTATTAGAAGAGTCTTCATCAAGGAACATAGCATACTTGAAGGAAATGAGTTCCTTCTTTCTGCACAACCGGTGTTCTAGATTATTCCAACAGAATTATCAGAAGGAAGACACCTGCAAGAACAGATATAGATATCCCACTATTTGCCTGCTTTAACAGAGATCTTCTATTAGAGGAGTCTTCATCAATCGACATAGCATACTTGAAGGAACTGATTTCCTTCTTTCTGCACAGCCAGTCTTCTAGATTATTCCAACAGAATTACCAGAAGGAAGACATCTGCAAGAATAGATCTAGTTATCCGACTATTTTACCTGCTTTGACAGAGATCGTCTATCAGAAGAGTCTTCATCAAGTTACAAAACATACTTGAAGGACCAGAGTTCCTTTCTGCACAGCCGGTGTTTTAGATTATTCCAACAGAATTACCAGAAGGAAGACACCTGCAAGCATAAATCTAGATATCCAACTATTTGCCCGCTTTGGCAGAGATCTTCTATTAGAAGAGTTTCCATTAAGGGACTTAGCATACTTGAAGGAACCGAGATCCTTCTTTCTGCACAGCTGGTGCTCTAGATTATTCCAACAGAATTACCAGAAGGAAGACATCTGCAAGAATAGATCTAGATATCCGACTATTTGACCGCTTTGACAGAGATCTTCTATTAGAAGAGTCTTCATCAAGGGACATAGCATACTTGAAGGAACTGAGTTCCTTCTTTCTGCATAGCCGGTGTTCTATATTATTCCAACAGAATTAGCAGAAGGCAGTCATCTGCAAGAATAGATCTAGATATCCGACTATTTGCCTGCTTTAACAGAGGAGATCTATTAGAAGAGTCTTCATCAAGGGACACTGCATACTTGAAGGAACTGAGTTCCTTCTTTCTGCACAGCTGGTCTTCTAGACTATTCTAACAGAATCACCAGAAGGAAGATGTCTGCAAGAATAGATCTAGATATCCGACTATTTGCCTGCTTTAACAGAGATCTACTATTAGAAGAGTCTTCATCAAGGGACATAGCATACTTGAAGGAACCGAGTTCCTTCTTTCTGCACAGCTGGTCTTCTAGATTATTCCAACAGAACTACCAGAAGGAAGACATCTGCAAGAATAGATGTAGATACCCCACTATTTGCCTATTTTGACAGAGATCTTCTATTAGAAGAGCCTTCATCAAGTTACATAGCATACTTTCTGCACAGCCGGTGTTCTAGGTTATTCCAACTGAATTATCAGAATGAAGACATCTGCAAGAATAGATCTAGATATCCAACCATTTGCCCGCTTTGACAGAGATCTTCTATTAGAAGAGTCTCCATCAAGGGATATAGCATACTTGAAGGAACAGAGTTCCTTCTTGCTGCACAGCCGGTGTTCTAGATTATTCCAACAGAATTACCAGAAGGAAGACATCTGCAAGAATAGATCTAGATATCTGACTATTTGCCTGCTTTGACAGAGATCTTCAATTAGATGAGTCTTCATCAAGGGACATAGCATACTTGAAGGAACAGAGTTCCTTCTTTCTGCACAACTGGTGCTCAAGATTATTCCAACAGAATTATCTCCTGGTGCCCCTCTGGTGTACCTCTGGTATCCCTCTGTAAGCCTTCTGGTGTTCTTTTGGAGGCCTTCTGGTGTCCTTCTGGAGGCCTTCTGGTGTCCCTCTTGTGGGCTTCTGGTGTCCCTCTCACCTCGGGAAAGTTCTTCTGCCTGCCGAGATGGGGGAATCTCACCAGCCGTTGACTCTCACTGAGAGGATTCGTCTGTCCGCCGAACAACCACTGGCTCTTGCTGTGTAAGAGGTCCTCCACCTGGCCAGGTGGTTGGGAAGATTCCCGGCCGTTGGCTCTCATCCTGAGAGCTGGTCCTCCTACCTCCGAACAATTGTTGGCTCTCACCTTGAGAGCTGGTCCTCCTGCCTCTGAGTAACTGTTGGCTCTCACCCTGAGAGCTGGTTCTCCTGCCTCCGAATAACTGTTGGCTCTCATCCTGAGAGTTGGTCCTCCTGCCTCCAAATAACTGTTGGCTCTCATCCTGAGAGCTGGTCCTCATGCCTCGAAATGACTGTTGGCTCTCACCCTGAGAGCTGGTCCTCCTGCCTCCAAATAAATGTTGGCTCTCACCCAGAGAGCTGGTCCTCCTACCTCCGAATAACTGTTGGCTCTCACCCTGAGAGCTGGTCCTCCTGCCTCCGAACAGCCATTGACTCTAGCTTTTGAGAGTTCCTCTGTTTGATGAGGTGGTTGGGAATTTCCTAGGCCAGTCCTCCCTCTGAACCGCCGTTGACTCTAGCCAGTGAGAGTTCCTCCACTTGACGAGTTGGGGGAAACTCGCCAGCCGTTGACGCCCACTGGAAGAGTTCGTCCTCCCACTTCGGGTGGGGAAAGCACAGCTGTTAACTCTAGCCTGTGAGAGTTCTTCCACCTGATGAGTTGTGGAAAACTCACCAGCTGTTGACTCTCACTGGGAGAGTTCGTCCGCCTGCTGGGGGTGAGGAAAGCACTGCCGTTGATCATGTCTGAGAAGTTTGTCCTTCACCCTACCATTGTTGTCCGGGCCTGTTGTCCTAAGACTTGCTCCTAAACTTCGTTGATTCCCTCAGCATCATTTCTTCTATCTTCTCATCCCTATTCTTGACCTTCATAGCAAAGTTATCTCAAAGCTTTGTTTTATATTCTCGTAAGGAGGTCAAAGTATCTGCCCATCTCATCTGCTCTGGACTTTTCTATTTTCAGAAAGTTCTCCATCTTTCCGTGATGGAGAGCAGCCTCAAGTTTGTCGGCCATTTCTTGTATCTTCTCATCCCTATTCTTGACCTCCAAGGCAAAGCGGTCGTTTTACCAGGACGTCAAGAAACGGTAAAGTCTTCTGCTGGCTGTGCTCTGTGGTGAAGTTGAGCAACGAGTTTCTTTTCAGAGCATCTGCTAGTTTTCTGGCATCATTGGTTTCTTTAATTGAGACGAATATGTCGTCAATGTACCGCCCATAATTCTCAGATTTTGATGTTCTCGGAAGGTCCTTTCTTCTACGGTGGCCATGTACATATTTGGAAAAAGGACCCCTAATGGGGATCCCATGGTGACCCCGTCTACTTGCCGAAATAATTCCCCCCGATGAGAGAGGAAAGGGGCCGCCGTAGTACTGGCCTTCAGCGTATCTCGGAGGACATCTTCGGAAATGGGCAGCGGGTTCTTGTCGGACCTGTATACACGATTAAAGATGATGTTGATCGTTCCTTCGATGGGAACATTCGTAAACAAACTTTCAACGTCGAGTGAGGCAATGTCGTCTTCTGGTCCCTTTTCATGCAGGAGGTCAATGAACTCCACTGCTGATTTCAGTGAATATGAACCAGGCATGTAGGGTACCAGCAAACCATTCGGGACCTTCGCTATTCTATAGGTTGGGGACGTCATCTGAGAGATGATTGGCCTTAGGGGTTATTTATTCTTGTACTGAACCTGGCGTCTCTGCTGAGTTCGGAACTACACACCAGTCTTCTTACTCTCTTTCGCAACTTATCAAGCATTCCACAGAGACCTGTGTTGGTATAAGCCAGTCAAATCTCAACCAACTAACTAACCGAGTACCGTGGTATGAGCTCCAGGGGGCGGGAGCGCTATGTATCGTCACAAAGGTAAGAAGCTGTAGTTTCGACTCTTTTTCATCACAGTTTTTTCTTGCCAATAGATAAACTGTTAACAACTGTAATAATCACGAGATATAATCTACTCTTCTATTCGCCATTGCATGTCCTACCATTTGAGAATGATTTCTCATAATGCAATTGTATTGCAAGTAATCATTACAATGCATTTCTTATCAAACTATTATTGAGATAACCACTAAACCTACAAAGCTACCTTCTTAACACATTTCCTCAAATTAGAGAGAAAAAAAAAGAGGAAAAAGGGCTAAGATTTTAAATGTCCTCTAAGTTGAATCCTTTCTGCAAATATATACAGTAATTTGATATCGAGAATTATAAATAACGAAATTCAGTGTGAGTATAACCGCTTCACCATAATTGCTGAGACTTACTTTTAAAACCTTTTTGAATAAACAAATCATTATTAATATTTTTTGCCAAAAAAAAGGCTAATAAAAGTTATGGGGGTGACTGTAAGGGTAAGGTTTATGAGGGGGAAATTCACAGATATAAAGTTATTTTTGTCTGGAATTCGCTCTAATCAAATTATGGAACTATCATTCAAGCCATTTGCCAGGCTATCTACGCAAACAGTCTAATTCAGGTAAAGGAACTATGTCGAACAGTAGGCTACTGAATACATTTGAAAACTACCTGGTAGATAAATAAACGAAATTACCTTACATATAAGAAAAAATAAGAACACTGATTACTTGGCAAAAGCTTCATGGGTATAAACCCGGTATGTATCTACTTACGCGTCAACCTCCGAGGTGCTAGTAATAAACATGGCGGAAGCTCAATGGGATGCCGTGTTTAGTACTAGTCCCTCGGGGATCAAAGTATTATATACACCCATTTCTATATATTTCTATATATCAATAAACGATATCTTTGACTCAAGAGGGACTAGCACTAAACACGGCGTCCCGTTGAGCTTCCGCTATGTTTAATACCAGCAACTCGGAGGTAACATGTACAAGTACGGTAGGTGGATACATATCGGGTTAACACCAGTTTCACGAATCGATGAAAAAAGAACAATAACTCCTATACCCAAAATATCTTAATTTATTAACGAAATTCCAGAACTGATTTGATAGGAAAAGCACTTCAACTCTCACTGGCAAAAATAATCTCCATTATTAGATTGTCGAGGATGTTTGAAGACGTCTGCTCCAAAAAGTCAAGCGTGACTACGCACTATAGTTCGACAATTGAATGTTCGAGTGTTTTCTACAATAAATTACCTTTGCCAGTTTTTGAATGGTAAAAGCTAATGTAAGTCTTATATATAACCTGAAGACTGAAAATGTTAGCTAAGCATATTAAAGAGTTGAAAAACAATATCCTTGGCAAATAAATATTTTTATCGCTACATTAACCTAAAGGCGATTTTTTCATTACTACAACTGCCTTGGGGATTATTGTATCTAAATTAGGATGGTCTTATGCCAGAACGGGTTTTGCACTCATGCGCAGACGAAGGATTTACTATATAGATATTTAAAATCAAGGAACAGAAATGTGGGAATTTAGTGATTTGTACATTTAATAAAAAATAAATAGTTATAATCTTGGTTAAATACGGCAATTATCAACTTACATTTTAGTTTACGACTTTATTTGATTATTTTCCATAAAATGCAAATAGTTTGCAAATTATCTTCTTGTTATGGCGAAGGTATCTCGAAGTATATATATTTCAGAAAATTACGCCTTAACATTAAAAGGTACAGAGTGTGATGGAAGAATTTTTGGTTGCGAGATTTGTTGAAGCCGTCATTCCTTGTATTCAGCAAATAGTTGATCATCTCAGCAGTTAATGTGATGAACACGCGGTATTGGCCGAGTCATATGACCAAGTTGCTATGCGCGTACAAGAGTGTTATAGAATCTCGATTTTGTGTCTAATTCTGCCCATAAATTAGTTCGGTCGTTCATTAGCAGACCTAGAACGAGATCGTGAAGACATTAAGAGCTCTTAGAAAAATAAGAATGGTTGTGGTTGTGGTGATGACTTTTGTGGGCAACAACATGATGTTATCATGTTGGTGTGATCATAGAGAAAGACAGTCGCAAACCTTTGCAATGTCTAGTATTTTTATGTGGGAGACTGGAGACTAGACTTTACAAAGTCTGTAATGGAATATGTGAATTTTTTTGAATTTGCAGGCTATTAGCCATAATCGATTTTTAGTTAGAATGAGACTAAATCTTGAGTTAGATGTTTTCTTAGTTGACAATTTCATTTATTATGCATTTTAATCTTTGCTTTGTTTATTCATTACTTGTTGGGTTGCTTTAAATAATAAATCTATTTTTGGTTCGAGAACGAAAAGATCTTTCTGACCTCCGTGAGTAAGAGAGAGAGAGAGAGAGAGAGAGGGAAAGCCGCGAGAGAGAAAGGCGAGAGGGTGTTGAGATACCTGAGCTGAAAAAGACTCGCTGTTAAAAGAGAGGAAAAAGGGCTGAATCCTCCTGAAGACAGACCAATCAGTATTGTAATGTTCCTACCAGAATATTCTTATCTGTTTCCAACAGTTGTAACATATAGACGACATTGCAGTGAAAAAAGATGGTACATTCTAAGAAAAAGGTATCAGAAAGGAAGATAATGAATCTGCAATCTATAAATTAGCAACAGAAGACAAAAAAAAGAGGAAAAAATAAGATTTGATGCTTCAGTCTTGAGCAAATTTCCCCCACATCTTGGAAAAGTCAGTCAGTGTGTCCGAGAGCTATAGATCATTAATCGAGCGCGGTCGACGAGGTCCTTGACATATAATTGGCAGTTTCTAATTCAGCGAAATTCTTTAGCGTATTTACAAGTGCAAAGACAGCATTCTCTATATTTCATTCAGATGGGATCGTTTTAAGAAAGTTTTCGTTCATTTTGGGTGAGTTGTTATTCTGCAACTGATCGGTAATCTCAGATGACAATTCTGAATAAATATTTACCAGTGCTAAGACGATTTACTCTTGACTTCGGTCAGGTGTAATTTTATTAAGAAAACCTTAATTCATTTAGGGTACATTATTATCATGGGACTAATTGCTAACACTAGGTAAAGTCTTACCAAATAAAATGCCACGACAAAAATATCCATAATAAAGCTCAGTGATATATACTACTTCCCATAATCATATGTGGAAAGTCATCTATATCTGAAGACGAGTTATTCAAAGTAACCAGCTGATAAGGAAAGGAAGATTTGTATAAAATGTAAAGAGATTAAAAGGTAAGTAAAGAGACTGAAATCCTGTGGGACGAAGAAATGCAAAAACAGTTGGCATCTAATGTTGATATACCCTTACAATACAGTCTACAATGAAAGACGCACAGATAGACTAAGATGGAGATGGCATTGTAGATATAAAATGTGTTACGACAATATCAGGATAATTATTCAGAATTTTAATGGATTAACAGTATACTCATTGCTTATAAAGTATAAAGCTATCTGAACAAATTTTTGGTGTCATACATCCCACTGGATTTAAAGGCAATTATCAGTAAACAAAATAAGGAGCAAATGCCAAATACACTATATATATATATATATATATATATATATATATATATATATATATATATATATATATATATATATATATATATATATAATTATGAATTTATTAAGTATCATTTTCTACCATACATGCATAAAGTAATATCCAGCATGTACATCTTAAAACTGGCTCTAATCAGTAACCAAAAGCACTACCGTAACCTTGCCATGGGAGGTGATTTACAAGCATATTTGCCTCAAATCGAACAGAATTGGCGGATTAAGTGGAAGGAGAATGCTCTTGCCTTGTTTCAAGGTGTAGTCGGAGTTAAGGCCCTTGGCCGAAATCTCAGGGTAAGCTAAGGCACAGCATCTACTCATATTTCATCATCTGGCCAACATGGATTTTCTTGAGGGGATTTTAACACTTGGCAAAGACAGGATCTTTGAAACTCGAAGGAATCAAGACGAAAGTCTAAGATAGAACGACACAAGAAATATATGAATTGTCTGTATATTTCCTAAAACGTAACAAGAACACGGAAAGTAATAAAACTTGTAAGCATTATTAAGAATATTATATATATATATATATATATATATATATATATATATATATATATATATATATATATATATATATATATATATTCAAACTTTATCACATACACAATTGTTCTGTGCATTAGTAGAATTACTAAAAAGACCTCATTCAAACTGGATGGTATCTAATGGAGTATTTATTCGGAAAAAGTTACAAGCTTTCTTGGACAAACAGTCCACATTATCAAGTATCTGTACAATGAGGAGACGTGTAGTCCAGCTGCATTTATATCTGTGTGCTGGGTACTTTTAATCCTATAATTGCCTAGCTCCTGCTGCGTGACCCCCACCCCCTCGTGATCTTGGTCTTTCTCTTCTCCCCTCTTCCAGGTGTCTGTTCTCCGTGCGTTCTCTTGCGTTTTTCCTTCGTTTCCTTGCTACTGTGGAGTATACGATTTTTCTAGATATGCTGTCTTCAAAGCCGTTTCCGGTGTTCCCTGCCATTGTGTTGTTGGCGCAAGTTATGAAGGCGTTCTCTACAACCAGTCTAGACGTTTTGTTGGTGTTCCTGTAAAGAAAACTCATATTTTCCCAGTCTATTTTATGATCATTTTCCCAACAGTGTTTGGCAACTGCCGACGTCTGATTATAATGCCTTATGTTCTGCAGATGTTGTTTGCTTCGCTCTTTACATGATTTGCCAGTTTCGCCATAGTACCCTTCTTCACAGTCTAGACATGCTGACATATATACCGCCCCCTCCCCCGTCTCTAATCTCTTCCCCCTCTACCGACTTTTTGTTTCTAACTATTTTATTCCTAATGGTGTTTTTGTAGCTGCCTATCAATATGAAATTATCTAGATTTCTGTTGATGGGTGCAATAGAGTTGTTGTCTGGGACTTTAATTATTTTCTTCCCTACCAAATGTTCCTTTTCTATCCTTTCCCTCTCCCCAAAATAGTTTTCCTTGTTTTGATGTGTGCCCACTCCCACCAATACTTAGGGTAGCCTAATCTCTAAAATCTCCCTCAGGCAATCCAGCTCTTCGTCTAAAAATTCGGGACTGCAAATCCTATAAGCCCTGATGGCCAACCCTGTCATTACTCCTATTTTTATTTCTTTCCTATGACTGGAGAACCTATGTATGTATGAATTGGTGTGTGTCTTCTTCCTATACTGTATACCTTGAACTTTAAATTTTCCCCTTCCCTCTTAACCAGGACATCCAAGAAACACACCAATTCATACATACATACGTTCTCCAGTCATAGGAAAGAAATAAAAATAGGAGTAATGACAGGGTTGGCCATCAGGGCTTATAGGATTTGCAGACCTGAATTATTAGACAAAGAGCTGGATTACCTGAGGGAGATTTTTAGGAGAGAGATTACTACCTAAGTATTGGTGAGTGAGCACACATCAAGCAAGGACAAACTATTTTGGGAGAGGGAAATGATAGAAAAGGAACATTTAGTAGGAAGAAAATAATTACAGTCCCAGACAACAACTCTATTGCACCCATCAACAGAAAGCTAATTAATTTCAAATTGATGGGCAGCTACAAACACCATTAGGAATAAAATAGATTAGAAACAAAAGTCGGCAGAGGGGGAAGAGATTAGAGGAGTGGGGATATATGTCAGCGTGTCCAGACTGTGAAGAAGGGTACAATGGCGAAACTGGCAAATCATGTAAAGAGCGAAGCGAACACCATCTGCAGAACATAAGGCATTATAATCAGACGTCGGCAGTTGCCAAACACTGTTGGGAAATGATCATAAAATAGACTGAGAAAATATGAGTTTTTTTACAGGAACACCAACAAACGTCTAGATTGGCTGTAGAGAACTGCCTTCATAACTTGCGCCAACAACACAATGGCAGGGAACGCTGGAAACGGCTGAAGACAGCATATCTAGAAAATCGTATACCTCACAGTAGCAAGGAAACGAAGAAAAAACATTGATAAGTCCTTTCACCCTCCCTACCACACACTTGGCACATAAATTAACATGTTACATAAGTTTTCCGTTCACGCATGACACCTCTTTCCTACCCAATCTAAAAAGGATTTTAACGAATTATTTTCCTGCAGTTGACATGAAGCTCATATTTAAGAACCCAAGAACTATTGGCGGTATGTTTCGTCACAAAGAAAAACTGCCCCTAATGCAGTCCGGTGTTGTTTATTTATTTACTTGCTGTCAATGCCATTGTCAGACATACGTGGGAAACACACGCCGACTGCTTAAGGTCAGATGTGACGCACATATTGGCTTTAGCTTTCGCATTGGGTGCAAGTTGTCTAATCCCGAAACATCAAACATTAGAAACCACATAAAACTATGCAAAAGCAGAATAAACTATAAAGATTTCAAGATTATACTAACCAATCAACACGAACACCACCTCCCTATTCTTGAATCGTTAGCGATCAAGAAGCTTGTTCCCTCTTTGAACAATCATTCCTCGTCCACGCCCCTGTATATACAGTAGCTTAAACCACACCCCACCTTATGTTTATTGTTTTTCATACAGCAACTGAACTTCGAGGAATAAGGTCTGTTAGTTAAAATTTTCTATTTCTTTCTCTCTTTTTTTTAACAATTTTATTTTAGGTTTACCTTTTTTACTGATGTTTTACTTTATCATATTTTATTTGTACATTTACCCTAAATCTTCTTGCTCTATTTGTATATTTTACTTTGTATTTTTAGCCTTGAGGATGAGACAAGGATCTCGAAACGCAGGCCGTGATGAATAAAGGAAAACCATCTACCAAGCTGTCTGCTTTAGTGCCTTCTTGCTATTTTGCTGAGGAATAGCCTCGCTTTCACACAAATGTATATATATATATATATATATATATATATATATATATATATATATATATATATATATATATATAAGTAGTATGTATGTATGTATGTATGTTCCAGCATAACTCTGAAATGCAGGAGCAATTTCATCCAAACTTTAGTATGCATATGACTTACTATCTCGAAAAGAACACCGGGGGTATGACATCACTAGCACCAAATGGCACCAAATGGGTTGGGAGTGGAAGGGCTTCCCTGAAACGAGGCTGGTTCTACCAGAGAAACGGGGATGGTTATGCCCGTAGACTTGGTAACTTTACGAATTTATCATACCTAATTTTGATATACATATGACTTACTACCTGGAAAAGAATACTGTGGGGATAAAGACATCAATGGCACCAGAGGGGTTGGGGTTGACAAAAAAGAAGGTGACAAAAAAGAGAGAGAGAGAGAGAGAGAGAGAGAGAGAATGAGAATTCATCGGTTGTCATTCAGATTTATCCCGGGCAGTGCCGGGTTGGTCTAATATATATATATATATATATATATATATATATATATATATATATATATATATATATATATATATATATATATATATATATATATATATATATATATATAATTGGCAGGAGTAGGCTAAGAAACAGTATCTATACATATTTCATCATCTGGCCAACCGAGAAGTTTCAGGACCAAGGCGTCGACATGGATTTTCTTTAGGGGGATTTTAAAACTTGGCAAAGAGAAGATCTAAGAAACTCGAAGGACTCAAGACGAGAGTCTTTTCAAGATAGAGCGACACATGAAATATAAGAGAGAGTAAAAATAAAGTAGTCAGTGTAGTTTCCAGCACACAACAAGATAACGAAAAGTAATACGAATTATGAGCATTATTAAGATACTTTTTTATCGGAGATTGTTGATGCTATTCCGGGAACATTTTTAGGTTATAGAATGAAAATGAGAAATAAGAAGAGATAAAAAATATTTGGATAATTAAAGGGTAAAAGTATTTAAAATGAACGAAGTGGGGTGAAATGAATCATTTCTGCAAAGTACGTGAAAAATATAACGAATTACAGAAATTTTTTCACAATTTATAATGAAAAAAAATGAAAAAGTGCAGTGAAGCAGTTGTTTGTGTGATGTGATGAGCTGCCATTTTAATAGTTAATCTTACATAACATAAAAATTCCTATTTGATGTAACATTTTAAGACGCAATAATGCTCATTCCTCCACCGTTTGCAGTCAAGTTTAATTGAAATCGCCCATATCCCTACTCCATGCTGAAACCATTTCTTAGCTAGTAATAACTTGGAGGACTGGTAACCTAATGTAATCGTCCATTTTCTTCTCCATGAATTGTATCAGTTATTTAAATAAAACACACACACATATATATATATATATATATATATATATATATATATATATATATATATATATATATATATATATATATATATATATATATATATATATATATATATATATATATCTATATATATATTTTATATATATATATATATATATATATATATATATATACATACATACATACATACATACATACATACATACATACATACATTCATTCATATAATATACATATGTATACAGTATATACACATATATAAAGGAGATTATTAATTAATATCGGAGACCCTATTGTCATATCTTAGTCCAACACCCCTAACATCCACGACTAACTCCCCCCAACTCGCCCCCGCAACAATCCCACCCCAACACAGACGCCAAAAAACAGAAAGGCGAGAACTGATTTCTCGTTGAAAACACTCCAAATCACTTCCTCCTAACACTTTACCTTATTAGCTCTTTAAAGAGCGAAGTGTAAAAAGTGCCTTGGTGCACTTATCCAGCACTTTTCATGGGGGCCAACAGATGTCATTATTCCTGGGATCTTCATGCAAATTAGATAGCGTTCGTAATTGAACTATCAAGAGAAATGAGGTCTCTAATGAGCAGAGAACTTAGCTAAGGCCAGCTAGACAAGAGTTAGAGATACGATTATCGTTAATAACCACTAGAAAGGAAACATGCACAGAAGGACAAGGAGCAGAGAGAGAGAGAGAGAGAGAGAGAGAGAGAGAGAGAGAGAGAGAGAGAGAGAGAGAGAGTTTAATAAAACCTAGCATCTATTTCCAGAAGGGAGGCAAAGAGAGAGATTAACGGGAATCCATTTTCGACGAAAGAAAAACTAGGCGAGAGAGAGAGAGAGAGAGAGAGAGAGAGAGAGAGAGAGAGATTAACGAGAATCCATTTTCGACGATAGGAAAAGTGAGAGAGAAAGAATAAGAACAAGAGAGAGAGAGAGAGAGAGAGAGAGAGAGAGAGAGAGAGAGAGAGGAGAGAGATGGCGTTTAATGATACCGGGAGTCCATCTCTGACCAAAGACAAAGAGAAAAAAAAGAGATTTTAATTAAAGGGGATCCACTTGCAGCGATAGATATAAACAGAAAATGAGAAACAGACAGACGGACAGTTTGTTGAGATAAAATCTATCTCCAACGAGAGAATAATTAACGCAGCCCTATCTCAGACATGAGAGAGATCAAGAGAGACTCGAATTAGAGAGACTCACCGATGGACGTAGTTCAAGAAGAGCACCAGAGAGAGAGAGAGAGAGAGAGAGAGAGAGAGAGAGAGAGAGAGAATCATAAATAAAGTTGGAGCCCAAGTGCCTTTCATTATGAAGGTAATAATTTTGGCCCATTATTTGGAAGAGCGAAAGGCAAGTAATAAATTCTCAATTAGGATCTGATCTCAAGATTTCCAGAGCCTTTTTTCCTTTTTTATTCTCCTTCATATTTTTTTTTTGTTCGAGAGGAGGGCCAGGATTCATAATATCCCTCGTTTAGCTTTTATTATCTTTACACGAATTTGAAATACCCATTTCTTTTCTTTTTTTCAGATTTTCGTCTTCACTGAATATGGTTCAGCTTTAATCTCGTTATTGACCATCGTGTAATGAACTGTAATTTTTTAGATAAAAATTGTGTCCTCTAATTACTTTCATTCTTTTTTTTTATTGCTGATAATTAAGACAATTCTGTCTATCTGTGTTACTGATAAACCGCTTCATGTTGCTAGACATTCGTCTTCTTTTTTAATTTGAAAGTTTCAGGAAGGTTGAAACTCTCCTTCACTGAAAAATTTTGTCCTCGTTCTTTAGAAGCCATGAAGCCAAGGTCGATAGCTGGATCATAAAATATTCTGGTATATTTTTGTAAAGGAGGAATTGGAACCACAGAATTCTACACACACACACATACACATACATATATATATATATATATATATATATATATATATATATATATATATATATATATATATATATATATATATATATATATATATATATATATATATATATATATATATATATATATATATATATATATATATATATATATATATTATATATATATATATATATATATATATATATATATATATATATATATATATTCCATATTTTATATATATATATAGATATATATATATATATTATATATATATATATATAATATATATATATATATATATATATATATATATATATATATATATATATATATATATATATATTATATATATATATATATATATATATGTATATATAAGTCACAGCCCTCGCAACTAGTTATCAGAAACCTATTTTCTCCCAGTTATGCAGCATTCATTTCGATTTTTTTAGAAATAAAACGTCTATTAATCTATAAATTATTATCTCCAGAATTAAAGTATTTATGAAGTTATACTTGTAAAGCATATATCCCTCGTGTAAAATATTATAGTTAAATGGCTTAAAGATATAAGCAAACATTAATATAAGTAGATTTAGTAATGTGGAAACCTTATGGTCCTTTTTAAAGAGCCTTCTTATCTATTGCAAAAAAGCAGTTTTAGTACTTACATTAATTCAAAGCCTGATTAAAACGTGCCGTTCATTCCTGCTCGCTTTAAAGATGTGTGCAATTTGCCTTCAAATATATTTTCTACCATACTAAAATTTAAATTAGGGCAATGTCTGATTTCCATCTCAGACACGAGTGTGTTTCTGAGCATAGAGAGAGAGAGAGAGAGAGAGAGAGAGAGAGAGAGAGAGAGAGAGAGAGAGAGCAGAGGGGAAGGGAGAAAGAGAATTTTCATGCATCTCTATCTCAGTTTTACACACACACACACACACAAGCGCAGACACGTATGCATACAAACCTAAATGATTAACATTGAAGCCTCTGCATTTCGCTTTCTTTCAATGAAATTTACGCACTCCCCCTTCTCTGTCTGTCTGTCTGTCTGTCTGTCTGTCTGTCTGTCTGTCTGTCTGTCTGTCTGTCTGTCTGTCTGTCTGTTTGTCTGTCTGTCTGTCTCCCCTAAATGTTCATTCACTTTTCACTCTTTTAACTTTATTCCTCTTCTTTTTTTCCACACTTAACTAAATGTATACAGCAATTACTCTTGTCTCTCTCTCTCTCTCTCTCTCTCTCTCTCTCTCTCTCTCTCTCTCTCTCTCTCCTTCCCTCTCTCTCAATTATTAGTTTCGCTACGTTTTTCTTTTTATCATCTGCGCTCTCTCTCTCTCTCTCTCTCTCTCTCTCTCTCTCTCTCTCTCTCTCTCTCTCTCTCTCTCTCCTAAATATTCATTCACTTTTCACTCTTTTAACTTTATTTCTCTACTTTTTTTTCCACACTTAACTAAATCTATACAGTAATTACTCTTTTCTCTCTCTCTCTCTCTCTCTCTCTCTCTCTCTCTCTCTCTCTCTCTCTCTTAATTATTAGTTTCACTACGTTTTTCATTTTATCAACTGCTTTCTCTCTCTCTCTCTCTCTTAATAATGAGTTTCGCTACGTTTTTCTTTTTGTCAATAGCTCTCTCTCTCTCCGTCTCTCTCTCTCTCAATTATTAGTTTCGCTGCGTTTTTCATTTTATCAACTGCTCTCTCTCTCTCTTTTTCTCTCTCCCCTCATTTCGAGAGGGGTTTTGTGTCCGTTCCCAAAGACTTCCACAAGCGAGATTTTCTTTTAATTTTCCTTCTGTATTTTCACGGTCTTACGACCCAACTTTTCAGGAATGGCTCTTCCCTGGGCATTAAACTTTTAAAAGGTCCTTATGAACACAAGCTGCTTTCGCCATTAACCTACAAGCTCCATCTTTTTTTTTCTCTCCTCTTTTTGTTGGATTTGTTTTTTCTCATTCTCGTGTTTTACCATTTTCTTTTATTTTGGGGATATTCTCATGTGCGAACAATTGCCTCTTGAGGTCATCGCTTTTAGGGTTGTTAATTGTTAATATATTTGTATCTTAACAACATCAACATGAACCACGACAATGATAACAGATGGAGTTCAAAATGACTGCTGAACCAGCTGCAATCATTTTCTATAAGTTTTTTTCAGTTTTTCTGATGATTGCTTTTCTCTGTTACTGCATTCCGCCAGTAGCTCTCGTATGTATGTCAAACATGAATGATAAATAGGAGAGCTACGGGCAGAATGCAGTAACTAAGAAACAAGAATCATAATAAAGATTGAAAGGCTATGCAAAATGAATGCAGCCGATGCAGCAACCACTTTTAACTCAAACGCATAATAATAATAATAATAATAATAATAATAATAATAATAATAATAATAATAATAATAATAATAATAATAATAATGTATACATTTTTAGAGAAATTTTGCATTAATAAAGAGGCATAGAAGATCAAGAATGCTTAGACTTGAGATAAATGTTAAAATGATACGTAGGGAACAGCGGTAACAGAGAGAGGTAGAAAAACCCTATTCCTTTATTGCAATTCCTTGAACTATTTAGGGAAACCATGTTAAATCCAATTATCTACAGGTTTTAAGAGACAACAAACTCGAACTTGAATAACAAATTCCTGTCACTGAGTGTTTTGTTTACAAATTTCTTTGATCGCAAAGTTCTTCCATAGAAGAAAGAATTTAATATAATATATATTCATCATGTTTCCCGTTCTTTTTCTCCGTCAGGAAGAATTGTTCAGAAGGGAAGTGTTTACGTCATCTGGGGAATTTCCATTAAGCAGGGGGAAGTGACTAGGGAAAAAATGAGACCCCATTTGAATGGCTGTATGCTAGGGGCAGACCTTAAGGAAGGACGCTCTAAATAATTCTTATTTTCCTTTTCTCCTTTTGTCTCCACAGTTTCAAAGGACGTGATTACTTTAAAATGTGTAGGAAAAGAGAGCAATCTCAGAGTTCATAAAGAAAGAAATTTCCATTTTTATTCGCTACTTAGATTTTTTTTCTTACAGTTAACTTGTTATGCACATCTGTAGCTCATCTTACTGCTCAGGCAATGTTACATCTTGCATCTGCCGCCGTTTGTCTGTCTCTTTGTTATAATAACATGTAACTCTACATCGTAAAACATTCACGTTCATACAAGAAGGGGAAACAAAAGACCATCACATATTGGTTAGCCACTCTGCTTATCAACCAGAGCACATGGCCAGAACTGAACTACCCATGCAGAGGTTAAAATAAACAAATAGAAAATGCGCCGAAGAAACTTCGGCGCAATCAAGTGTTCTGTACAGCGTATAATCAAGGCCACCGAAAATAGATATTTTTCAGTGGTCTCGGCCGCGGCCCATGAAACTTTAACCACGGCCCGGTGGTGGCCTGTCCTATATCGTTGCCAGAAACGCGATTATGGTTAGCTATGTACAAATATAGATTCTACTTCAGGTCAACCTTAAATAAAAAACAAACTAATAAGGCTAGAGGGCTGCAATGTGGTATGTTTGATGACTGGAGGGTGGATGATCAACATACCAATTTGCATCCCTCTAGCCTCAGTAGTTTTTAAGATCTGAGGGCGGACAGAAAAAGTGGGGACGAACAGGCAACGCCGGCACAATAGTTTTCTTTTACAGAAAACTAAAAAGTGATGTATCCCTAACGATTAGTAAATCTTCATGTAGTATAGACATAACGTATAGCCTGCGACTGGGACACAAAAGATAACTTGAACTAATTTTTAAAAATATTTATTGCTTATAATCTAGGTATTGTAAAACGAAATAAAGCTGTTCAGAAATAGTTCCAAATTCTCCACCAACATTCTTTGAGAAACAAAGGCTTGGACATCGTAAAAAGAAATTATCATGATCACCGCATCTTTAAGACGTACCCTGTCACTTGAAATTCTCAATTTTCAACAAAAAAAAATGTTAAAATTTCTGTTTTCCATTCAGTTGGCTGTACACTTGGATGAAGCACCCAAATATGAGACCTAGAGTCATTTTTGTTAATAACCTGAATCAAAATCTATATTTGTATGTTGTTCAAATACATAGAAAAATAAATAAATCCAAAAATCTAAATAAAAACAAATTAATTGACACTTAAGTATAAATAATTTTGTTCAGAACAAGATATCAATGTTATTAGTATAACAAAGACCAAACAAAAGAACGAAAGAAGACTTAGATAAAAAAAAGACACTACAGACTCAATAAAGTGGATGGGTTAGAATACCCAGGTCAATGGATGCTATCTTCAACGAAAACTTTAAATTAACTCACATTTTTGGAGTCTGGTGTTCAAAGAAAATAAAAAAATAAAAAACGATATATTGCTTTTGAAACAAAATATATGAAGCATTGTCTTTTAAATCCCTTTCAGCCATACCCTGATTAAAATCATATCATACTATATGAATGATATATATAATTGTTATATAATATAATATAATATATATATATATATTATATATATATATATATATATATATATATATATATTTATACAGTATATATAATATATATATATATATATATATATATATATATATATATATATATATATATATATATATGTATATATATATATATATATATATATATATATAGATCTATATAGACATCACCAATAATGTTGTGGAAAACATCTTATATTTCCTAAAACAGACAGACAGATAAAAAGATAGATTTGTAAATGCATGCTGCAATTTTCAAAGATACATGGGGATGGATAGGTATCTGTATGTGAGCATTTCTCTGCGATAGGCAAATGGACAGATAGATAATTTGTATATGAATGCTGAATTTTATTTTGTTAGGTTATTTACCTTAACGGAAATGACATCAGAGAAGGAGACAAGAAACAATTTGAAGCCATAATCATTTCTGCACATCTTGAAAGATTAGGAATCACCGAGAAAGAAAACTATAGCAGAATCACATAAAAAAAAATAATAATTAAAGACTTCATTCTTTAATAAACTCAGCCGAGTTACTGGATCTGCTCTATCCCATCTGACTGGAAATCATGGAAGAAAATGGGATTGCACTTAACAATGTAAGTCACCTCAGAAATAACAGGCTATGCTGGACACTTACAAGAAAACTGAGCAAAATCGAATGATACAAAGTATCATAATTGTTTTTTTTTTTTCATTATATGCACAGAATTCCTAATGACTTTCAGATGCAATTTCTTTTGATTACAGCTTGTTTCTTTTTACCTCATTCTTTTCTTCTATCCTCCTTTTTTTTTAAACAAGAACCTAATTTTTGTACGGCACTTCCTTATTTTGAGGAGGTTTCGCCTAATTGAATCACGTTTCTTCATCAGTCCCTTTTCCCACCAGAATCTTTCGCGGGCTAAAGCTGGAAATCCAGTTCTCATAGAACAACCTTCGCCCAATCAGACGACCTTTGCTAATCAGATTGTATTCAGGTTTTCTTAATTGAATTCCTCATTCGTTAGATTTCTTTCCTGAGTCATGTACTTTTTCTGGGTCGATTTATTTCATCAACACTGTTGTTTTAAATTTGCTTTCCTTTCTTTGCTAAAATGTACTTTTGCAGCTATCGTGAGTCTGTTTCTTTTTTACAAAAAGTTTTCCCCATAATCGCACATTATTTTACAATATATTCAACCTCTGTTCTCTCTAAATCCAAATCTATTCATTCTGTAACTGTATCTTAAGAATTTATGAACAGGTTTCATATTAAAATATAATCATTTCTTAGCTGGGACAGCGTTAAAGGTTTCATGTGTATTATTTATTTATTTATTTTTTTTTTTTTTTGCACGAAGCGCCCTAATATGAATGTATGAAGAATAGTGTCTAATTATGCTTGCTATACTCCTTTGCCAGTCAGAGAGAAACTTACAACTCATGGGTACTAGCAACTACCAGCATACATTTATTTGCTGACAGCGGACATCTTTTGACTATCAGAAAAAATTAATGGCTTCCATGGAGCGCTGAAAATTCCTGAATAATACCTGCAGTTCTAATGACCATTTCCCATAATTAGTGAAATATAAGAAAAAACTATCAGCATCCAAAGATTTTGCTCATAGGATCAATACCACGCGTTGACGTAAGGCCAGCTACATTTCATACAACAACTTTGGACTTTAATGATGAGATTTCGCTAATTCATGATACCTTATGCTCGTAAAATGTGGAAGTAATGGTTGACCTTAAATATCTTTTTAGTCAATAAGCTCTATAAAAATATAAAATTGCTTTCGTTGAGGAAAATTGAAGCGGATATATTTTCTTAGCAATGGTTCGTAATGATGTTAAATCTGGACATCAATTCTTGAGTCGCTGTTGAAAAACACGGAGCTTCCAGACAGAGTGAACAAAAAACAAAAAATAAATGAAAATGAAGTTATTTGTTTATATTTACACATGTGTTTATTTCCAGGAATGTATATAATGTATTTACGTAGTATATGAAATAATTATCTGGTGTCAGGAGAGGCTTACATGTCGAGGCATGAAACTTTTTAATGAATATATACCGGGGGTCATTATCATAAAAACTGTGTTGTGTATGGATATGATTATGCAAATTTAGCCGTATAAATATAATGTGTTGTGCTGGAGGTTTGGTAATATTCATGGAGAATGCTATCGTAGTACAACATTACACACACACAATATTATATATATATATATATATATATATACATATATATATATATATATATATATAATATATATATATAATTATATATATATATATATATATATATATATATATATATTATATATATATATATATATATATATATATATATATATATATATATATATATATATATGTATATATATATATATATATATATATATATATATATATATATATATATATATATATATATATATATATATATATATATATATATATATATATATATTTTATAAATATTACTGCTGTTCGCCCTCGAACATTTAGGGATAAAAATATCAGCCTGACTCAAGACAGGGAAATTGCTTTGTCCCACATTAGAGGCGTCTTCAGTTCAAACCTTAACGTCCGTTGGAGAACGGGATAGGTAAGTTAGGCCTTCCACCCTATAGGAAAATTTCCCATATCAGCCTTAAAAATAGGTGGTCCTAAGGTCCTTTTTTCCTTTTTACCTGTCTCTCGTGGCGAATGCTTTTTTTAACAGAGCGTAGACGCCTAAGGCATGACTGATAGGCCTGTTTTGACCCAGGCCGGTCAGGGAACTTCAGAGAGAAACCAGCGGTCGTCTCGGGCAGACGTCTGGAAGGTGGCCCTGTTCTTTGTTCTTTTTCTATTATGCTATCTTAATTAGTGAAGTGAAGAAGCAACTGCAAGAAGCCCCTCCTGAGGTGTTGTTTGCGCTGCACAACGTTCGTCCCTAAGGTAAAGTCGCTTTTTGTTCAAAACTTCGCCCATTCTTTTATTTTTTTCTGTATTTCGCATTTCTTTGTTTTCTTCCTTCAGCCACCACTTAGGGTATATGTGTTTACGAAGTCTAGATTAAGCCTAATTATTATATTGTTAGCTTCAACCCCGTTATTCCAGTAAAATACCTAGGATTTAGGGTAAGCAAAATCAGGTTAAATCTCGATGCTTTGTATGCCTCGCGTCCGAATGTTTGGAAGAACCGTTGCGTTTAAAATCAAATTCATCTCAAATATTCTTTGTTAAGGTTAATAACCCTTAACTGGCGACCTTTGGTTAATTAACTACTGTCTTTGAGGTTAACTTTTGGCTTCAAGTGGCAGGTTACGTGTAATCTTGGTTTGCAGGGCGTAAAAATTACGTAAATTGAATAATACATGATCAACCAAGACCCTCACACGTAACATTGGCGACCTTATGTAGAATCTAAAGTACATTTTAGAGAAAGAATCTGGAGAAAAGGAAATTAAAATTACATTAATTCCAAAAATAAAAGTCAGATATTGAATTCCATTTCATTCTTCCAAACAAGGAACCAGGCATAATAATAAGCAGTAAAGAGAATAGTTATAATAACAAGTGTAGTGAGAATTAGCTGGAAGGTAAGAAGGGTGACTCATAAGTAACGTTAAGACAAGGGATTTCACGTGTTTGTGTCAAGTCGTTTAACGAACTAAGGCCGAATCGCGGAGCCCATTTCATATACACAAAGTAATATAGTAATCGCGTCGGCAATTCCGATCGTTATTGTTTGCATATAGCGGGAATCATTAAAAAAAACCGTGTCAGTGAAGTAGCAAACGAACTGAAATAGTAATTTTACAATAAAGGTACCGTTCAACAACGTAAATTTACGCAGGCAGACTAGCATTTCTCTTTTCATTCTTTTGTTTAATGTCCGGGTGAGAAGAACGATAACAAAAGACAAAGTTGTTTGGTAATTTAGTTTTCCATCCGTAACGTAAAACGCTATGCATGATTGGTATATTTAAAGTAAAATCTGGATACCTGCATTTGTTTCGTTCGTTGTTTTTGAATTTGTTTGAAAAAGAAAATACCCGCCATCTTGGATTCCTCCGCGTGTTCACGCGGTTGTTTTGAAATTGTTCGAACTGTTTGTGAGAGAACGCCATTTTGGTGTTCCTTCGCTCAGCCGAGGTTGTTTTTTGAAATTTAGGCCTAACGGACTTTTTCCGCCATCTTAAGACCTTGTTATTGTCATGACTGTTGTGACCAGACTCTGCCCGAGCCACTCTTGGGTCATATTTTTTTTCCTTTTTGTAGCGAACCCACCTCGCAATATCTTAGCTAGAAAAAAAGACAAAAAAAAACAAAAGATAATTTAGGCAGGGAAAGATAGGCCTTAGTTAGGAGTAATAACAAGTTCCTACGAATACCTGCTATAAAAATCATATAAAGAAAATTTAAAATTTTACGATAAACTTTTGTGACGTCGGCTCCCAGGAAAATTAAGATAATAAAGCCATCCTAAGGAAGTCAAGACGACGCATCTATATCATTTTATTAAGATCCATGCCATTGTGCATGTATAAAATCTTTGTTTACATGTTCTCAAGCAGCAAGAAATTAGCTGATTGAAAATCTCTCTCTCTCTCTCTCTCTCTCTCTCTCTCTCTCTCTCTCTCTCGTCATTCAAGTAAGCATTCCTAACCTAAGTGTACGTGACCCTCTTCAAAGAAAGAACGGCCGACACTAGGCTAATTAATTCGAATACAATAAACCAATTAAAAGAAAACACCTCTGTCCCACAATAGATGAGGACAAGTTAAGAGTAATTACAACACAGTGATAAACTGTCGGTCACGAGTGAGGCCTGCTATCCAGACCGAAGCAAACAGTAGTTTTCACCCTCTGAAAAAGAAAGGGCCAGCACTGGGGCCGGTACTGGGACCAGCCACTCACGAGGATCTTTAAAAAAAAAAAAAAAAAAAAACCCAAATTCACTTTATTCCACAGTGCCAATAATTTGCAGCACTGTCATCACTTGAATAGCTTACTTTTCTCTCTCTCTCTCTCTCTCTCTTTTACCTTCCCTTTCTCTCTCATTCGATTGTTGCACTCTGCAGGGGGTGTAGAGTGCCTTTCCTCCCATATAGCCTAGTTGGACTCCAGTAGAGGGTCCCTAGGAACACATTGGCACCATAAGTGCCACCAAGCAAGCATCCAGAAAAATAAATAAAATAAAAACAAAAGGGAACACAGAAGAGAACGTTCTTCTGGGACCTAACCTGCACCAGTGCCTAGGGATACTGAGTGCCACCAGTGTGACCTGTACACGGCACACCCAAACTACAGTGCCACCTTTTGAAAGGGTGCCACGTCATTGAAAGACACTTCCTCGCTGCCCAAGTACGCCCAGTCGACCCGGTTAGACGCCCTTCCCCACCAGAACCATGGCAGCAGAGCATTATAAAACCTTTCCTGGGGCTGGGGACGGCGGCAGGTCTCACCGGCTCGGAACTTACCACCTGGGTTAAGGAGCAAGTGGACGACTTGGCCAAGCGGGAGAAGGAAGAAAGGCAGAGGAAGTATGAAGCCGAGCAGAGGAAGTATGAAGAAGAACGAAGGTGTATGAAGCCGAGCAAAGGCAATATGAAGAGGAAAGAGAAGAAAGAAGGAGACAGCATGAGTTAGCCTGCAAGGAAACTGAGTTAGCCCTAAAGGAGAAGGAGCTCGAGCTTGAGAGAGCGAAAATGGAGAATGCCGAAGCTATGGCTAGCCATCAAGCCTCCAGTCCTACACCTGCTGCATCAAACGCTCCAATTTCGAGCATCAATTCCCTAGTCCCCAAGTGGACTGAGGACGAGCCAGAAGCATGGCTGGAGGAGATCGAGGCTCTTTTCGATAACTACAGCACCACGGAGACGGAGAGAGCCTTAATACTAGCCAAGCATATGGAGGGAAAAGCCAAGGCAGCGCTTCGCTCACTGGAGAAGAGCCAGAGAGGTAACATGGCGGAAGTTCGTAGAGTCATTACAAAGGCCTACGAGATAACCCCAGAAAAATGGAGACAACGGTTCCGAGGTCTTGCCAGGAAGTCGGCTGGTCTTGGACGGAATGGGCATGTCACAAAACCCAGTCCGATGCGCTGGTTCGACTCCTTGGCCTGCACGACGTTTGAGGATCTCTTCAATCGGACCATGCTAGAAGACCTCTTCCAATGTGTGCCAGGGCCTTGCGGTATATCTTAACGATAAACAGCCCTCCACACTTATGGAAGCTTGTCGCATGGCTGATTCGTGGAAACTTTCAATCAGTCGCATAGCACCTCTCAGAAGCGAATCATCCCTCCGGCCTACCTCTCGAACTCCACTCGCCTGAAGAATGGACTGCCTAGCAAGACCCTGTGCAACTATTGCAAGAAGGGGGGCCACGCTGAAGCTGAGTGCCGATACAAACTCGGCACTAATAAGCAGCCTAACCCTACCAGCCAGAACTCCGCTCCCGATTCATCCGCTCAGCCCTCTCCTCCAACAGTTACTGCAGGCCACCGAGCCCATCCAAAAGGCCCGTGCAAATCCTGTGGGGCTGCTAGCCACTACAATGCTGGATCTCCGGCCTGTCCACATCATGTCCCCACCACCAAATTTGTCAACCTAATCAGCACTTCATTTTCTGCTGCTGGTCCGCACCGGATCCTTTACCCAGAGAGACTGGAAACCCAGTTCATCTCGGTGGCCCCTCTTCAGAGCACTAGCCTGCCCGTGACCCTTCCGGTCACAGTAGACACTGCGGCAGATATTAGCCTGATCGCCAGGGCCCAAGTGCCAGCCGGTGCCATGGTTGACGAAGAAACCCGGTGGGAAATGAAGTGGATAGAGGGCCATACCATTACCGTTCCTACTGTCCAACTCCAGGTTATGACACCTTGGGGCACGATACCCCACCGCCTCGGCGTGGTAGGTGGAATTCGGCCCGGGTGGCCTTCTTGTTGGTGGGATCTTCTCTGCGGAAGCCCGTCACCAACGCCACTCCGCAGCCACGTTACCTCCTCCACAGAGGCCCCATCTAAAACTCTCAACCATGTCAAACCTCCACCTTCCGCCCACCAAAGTGGTCCGCGGAAGGGCACAACCCAAACTATTCCAGGCCTAGCCCTCTCCAATCGCGAAGGGCTGGCCCACCAAGAGGTCTTCCCCTCCGCGAAGAGAGATTCAGGAGAGCAGTACCGCTGCAGGACGTGCAAGCGGGCAGACCACTCCACAAATTGGGAGGGCTGCCCAGCAAGCAACGCCCAGCGGGCGCCCCTGAACAAAACTCTAGGAGAGGCTACGATCTCCTGCTGGGGCAGGAATCTCTGCCGCAGCCAAACCCAAGTCGTCCGAGAGGTATTGCACCTCGGACCCCTTGTCAGGCATGCCTGACCCTCAACTGCTGCCAGTGCCACTTGCGAGCACTGAGCAGTGCCAGACTCCGTCCGCCACGGACGTTGAGCTACCAATGGAAAAGGCCCCCATGCCGGGTCTAAATCATGAGGTGAATCCTCCTCCGGAGATTTAGGATTCCCCATGCAGTTGATCATCGCGACTGGAGAGCCTCCAGCACCCGAACCTTCTTCTTTTCAAAATTTGACTCAGGGGATGAACCCTGGAGGATCGAAATGGTACCCCTTCCTTGGAAGACCAGGAACTGGCATCCTCGGACGCAGAAGTCGAGATCGCTCTTGCTCCGGTTGTCGCAGCAGCTGGAGTAGGGAGTCCTCCCGCAGCTTTGCAGTTGCCCCTGACTTCGCGCCCGCTAGCCTTCTGGCCTGTCCCCGGAGTCGGTGCTCTCATCACCTGCTAGGCCAGCTACTGATAGGCCTTGGAGGAAACCCGAAGAAGAAGAAGAAGGGGCGGAAGAGAGCCCAGTAGTTGCCGAGCTATAAGCTCATCCTGGCACTAGTGCCCTCTCGGCACAGTGCCCTAACATCTAAAGTGATCCTGGCCCCTTGCCCAGAGAAGGTAGCCAGTGTAATCTCTTCCTTTTATTGGTACCTAGCCTAGGCCGCCTTAAAGTACGGTACATCAATTTAGTAACCTTGTTCTTTCCACTTACCACCGAGCATGCAGTAATCATGTAAGTAGCCTAACTAATTTCAGTAATCTTAACTATTGTGAAACGAGCCACGATGCTCGTGACACGCATGGCCTAAGACCTCAGTGAGGCACCCATTTATCATATGAGGCAACCCTCATGAATTAACTAGTAAATTTTAATTGTATTAAACATAAACCATGTTGTAATTTAGTTAGAATATTAACTCTTATGTTGGTGCTACGGTCGGGTTAGGATAGGTTAGGCTAGGGAATATCATAGAATGCACCACTAGGCTAGGTCTAAAACACATCATGATTGTAGGAGGTAGCCTATAATAACCGTAAGCACCTTCTAGTACTATTAGAATTAGGTAAAGTAGTGATTATAGCTCATATCCTATCTAGGGTTAGGTAGTTCTGTAGCTAGGTAGGCTAACCAGGACTAATCTGCTCAGGGGGAAAGAGTAACCTAATAGAGGCGAACAGCTTGTTTAGTACAGACCTTCACGCCCGAAAAGGGAGTGAAGGCCCTCTTAAAGGGGGAGCTTTTATAAATATTTACGCTGTTCGCCCTCGAACATTTAGGGATAGTAAATATCAGCCTGACTCAAGACAGGGAAATTGCTTTGTCCGCATTAGGAGCGTCTTCAGTTCAAACCTTAACGTCCGTTGGAGAACAGGATAGGGAAGTTAGGCCTTCCACCCTATAGGAAAATTTCCCATATCAGCCTTAAAAATAGGTGGTCCTAAGGTCCTTTTTTCCTTTTTACCTGTCTCTCGTGGCGAATGTTTTTAACAGAGCGTAGACGCCTAAGGCATGACTGTAGGCCTGTTTGACCCAGGCCGGTCAGGGAACTACAGAGAGAAACTAGCCGCAGTCTCGGGCAGACGTCTGGAAGGTGGCCCTGTCCCCCTTTCTTTCTATTATTCTATTAGTGAAGTGAAGAAGCAATTGTGAAGCCCCTCCCGGCGGTGTTGGTGCGCACAAATTCGTCCTAAGGTAAAGTAGCTTTTGTTCAAAACTTCGCCCATTCTTTTATCTTTTTCTGTATTTCGCATTTCTTTGTTTTCTTCCTTCAGCCACCACTTAGGGTATATGTGTTTACGAAGTCTAGATTAAGCTAATTATTATATTGTGAGCTTCAACCCCGTTATTCCAGTAAAATACCTAGGATTTAGGGTAAGCAAAATCAGGTTAAATCTCGATGCTTTGTATGCCTCGCGTCCGAATGTTTGGAAGAACGTTGTGTTTAAAATCAAATTCATCTCAAATATTCTTTGTTAGGTTAATAACCCTTAACTGGCGACCTTTGGCTAATTAACTACTGTCTTTGAGGTTAACTTTTGGCTTCAAGTGGCAGGTTACGTGTAATCTTGGTTTGCAGGGCCGTAAAAATTATAGTAAATTGAATAATACATGATCAACCAAGACCCTCACACGTAACAATATATATATATATATATATATATATATATATATATATATATATATATATATATATATATATATATATATATATATATATATATATATATATATATATATATACATACTAAAGGGACCTCATTCAAACTGGAAGGCATCTAATGGAGTTTTATTCAAAAATTATTAAGCTTTCTTGGACAAACAGTCCACATTATCAAGTATCCGTACAATGAGCAGACGCGTAGTCCAGCTGTATTTATATCTGGGCTGGGTACTTTAATCCTATAATCGCCTAGCTCCTCCTGTGTGACCCCACCCCCTCGTTATCTTGGTCTTTCGCTGCTCCCTTCTTCTAGGTATATATAATTTCTCCGTGCGTTCTCTTGCATTTTTCCTTCGTTTCCTTGCTACTGTGGAGTATACGATTTTTCTAGATATGCTGTCTTCAAAGCCGTTTCCGGTGTTCCTTTGCCATCGTGTTGTTGGCGCAGTATTATGAAGGCGTTCTCTACAACCAGTCCAGATGTTTTGTTGGTGTTCCTGTACAGAAAAACTCATATTTTCCCAGTCTATTCTGTGATCATTTTCCCAACAGTGTTTGGCAATATGCCGACGTCTGATTATAATGCCTTATGTTCTGCAGATGTTGTTTGCTAATCCGCGCTCTTTACATGATTTGCCAGTTTTGCCATAGTACCGTTTCTTCAGTCAGACACGCTGCCATATATACCCCTCTAATCTCTTCCCCATCTACCGACTTTTTGTTTCTAACTATTTTATTCCTAATGGTGTTTTGTAGCTGCCTATCAATTTGAAATTAATTAGCTTTCTGTTGATGGGTGCAATAGAGTTGTTTACAGTCCCGGACAAAAACTCTGCAGAACATAAGGCATTATAATCAGACGTCGGCAGTTGCCAAACACTGTTGGGAAAATGATCACAGAATAGACTGGGAAAATATGAGTTTTCTGTACAGGAACACCAACAAAACATCTAGACTGGTTGTAGAGAACGCCTTCATAACTTGCGCCAACAACACGATGGCAGGGAACACCGGTAACGGCTTTGAAGACAGCATATCTAGAAAAAATCATACCTCCGCAGTAGCAAGGAAACAAAGAAAACGCAAGAGAACGCACGGAAAACAGACATAACCCCTAAGAAGGGAGCAGCGAAAGACCAAGATCACGAGGGGTGGGGTCACACAGGAGGAACTAGGCGATTATAGGATTAAAAGTACCCAGTTCACAGATATAAATACAGCCGGACTGGTGCATCTGCTCATTCCTACGGGCCAAACAAGGAAAGGCCCGTGCCAACACAAGAGTTGGCTTAATACAATACAACATCATCTGCTCATTGTACGGATATTTGATAATGTGGACTGTTTGTTAAGAAAGCTTGTAAGATTTTTGAATAAAAACTCAATTAGATACCATCCGGTTTGAATGAGGTAATTTAGTAATTCTACTAATGCACAGAACAATTGTGTATGTGATAAAGTTAATATATATATATTATATATATATATATGGATATATATATATATTATATATATATATATATATATATATATATATATATATATATATATATATATATATATATATATATACTACATATATATATATTATTAGTATATATATATATATATATATACACATATATATATACATATATATATATATATACATATATATATATATATATACATATATTATATATATATATATACATATATATATATATACATATATATATATATATATACACATATATATATTTATATATATATATATATATAGTTATATATATATATATAGTCATTATATATATATATATATATATATATATATATATATATATATATATACATATATATATATATATACATATATATATATACATATACATACATATATATATATATATCCAATAGATATATATGGCATATATATATATATATATCTATACATATACATATATATATATATATACATATACATATACATATATATATATATATATATATATATATAATATATATATATATATATTCATATATATATATATATGTAACACACACACACACATATATATATGTGTGTGTGTGTAATTTGTATTACGATATATACAGGGTGTGTATACAGCATAAACTAAAATTGATGTGAACAAAAACAAAAGTAATTCAGAACAGGTATTTATTTAAGTTTCTCTCTGAGTATTTAATAGAACTTGTGGCCTCCATCTGCCTGTACCACAGCCTGCATTCTTGAGGGTGTGATTTCAGCAAATCGCAAAAAAAGCTGAGACTCAAACTCCATTTCCCTGAGCTCTTCGGTCACCTCTCTTCGCAGGTCGTCGAGGCTCGGTTTACCATCATAGTTCACTGGCGCTTCAGCACGATCCTTTAGATACTACCAATGTTTTCACACACATTAAGGTCAGGGGAGGTACCTGAAATTCACTTGACGAGAAGAAATCGATACCACTCTTTCGAAGCAGCTCCTGTGTCTGAAGAGCCTTGAAACATGGTGCAACAACCTTATCATGCAAAAATGTCACTTCTTCAACAGATAACACATTTTCAGGATTTTTGAGGAAAATGGAAATACTCCACCAATAAGCACAGTTTCTCTGAAGTATTCGCCATTCCATGACTGTCCTTTTCTTTGATGATCCACATTAACCATTTGGCTGTGAAACAGAGAAAAATTCCCAGACATTCAGGAAATTTCACAACTTGGCGATAGTGCACGTCATCGCTGATATCATCCAACTTTGCAGTCCAAATAATGTCATTCAAAGAAGGAGGAGAAGAACGAATGACCAAGACCTGACCCCACCCTACGACTTCAGTTATGCTAGATAAAGAGGAGAAGCGGCTGCGTTACAGTTCAAAAGACGGAACAAGCCGTTTGATGTATAAAGGACTCAAAAATGGTTAGGTAATCACTATGGCTTGTTCCACCAATAATGAGAAATGTTTTCTATTTATTTCGATTTTACATATGGAGGCATGGTTCTTTATATTAGAAAATTCTGGTTGGATCTTGCCGTAGGTTACTGCAGGTGAGATATTGTAGCCATGTGGGATACAGTTTTAGAACGGGTCAGAAACTGAGTAAACAGAATTTTCTAATATAAAGAACCATGCCTCCATATATGTAAAATCGAAATAAATAAAAAACATTTCTCTGTATTGGTGGAACAAGCCATAGTGATTACCTAACCACCCTTGAGTCCTTATACATCAAACGGCTTGTTGGTCATTTTGAACTCTAACGTTTCCGCTTCTCCTCTTTATCTAGCATAACTGAAGTCTCTTCAGTAGGGTGGGGTCAGGTCTTGGTCATTCGTTCTTCTCCTCCTCCTTTGAATGGTTTGTTCAGCACTGGTTTCTTTTTACTGTATACCTTTCAAGTTTTATTAATTTTAATTTTTGTAAATAATTTTTTTTCTTTTAACTTTATCTTTTAAAATAGTTTTTGTAAATTTTAAACGAAATTTGTTATATTTGCAGATTGAAGATGCACATATACATGTGCGAAACGTCTCATAAATAAATTATGGCCTTTTTTGATGTGTTTTGTGGACCTTTGTATGCCTTATATATATATATATATATATATATATATATATATATATATATATATATATATATATATATATATATATAATATATATATATATATATATATATATAGTTGAGAAGCTTTTCACAATGAAATCGCGTTTTGCAAAAATACCTTAACAGCAATTGCTTTCGTTCCCACTTATTCTTTAAACAAGCCTCCAAGTTTTTAATAAATATTTTTGTTCCACGTCATCCTACTCCTAACGTTCCTAAATTACCTTTCTATTCCAGTTTTCCTTTTATTCATAATACAACTTTTTTTTTTATAAAGAACTCCAAGCTCTAATATCTGGTCATCTACCAGCCCTGAAAATTAAAATCATACCCACAAACCCACTGACTATCGACAGCCTTTTCAGCTTCAAAGACCGTTAGGAATGACCTCGTTTGTTATTTAAAAGTTTACATTTCCGCAATGTAATTGAGGAACCTACATAGAAATTAAAATATTCAATTCAGTACCAAGACTTCAAGGTTTCATCAGTTCACTGGACACCCATTCCACGTCTACACCTCTTTATCTCTCGTGAACTGTTTACGTTTTATCCGGTCCTTGGTCAGTCCTTCCTCTGTTTCCTCACTCAGCGTTGGTCTCTACTCATATTTTTAGCTGTTTTTGTTTTATTGTAACTAATTTTGTATAATTTAATATTTGTCACCTAATTTTATTGTACTAAGTATTATTACTTCTGTAGCTAGATAATGAAGCTTGCTGGTCGGAGTCAAAACGTTGCAACTGAATAAATTTGACTTCTTTGGCCTGATGGCGTGCTTCCCGTCTTCAGTGTGTATGTATATATATATATATATATATATATATATATATATATATATATATATATATATATATATATATATATATATATATATATATATATATATATATATACAAATATATATATATATATATATAATATATATATATATATATATATATATATATATATATATATATATATATATATATATATATATATATATATATATATATATAATATATATATACACACAACACACACACACATATATACGCGCACACACAAATTTAAAGGATCATATCAGTGAATAAATTTTGCGTTCATTCCTTCCACCGCGTGATGACAGATGCTTCCGTTTCCGTGAGTCATCATTTCCTTTATAAGATAGAGAGAGAGAGATAGAGAGAGAGAGAGAGAGAGAGAGAGAGAAACTAAAGCTGAGTTTTAGAGAGAGAGAGAGAGAGAGAGAGAGAGAGAGAAAACTAAAGCTGTCCCGTTTTATTTATTTATTTATTTTTTTAAATACGATGCTGAAACTTTTTCATAGATCTGAATCCACCAAAACATTCGATTTCGTCAAGCTCACTCTCCAGTGAACGGGAATTCCCTTTGGCAAAAACGTAAAAATAATCCCCCTCCTCCCTCTCTCCTCTCTCTCTCTCTCTCTCTCTCTCTCTCTCTCTCTCTCTCTCTCTCTCTCTCTCTCTCTCTCTCGCTTTATTAGATTGTTTCAAGAGTCTTACGTACACATTCCCCCGATAACACAATTTTCCCAGAAAATTTGCGCAATTAGAGATATTACATTTGAATACCTTTGTATTCGTATACGTCCTGTATCCTTATTGCTTTATAATCACGGCGAAATAACGGCGAGTAAGACCACTTATTTCACAAAAGAATATGATTTACATCCAGTTATTAATCGAAGAAAAGAAAATTTAAGTAAAATGTAACCTACAAAACAAGGGTTACAGGAACGGCTGACACGATGGAGCGGCAAAAAGTGGTACCTTTATTCACTTGACGCTGGTAAAAAAAAAAAAAAAAGCATAACCCGGGTGGTGTTCCTTTCTTTATAACTAGTATATCTGAAATGAAAAGTTGATGAGTGCTTGGGTTCATATCAAAATATTTAGAAACAGGTAATTTTCATGATAAATAATTAACTTTGTTTCTAGATACTTTTTCAGTCAAAGATATACACGCTGTAATATATGATTAAACCGAAATTATTCATTAAATACAACCATTATTGTAATACAAAAATACGCGCTCGCTCTAATTCACCATGAAATAAATGAGAAACAATGCACACTGTCTGTTTTAGAAAAGTTACCGGCTTTTTCTAGGTCGCAAAAACTATCGCGAAGAAATTGTGTATAGACAGACACAAACCCACACATATGAGCACTCACACATACAAACATACACACTCACACACAAACATATATATATATATATATATATATATATATATATATATATATATATATATATATATATATATATATATATATATATATATATATATATATATATATATATATATATATATATTTATGTGTGTGTGTTTATTTGTAATTGCGCGTGCTCAGGGGTTTATTTATGTTCCTCTTTTAAGTCAGAGTTAAAGAAAACTATATATACAGAACTATTTTCCTATGTTCAATACTCGTTGAGGATTTTCCGTGACGCCAAAATATCCAAAGAATGGAGAAATTGCTGTAAATATTAAATGGTACGTCAGCCTGTCAACCAAACCGAAACCAACGCAATTAACATTTAAATGAGATAAGTAACTAATGTTGTTATTTACCGTCTAACACCAAATCATTCGGGGCAATATAAAATTCACTATACGTTAATTAAGGTATAAACTCTGGACAACGTAAGTAAATATTGCATTATCTTGTCTAATATGTGATCACAATAATTGTTTTTATTAAGTTCCTTTAGATTTTTAATCAACCTAAATTCATAGCTCAGCGTCGTGTGAATGACCTAGGAAATACATTTCATGAAGGTTACTTCCAAAAAATTGCCTGCGTTTCAGAATGAAGTCAGTCCTTATTTTGTTAACGCTGCCATTTCTTTAACAGTGATTCATTTACGCACTAATTTAACCCAAAAAAAGTCTATGCTTTTTTTTCGGCAAAGACGGTTCTTTTAATGGAAGAGATCTCATGGAAAAGCAAGATACCATCTCTGTATTACACGTTATTTCTATAATTATTTCTATAATTACTTATCAGAATTTTCTAGCTAGGGGCCGTTCAAAAATTACGTAGCGCCTTGAGGGGGTGGGGGGAAGGGGGTATGGTGACGTGTTATGAGTGTGAGGGTGGGGGAGAGGAGGGTGCAGCCATAAGTTACATAACATTTTCATATTTTTTCCTTCGTTTCTTTTGAAAAGATGTAAATGTAGAAGGACAAAGAGAGAGAGAGTAATTATTCTGCAATGGACTTTTATTATATTTTAGTAATATTGAGAACATGTTTTTTTTTTTTTTTTGCATACTTACATGTTTAAAAAATATCACAAACTCAACCCTTGTTTGTACTTCAACATTTTCTACTACATGTATTACATGACATAGAATAATATCACAAACTCATCCCTTTTCTGAGCTCCGACATTCTCTACTTTATGCATAAATATGACTTAGAAAAATATCACAAATTAAATTAATCCTCTTCTAAACATGGCATAAGAGAATATTTTTATTTCAAATTTGTCTGTGATTCTTTAATATCATATCATAACATAAAGTATTAACAAAAACCTAAACGTAATAATTTCCAGGGATTAGGCTAGACTTTAATATACTATTGCATTAAAAAAAGGGAAACATAATAATTCGGGGGGGGGGGTACTAGCTGATGTTACATAATTTTCTAGATGGGTCTGGACCACTAGCGGATCCAGGGGGGTACAACTGGGCACTCCCCCCCCCTTGAAAAATAATGACAAAATAATAATATTTAAGATTTAGATAATAATACCACAATTGAGAAAAATAAAAGTTGGGAAAAAATCTATAATAGAAATAATCAGATTTTGTGAATAAAAAATAATAATAATAACCATCATATATGTATATATGTTACAGTCAACACGCGTAATCAGTCATTACGCGTAATGACTGAAATTTCAGTCATCACGCGTAATGCACTTAGGGACATTTGATCCTCCCAGGAACTAGTACTAAACACGGCGAAATACATTTGACCCCCCAGGGACTAGTACTAAACCCGGCGAAACAGTGTAGGTGACTCACTGTTTCGCCGTGTTTAGTACTAGCTCCTGGGGGGATCAAATGTCCCCTAAGTGCATTACGCGTGATGACTGAAATTTCAGTCATTACGCGTAATGACTGATTACGCATGTTGACTGTAACATATATACTGTATAATATATATGTATATAATATATACAGTATATATATATATATATATATATATATATATATATATATATATATAATATATATATATATATATATATATATATATATATATATATATATATATATATATATATATATATACATATATATATACAGTATATATATATATATATATATATATATATATATATATATATATATATATATATATATATATATATGTGTGTGTGTGTGTGTGTGTGTGTATATATATATAATATCTATATGTACCTGGTATATATGTAATACATATGTATATATACATATATATATATATATATATATATAT
>NC_089750.1:56902206-56904706 GCF_040412425.1 Macrobrachium rosenbergii
ACTTTTTATAGATGAAAGATACGCTTTAGCACGAGGATAAGTAACTAGATAACAGAAAAAAACAGATAAAAGAAAGCAAAGCAAAAAAAAAAAAAAAACAGTGGAAAAGTGCAGTAAAGAAAAAAAAAGTACCTAATCCTTCTCTTTCTTCGCCAGTAATGGCTTCTCCGCCCAAAATTTATCCGATCTTTTAACCGCGAGTGAAAATTTTCTGCCTCGCTTATTTTCGAGTTCCTTTATCCAGCAAAAACGTTCCCCATACTGGCTGGAAGCTCTTGGCAAAGAGGCAGTTCTATTTGTCAGCGCAAATGGCCAAGTGAGCATTGAATGCATTAGCCTTGCTTAAGACCCAAATGCTCTATTTTGAGTACAAATTACCTTGTACGCGGTTGCGGATGTGGCTGCGGGAGGGAATTCTGCAACTCGTACTTCCGACAACCGAACACTTAATTTTCATTTATTTCCCCTCTTTCTTTTTTATCTGATTTTCTTCATCCTTTTCATTTTTGACTGGTCAGAAAATGTAAACGCCCAGGGCTTTTGATTAGGGCAATTTGATAAGGAAAGGGAATAGCAAGTTCCTATCCTTAAAGAAAACCATAACCAGTATCGATGTTTCATTTTTCATTTGAACGAAAAAAATTAATTTTTACGCTTTGGCCTAACACTCAACAATATATAATCGTATACCCTCAACTAGAGCACCCGCACACTACAAAAAATCTGAATAAATAGCGAATGAATGAAGTAAGAATATATCTGTTGTAAGGCATTTGGCTGAGGAATTTTGAGTGCAACGTCATTAGTGTCGTCGTCAACCCAAGGTCGATTTAAATCCTCTTTCTTTAGGTAAAGTCCATAAGTATTTTTTTTTTTATAATCAGACAAGCGCCTGAACTCCTTTAATCCTAACGTTTCATCGTGAAGTTTTGCATCACAATGAAAACCTTAAATTATTACTCCAGGCTTTAGTATATTTTTTTATGTAATTTTCCTCCAGAGAGAGAGTATGTCACAATATGTAAAAAAAAAATCACTAATATATTGTATCCGGTATTGAAAACATAGGCGCGATAGAATAACCCCAGCACTAATTGAGCTACACTGGCTCCCAGTAAAAGCTAGAATAGAATATAAAATACTTCTTACAGTCTTTAAAGCACTAAAATATGGTAAACCAACATATCTGAGAAACTGCTTAAGCTTCTTTAGACCTGAAATGAATATTGTAATCAGACATGCCAGTGAACCATATAGGCTATTTGAACCTGGAACAAATTTTAAGTCAGGCGAGAGAGAGAGCATTTGTACACTGCGCAACAAGACTGTACAACAAAATACCGCCTGAAGTGAAGATCATAAGAAGAAAGCAAATTTAAAAAAGAACTAAAGGCTCTCCTATCCTGCAGGACCTACGATACCGACGAGAAAACACTAAAAAAGACAAATATAATATATAAGAAGCACTTTATTTTGAAAACGTACAAGGGCCCGCCAGAGAGGGAATCGTCCCTGCGGAGGGCTGTACATAAAACCAAACAAAGTGAAAGTGAAAGTACTGAATATTCGTTGAATACTCGACAAAACATCATAGCATCTAATAATTTGGCGAGGATCAGAATCAGGTATACGCGACGACTCTTAAATGTTTCCGATTCATTACTTCCACGAGAAGTTAGAGCTGACATACCGATCGATTCTCTCTCATTTCCTATACTGCCAGTCTCAATAACTGACCGCTGTTGTAACGGGAAGGTCCCACTAAGTCATGTTAACGTATAACCATTATCATGGAAAATTACGATGGCCATGAAATCCAAATCAGTGACTGCTTTTAGGGAAGTCTAGGCACCTAACAAAAACATAATGATAAATCTAACTTAAACTGGCAGCTTTGCTAAGTGTAGTGTAAAATCTAGCTCGATCTAGCTCTCCCTAGCCAGAGATGTATGTATGCAATAACAAAACAACAAATAACAAAAAAAAAAAAATTCCTCTCTAAAGCTTCCAGGTTAATGATACTCGAAGGCTAAATCTAGCGAGATTGCTCTACCGTTTGAGCACGCCTCAAATGCTTGGCAAAAAAAACTCAGTCTTATCTCGGATTTGCGTGGCGAGATGTCACAATCAAGACACCCAGTTGCGATAGTTCCAGGATTAATTACATTAACAGTGAATTACTTTGGAAGTCCATTTTCCTTTTTTACATCAAGAGGATCTCTTCTTATTCAACCGGAATCGTGATCCTGCATTCAACTTCTGGTTCCTCTGTTCGTCCTTCTTTCAATACCAGTTACGAATCGAGCAGGAGAAGGGAACGAGATTGACCAGATGAAAGGAGACGGAGCAGAGGTGAGCAGGGAATTATTTTAAGACAATGCAAAATGAGAAAACGGATGGTCAGAAGAAACTGCTATGAAAACTGCTTGATGAGGAGGAAGTATTATATAAGAACTTTCTATAGATTGGCCTTGAAGATTATTAATATTTGCCTGAAAAA
>NC_089750.1:56912206-56947206 GCF_040412425.1 Macrobrachium rosenbergii
CTGAGTCATTTTGACTGCGATTTGCCTGACGTCTCTGCTGCTTAGGTTACTATCGGATAGAGCCGACCTTCTTGGTCTCTTTGTACGTTTGTGCTAATGAAGTATGGAGAGTCATTTTCCAAGACAATTGTTTCAGTTCAAGAAGCATTAATTACGAAAGTTATGCTTCCCTCTATGACTGCGTTCTGGTGTGGTATCTCTCTCTCTCTCTCTCTCTCTCTCTCTCTCTCTCTCTCGCTGCACACTTTATAGGACTTTTTGGTTATATAATTTTACGTACTTCATAAGACCGTGGAAAACTATAAGAATATAGATCGAAATGCTTTCGTCTATTTAAGGAATGATGTCATTTTTCTGACATTATCTCCTTTGTTTTTTCCGATAAATGGCAGTCTTTTCGATATTATTGTCCGTCTCTATTTTCAGTAAATCTACATCTTTACGAGGTCATCATCCCTCTTCCGTTATTCAGTAAATGAAACCTACTGTTCGGTGAATAAGGATATAATCAAAAAGAAGCTTTCAGAGATGCAGCTAGTTTTTGATTCAAGCTTTTGCTCAGATTCTCAATATTCCTATCATTTCAAATAACAGATATTTATTATTTCTTAACTAATTTATTTTACAAAGTTATAATTTGCTAGCTTTTATGCAATTCCCCTTAAATTATTCCTTTACGTAATACCGCTGAATACTATTTCCTTGTTGGTAATTCTTTCTATTTATTTTCAGTTACTTTTAAACGCGTGAATTTTGTTAAGTGAAAAAGCCGTGCTACTTAATAAGGGAATTTAATGTAACCGCATAAACATAACGAGCGGATCGGATCTTTCCTAGATAATGACACCCAAGGGTTTTAACCCAGTATGTATCCACCTTTGCGGCGTGTTTATTACAAACCCGTTGGGACCTGCCGTAAAAACATAAACAAAAGACTGTAAATACATAAAGATAATGACCCCCAAGAAATATTAGCCCTAGATAACGACCCCCGAACTTTGTTGGGGGTCAAAATCTAGGAAGGATCCGGCAAATCTTTAGGCGTCGATTACAAAAACCGTTTAGGAGCGAATCTACATTAGATCCTCCATTTCGTAAAAGATAGACGAGTCTGACAAAAAAACTTGTGGTTTAGAACCTATACATCTTTCCGAGTGTTCCAGTGTCACAGGTTAAAGATTATTTTCAAGATTACTTTTAGAATTACGTTAGGGGATAGTTTGCTACTATTTACAAAACACCTTAAAAGGAAATTGACTTCTTTTTACTGGCTATTGTAAGTTGAAATAAAAATAAATATAATCTGCCTGGTATGAAAAGAAGTTCGGATATTAAAGCAAGATATGTCTCATCTCGTAAAGGGAACAGGGCAATGATGAATTATTCATCAGTGAATATTATTTCATTAGCTAACCTACGGCAGTTATGCCTTTAGGTCTGCAATTAGTAAATATCTAAAGGCAATTCAGTATTTATGGCCTTCCTGTAATCGTGTAAAGGGCGTTTTAGTTCAGTCTTTGAAGATATTGGTCAAGTTTACGGTTACTGTACCTGTTGCCGGAAATGAAGAATTTTCTTGTATCCTTAAAAGGATTAATAATATATATATATATATATATATATATATATATATATATATATATATATATATATATATATATATATATATATATATATATATATATATATATATATATATATATATATATATAGATAGAGAGAGAGAGAGAGAGAGAGAGAGAGAGATTATATAAAATGGGAAAAAAAAGCCTTATTAAATTTTCCCTTTATCAGGTAGTCAACATTTCTAGCTTTACATATGCTAAATACAGAAGACATCATATACATCGCCTAGTTTAAAATAATTTGTGTTTTGTTAGGACTATAAATGAACCTACTCTTAATTTACGTTTTATACGATGTTCTTCATACCTTTTCATTTAATACCATTAAGTTATCGAACTAGTTATCTTACTAATTGTCTTACAGGTATTTCCATGAATTTTCTCTTAGATTCTATACAATGAATTCTTCCATGCACAAAACCATAACTTTTTGATTTACCGCAAGCCTTCATTACGATATTCCGAGAGAGAGAGAGAGAGAGAGAGAGAGAGAGAGAGAGAGAGAGAGAGAGAGAGAGAGGTATTCTTACAGTGATTGACTGACTTCCCTGTCACCTCCATCTCCCATTGCGCGACCCTTCTCAGATTTTTCTCCCACAGCAGTCAGGCCCTGACGACCATACCCCTGCTGCGTCAAACATTCTGACATTCGTCTCGCACGTGAGAGACTTTGAAGCACCGCCTCATATGTTAAAAGTTTATTCCAAAACAAAAAAGTTCCATCGACTAAAATGGCTTCTTTCCTCTCCAGGCATCCCCAGTGGTACCACCTGTTCAGGAAGGAAGAAGAGGTTGGCGTTGCCTGAGCTTCCAGAGGTCAAGCCTGGGTAAGTGACTAAATTTTTCCTAGTCATTTTTATTCACCGTTTTTTACGGTATTTTTGGTCTGTAACTTACCCAATGAGGGGTCGGTGTTGTTGAGTACATTTTGGTTAAATACGTAATTCATTTATACAAATATTTTTAGTTTTTTTAGTTTTATTATTTTTATTTTTTTATTTTTAGTATTTTTATTTTTAGTATTTTTATTTTTATTAAAATAAAAATAAATTCACAATTTGCTTATAAAAGTAACGTGAAAACTCCTTTGGACTCTTCAGTTAAAACCTGATTAAAGGTAAAAATCTTTTACATAAGTAAATATATATGAGTGAAGGTTAATAATGCTTTGTGGAATGGGAAAGAAAGAACATACAGGAATTCCATACAAAGATGAGGGAGTGGCTTATGGAGAAGTATGTAGTATAGACCAGAAAACTAATTGATACAGGATAAAGATTAATGAAAGGGCAAAACTTTTTATAAGTATTGTTTTTAAGATTTTTTTCACAATATCCATTTTCCCTAAATATAACCTAAAAAAATAATGTAAATTTTTTTTAAATGTCTCATGGATTTCAGTAATGTTTTAGTGCTTTCATATGACTATAGCTTAACTTATATTACTTGTGAATAGTGAACAATCACTGAAAATTTTGTTTATCGATTGTTTGCGAATACTAAATTTTGTTTGAATTGTCATTAAAAATTCCGTATATCGAATGTTCGCAGATACTAAACTTTCCTTAAATCGCCATTATACTTAAATGATTTGTATTTCCCATTTCCCTCAAAGGAACTTCGAGGAGAGCCTCGACTCCTCCGCCGACACGAAAGAGGAGACCAGTGCTGGAGTCAGCAGCAGCGACGGCATCCAGAAGCTGGTCATCTGGAAGACTTCCACCACCACCCTGACCTTCACGTCCTCTTCCACCATCTCTGGAACGACTCTCTCCCTCTCCTATTACTGCACTGCATCGGGCATCAGCGCCCCTTCAGCTTGTGGTTAAATCAGGAACAGATCTGGCAAGATGTCCTTTTAGCGATGGCGACCGGTACGAAGGATGTAAGATCTCGCAAGATGTTTCCCGTACGGATTTACCGTCTTCCTTTTTTTCCAGAGTCCTTCACACTAGTTCTCTGGAAAATGTACTTAATTTATTTTTGTTGATTGTTATGTTTTATTGTACAGTTACACTTGAATAGAAAATGGACTTGTATTTTGTACAGCAATTAGCTTTAAATTAATAAAAACCAAATAAAAATGCTATTGTTATCACTGGCATACTGAGAAATTCTTGTCGTCATTGTGAGGCATCGACTTAAACAAGAAAATGATTTTTTAAACAGAGCTGATCCTTCAGTGAATGCAAACTTAGGCGTCTTTCTTTTCATTTCAAGATCATTTATTAAAATCTGAAGTTCCTGCGCTACAACAACAACAATACAACTAAGACATCACATTTTCTTATTTTTGAACAATAATATGGAAACAAATATTGGAAGATTCTTGAACAATCGTGGAAAATAAAGTGAGACTTACGAACAATGAGAAATCTGTGTCTACGTGGTTTGCAATAGGGGGAGACGCATCACAAAAAAATTTAGATGCACTCCAACATCTGTTAAGAAGATCAACACTGTCTTATCAATGAATAATCTTAAATATGGAAACATGCTAAGCATATAAACTGCCATTGATCCCAAGGACTAAAGAGAAACTGTCACAATATACCATCACTTAGTATGTGGGTGGGAAGGCCATCAAACGAGAAAAAAGCATTAAAAAGCATCCCTTTCAAAGGGTCACTAACACTAAAATAAAATGATAACCCTCAGTATTTCCAGCTGCTTTACCCTAATGTCATCATTAATCTGGAGAAAAAGCATTGATCCTTGAAGAGAGAAAGAACAAAATTAATCATGAGGGTATTCCCTCATAACTTATCAGAGACGTCTCCACTATCATAGAAATCAAGTTGCCTTGGTCCAACACTTCACTGAAAATCATGACCGCAGACCTAAAGTTGGACAGCTGATTGAAGGGACAGAAATCATTCACATCGAATCGAGGTTTATTCAGTTCCTCTACCACAGAGTTACGTATGAGTTTAGTCTGATTATATTCTGCCTTCGATACAGAGACGCTTATATTTTTAACAAGGAATAGTGCTAAGAGGAATAATAACACAAAAACAACGTCAACAATAATGAATAAAGAATACATGTTAGTGGGGATAATATCTATGTTTACAAATTTATATTTATATATACTCACACAAACACACACACACAACACACACACACACACACACACACATATATATATATATATATATATATATATATATATATATATATATATATATATATATATATATATATATATATATATATATGTATATATATATATATATATATATATATATATATATATATAAACAGATATTCATATATTATATATGTATATATGTATGTATATATATACTTATATTTATATATATAAATAATTGTATATCTGTTTATATATATATATATATATATATATATATATATATATGTTTATATATATATATATATATATATATATATATATATATATATATATATATATGTGTGTGTGTGTGTGTGTGTGTGTGTATTTAATGTATATGTGTAATTAATTTATATATATATATATATATATATATATATATATATATATATATATATATATTATATATATAATATATATTAATATAGATTATATGAACATAATTAAAGGCGATGAATACCTTTAGCTTTTAAATCACAATATTAAAGAAATTCTAAGAACATGATAATATTTTCCCATTAATTAAAACGTGTATTATCTTAAAAAATCTGACCTACCAAGTAATCGGTGAAGTTTCTAACTTTGCAGCAATGGTGTTTAAAACAAAATGTGACATGGAACTCTATACAGTCGGTAAAAATCTCAGGATTCGAGGGAGCAGACGCACGAAGACTTCAAGTCAAATAATAAGACGCGTCTTAGATGACTGGTGTAAGATACTTCTCAGTCTATTTATATCTGAACGAGGTGGCCTTTTCCTAGACACGTATTTAGCAGTGGTTTTTGTTGTTCGTTGATATTAGTTTCCGACGAGTTATTGGACGAAGCTATTACGTTCTTCCTTCTTGTTCGCCGTGGGCAAAAGACAATTGTGGTTTCGACGTGAACTTTGCAGAAATCATTACACAGAGCGTCGAAGTTTTCAGGATCTGAAGTGGATTCAATGTAAGTTTGTACATTTATGTTTGTATATCTGAGGCCTCACAACGCATGCAGTCGAAAGTTTAGTTATAAAATGGGTTTCATAGAATTCACGTTTGCACTGGCGTAGCTTAAAGAATATTTTATGACTGATCTTAATCTCTTCGGCTGTCAGCGTCGGTGCTAAAAAAAAGTGCTGGCAAGTCACTCAGTTTTTAGTTTTCTGAATAGAAAACTATTGTGCCGTCTTGGTCTGTCCGTCCGCACTTTTTTCTGCCTGCACTTTTTCTGTCCGCCTTGAGATCTTAAAAATTACCTAGGCTAGAGGGCTGCAAATTGCTATGTTGATCATCCACCCTCCATTCATGAAACATACAAAATTCCAGCCCTCTAGCCTTAGTAGTTTTTATTTTATTTAAAGTTAAGATTAGCCATAATCGAGCGTCTGGCAACGATATAGGCCAGGCCACCACCGGGTCGAGGTTAAAGTTTCATGGGCAGCTTTATACCAAGGCCACCGGAAGATAGATCTATTTTCAGTGGCCTTGATTATACACTAAACAGAAAACGCATTTTTTACTTGTTTTGTTGTGAAATTACACTATCAATATGCCAGATGTGGTATTTAGTATTACAAATCCCTCATTTTAGAATACTAACATGGTTCATGAATCTAACACATCAGTTTCATCCCTTGGCAACCTAAGGTACACAATACTATTTTATATCTTTCTAGGAATCAATACGAAATTATATTCTTTGGCGAGAGAAAGGCAAGAAAATTCAGAACGTTGGTTTCTGTACGAACCTGTTACTTGAAACCCGTGCATGTTACGTTCTGACAACACCGACCGCACTTCATTTTCCAAAACATTTATAGATTGTAAAATATATTCTCGATTCATTTAACTTTCTTACTGGAAAATTCCGGTAAATGTTGCGATGTCAGAGACAAGATTAATTAGCTTATTGTGACGGGAGAAAATGGTCTTTATTCCAGCTATGAAAATGAGATCAAAGTTGAAGTTACTGTTAGGCAATATTCTGTTCTCCCACACAGCATCTGTGATCATTAAACATTCTGAATAATATTCAAATAGTATGAAACAAAATCTCGCTGTTTTCAATTCATTAAAAGAAGTTAAGTACTATCCTTCGGAAAATGTTCAGTAACTTTATTCAAATAAAATCGCTTGCTCGAAAAATGTACTTGCTTTAAGTACACAGAGATGGAAATTCGAAATAAATTATGCCAAAATCCTCCATTTAGTACACAAGCACACAGGCGTTTTAATTTAGAACATATTCAGTTTTATAGTAATTCTTATTCAGTGTGGCCTGTCACGCATTTTATATGACCTACAGATATATTCTATTGTACATTCGTCACAAAGGAAAAGCAAAAGAAAGAATGATTATATGTTTTCTTACGTCATACATTATGATTTTTTTATGAAGAACTTTTAACAGAATATATCGGTAGAGCTAAAAGCTTCGTTTTGGTGGTAAATGTTATTTTGATAACCCATCATCATTCACCGATCCAGAGCTCCTATTATGAATGTCTTTATTTATCAAAAGACTCCAGTCTCTTGCTCTATAGAGAGCTAAAGCAAATATGATTATAATACTACAAATCACCCATCCTTTTCCTGGATGACTTGTAATCTTACCTGTGGTGGAATCATTAGCCATACCTCGGGGCACAATTACTTCTCTTGCCAAGGAGCTTTGATAAAACTTACAATAGCCGTAACTCCATCATTTACCTTTGATAGATCTTACAATTGACGCAAGTATCAAGTACCTTTGATATATGTTACAGTAGCCGTAACATATCAATTACCTTTGATAAATCTTACAATAGACGCAAGTATCAATCACCTTTGATATATGTTACAGTAGCCGTAACATTATCAATTACCTTTGATAAATCTTACACTGGCCATAACATTATCAATTACCTTAACAGAACTGTCAAAATTACCATAAGAAATTTTGATTTTATCTTGTCAGTATTTCTAAACATTCTATTTAGTCCAAGTTGCTGTAGGCAATATTTTCTTTCACTCCTATCCTAATCTGATCGAATTAAACATTACCAGCACTTACTGAAATAAGATCATGAATCTTTATTTGGATGAAGGGGACATCTTTTGTTTTTTGCCAGGAAAAATACTCCCTGACTTTTTTTCAAAGAGGTTCAAACTGATCCGAACTTCAATTTTCTCAAAAGTTTACCAGTTTCTTTTTTTTTTTTTTCAAAATAATCTTATTTAATGGGGAGAACTGGCAATAATTTGATACTATAGTCACTTGACGCAGTAAAATTTTGAAGAATAAACGAGTTTTTAGTTCTGTAAGTTTGTAGGAACCTGCTCGAAGAACAGCAACATCAAGGTATTCAACCATTATCAGTCTAAGTTGACTCAAGATATCTTATGGATGATATTCAGCACAAGGGCTTTGCTTCAGAAGATCTTGAATTCCATGAAAAACAATAAATACAATATAGTACAGTATCTGAAACAGTAACATGCTGGGATTTTCGTATTAGATACCCTCCAAATGAAAATAAAATCATAATTTGTCGATTTCTCTGAAAGACTTATTCTTACCTTTAGATTTCAACGACCCAAGGAGTTAGCTATCTCCTTTCCTCAAAGTACCATTTAGCATATCTCCCTCAAGAGCGCATAGAGAAATTGCTTCCTTCTTTGGGGCTATAAATATCTGGAATAATCCTTGGGGTTGCGACAAACCTTTGAAGAAGTAGATTTAGCCTTGTGATACCATCTGAAATTCTTTCACAGTGTTTAACAAAGTTTCTTGTATGGTTTGCGATTACTTTGTTTTTCTTTATCGTTGAGGGGTGGGGGTCTATTCATAGGATGTGCTTTCAGTTTCTTATTAGAGTAATCCTCTGATTTTATACTCTTTCTTCAAACGGCAATTGCTTTATCTTTCGAAACACTTATTTATTGTTCAGAGAGAGAGAGAGAGAGAGAGGAATATATATACATACATGTGTGTGTGTGTGTTTGTGTTTCTGTGCGCGCAGGTGTTAGCTTATGTAAGATGGGTAAGTTCATCTGTGTGTGTGTGTGTGTACAGGATTGACATGCCCATACATTTAAAGATGCGATTTCGGAAAACAGAAAGGTACCGTTACAAAGGCTTTATAGACGATCTGAGGCTTTGGCAGGAGAGACCGCGTTAGTGAAGTCAAGAGGAGTGCCTCCGTGTCAAAAGGTACCAGGAACTCCTGACCCAAGGTAGGGAACTACCTCCGGGCGTCTCCTGTTTGCCACATCCACAGAACTTGTCTGAACTAAAAGGATTTTGGGGGTATCTGCTTTATTCAGAGATAGAGCACCTTACATCTTCCACGAATTTAGCTGCTAGTGTCAACATCTTTTTTATTTCCATTTTATTATAGTGTACGAATTATACTTTTTCTTGATCACTATAACTGAATCCTTCTAGTTTTTTCTTCTTTTTTGGGTGGGAAGTTAACTTGTGAGGATGAAATGGTTGTAATCGTTTTCAACTGCAATTTAGTAGATATTTTTTTCAGGAACCAATCCATTCCAAGTTATTTTCTCAATAAATAGGTCGAGATAATTATCAAAACCTTCAATAATGATAATTGTCTCTTCATAGAATCAAGTCTTTGCACCCGTCCTTACTTGCATAACTACATACAAAGAGTAAAGATTTATTTACAGAAGTCACGAGTCGCCTAAGGTTCTCGAAGTACTTAAGGACATTAACCTTTCGTAAATTAGTTTTACAAACCTTTTGTTATTGTTACTTTATGAAATAGATAAAATAGACAAGACACTTTCAAAGAACTATGGGGAAAATTCTTGTCGGTAAATCATTGACAACCTTCAACATAAAACAAAAGAAGAAGCATGAAGCTAAAGTGCCCAAGTGGAGGCCATCGACCGACCTTCGTTAATGAGATTCCGTATGGCCCCTGACTGGTCCTGCCTACATTTAGAAACTCCTTAAGTCATCAAGAGGCTCTTTTCCAACTGTATATATTCAGGTTTGGATGCATTTTTTTACAAAAATGAAAAGAAATAGACATAATTCCAGGTGCAACAGAAATTATATTAACAATTCATATTCAAAGGACGATTGGGAAGTCGTCTAATGAAAAGATTTATCTGGTATTCATAATGCTAATAACTACCAAACTCTTGAAAAACTCCTGCATCCCCTTTGTTGGACTCTTAATGGAGTAGCCAACAGACAGTGATTTTTTTATAAAGTTGATCTTAATCATAAAACTACAAACTGCAAATACTGAAACCTTCATGATTATTAGACTTAATGATATCAAATCTATATCTACTGTATCACCTCAGTACTTGCTGTTCCCAACTTAACAACAGGACGCAGCTTCATCCTCTGCATGTGATTTTATCAAAATTTCAGCTCCATGTATTATATCCTCTGTTCTTAATCAAGCAGTAAATTCCACTATTTCAAGTATTCCAACTAAATTTGAAAAATTACAGATTTCTGTGTTCATCTTTATCATTTCTACAAAGAGTAAGCTGGAATGCCTTATCTCCAGATGCCCAGTCTTCTCAAACATATGGTGTGTAGGGTTATGGAAGCAACAAATGTAAGTTATGAAATAATATATTTTCCCTGGAGGAGTACATCGCCATTTGATACAAGCATCCCGCTAAGAGATAATGACTTCGATAATTAGATAATATAATTCACGATTAAATTTGAAAATCATATACCCCTCTCGTTATATACGACGACCATAAGCAATTATGTTTTTAAGGCATAACGGCACAGAGAAATGGGAGGGACTAATCCCCTTTGGGGAAAACATGGCGTCATCTCCTTGCAACTTGCAAAGCAATGTACTAACCGCATGATTTTCCAAGGGTAAATAGCAGTTAAATAAATTATAATCACTAATATGAACATAGAATGGGGTGATTTTTTTAACTTTGTAATTTAGACGAAAAAATAAATATCATGGCCAATGCCAATCATTTTTTCATATATTTGAATAAACATTCCACTAATTTAGCAAAAGTTATTACGAAACTGGACCAGTGCATCATCATGATATAATACTATGAGAAAACTTCAAAGTCAATAGTCACATTATTCGAAAAAGTTCTCACATCGTTCATTACTAAAATGTCTCTCTCCCGTTTTGATTCGTAAATTTGCTTCTATTTAAGATATAGAATGAATATTTAGTCTTTGATTAAGTTGTAAAACAATTTTCCATCACTATGTAGACCAGGAACATATTATATAGTATACAATAAAGTTGTACACTCTTCTTTTACATGATTTCTTCTGTCAAAATTCTTCACTGAATTTAACATACATGAGTAAGCTTTTGTCGTTCTGAATTTGCCTTAATTCATTTCGTTGATGAAAAAATTAAGGATAGATATGTTTCTACAATCACAAGTTTTCAAGTTGTTCAATGTAGATCTGTAGAACATTGCAGGTATTTCAAAAACCAGTCAAGCAGGCCTAATTTTCATACTAGCCCCACTGGCTTTTGATCTAAGTTGACTCATTACTCTTAGTACTGTTTGTAGTTTTTTTTTTATCTTAAGGCGATTTTTATATTGGTGCCATTAGAGGGAACCATAACTATGAGTTTTTTTTCCAGGACGAAAATCATACAATTAGTAGCAATTTCATTTGCGTCGTGCAGTCAGGTTAGTTATGCTTCCTATCGAGCTATCACAGTTCTAACCTGGCAAGTTTTGTATTGGTGTCATTGGGCGCAACCTTATTTGTAAGATTTATTTTTACGACGATAATCATAAAATAAATAACAATTTCATTTTCCACGTGCAGTCATGTTAGTTATGTTTCTTTTTGAACTTTCATAATTACTATTGGGATGGATGAACCAGCTGTTTACCGCATAGCTTTTTCAAAAATAACAACCAAACTTGTTACAAACACCGTTATGACACATTCGACGTTGATTTTTGCATCTACACCCGACAACCCGGCTAGTGGTTTGTGCAGTTTCCGTTAGAGAACTTTGCTTACCATTGTGACTCTGCATTGATGCATCAACTCTAAAATTGCATTGGAAGTTGTGATATTTTGCAATATTCTGTAGCGCGGCGTTGGGAACCACTAATTTGCTTCATTTGTATGAGCAACATACCATAAGTGGCAAAACATACAATAGTCTAATCAAAAATATTTTACAAGTTACTGAATAAGTCTAAGACACAGAAAAAATAAAATATCAGCGGAAGTAAAGTTGTAGCGATTTCACTTTTAAAATGTTTTTCGAGTAAAGTTATGAAAAAACTTGAATGGTTAACCAGTAGTAGTTGATAAACAAGTCAGTTCATAATAGACATTGCAATTTTATTACCTCCTTTTATATATTAGTGATTAGTCACTAAACAATCCAAATGTATCAAGAAGCGATCGAAAACGGGTCCTTGGGAAAAGATATTCACTAATATTATGTAACTAGTGGAAACGAACAGCATCATATCTCGGTTCAGTAAGGTCCATCTACCTCAGTAAAATTGTGATGAAAAGCAAAGCAGCGAGCTCTATGCTGCTAATAGCCTTTGAGTGGTGAACAAAGGTAAATGATGTAGAATCCTTGATCAGCAAAGCTACATTAACATATTTCTTAATGGTTGCTATTATCTGAAACAGTAGGCGTTGATTATCAGTCATCTTCTAGACACTGGCGATCCTTGAAATTAATTAGAAATAAAACAACGGTAATAAGGTTTCTTGAAGACATTAGCCGATAGATAGTAAACAGTAAAGTTGCCTTATTAAATGAAACAGTGATCTGTATACCTGCTTAAAAATGTTAAGTAAATAAGCTTAATTCTTTCAAAACGTTGATTTCTGAATATCCAAATTCAGATCAGTTTCTTTTTAAACAGGGAATGGTGACAAATCACCAAATAAAAAGTAATTTTTTTTATTTTTGATGTCAGTATCACTGCCTTCGGAACTAATTTTATCGCATGTGTATCTCATTACTATATAAAAAAAGCTAAGTATTTGTAGCCTTATCTGAGGGATTACTGTATTCAGTTAAAAAGAATTGTATTTCTCAAGATACTTCGTGTTGCTTTGCTGATGACTCTCTACTAATGACCTGCATAACTGTAAGCAATGGCTGGTGGTGACGTATTCCTGTAGTGCTATGATGATGCTTTTTATTTGGTAGAAATACAATACATCTACGAATAGAACAACATAGGCCAAAATAATATAAAAATCTAAAAGGAAACTTTAAAAGTGCCCCAAAAAATCAGTGTGAAAAGGAAGCGCCAGACATGGGTAAATCGCATGAAAATTCAATAGCTTTTTGAAAATGAAGATCATTTAAGATGATAAAGCTATAAATAACGAAATGTACCGCAAATTTGCAATTTCATCCGTCTACAAATTCCCGAGACGAGGACGATAATGTCGGCGAGAAGACAAACAACGAAAACGGGAGAAAGTATTTTGGTTTGTTTTTCCTGGTCACTGCAGGAAAAACGGACTGCTGGATATTCGATAACCAGCTGGTTCCTCTTCCTCTCTTTTCTTCAAGCGCTGTGACAGTTTTTATTTTTCTTGTGAATATTGTGTTTGTTAAAGACTTGCCTTATTTACTCTCAGCAAGAATGCATCGAACATTTTATATCTAGGTCAAGAGGATCCAACTCACTCCGGTAAGGATTGCATGGTCTTGTCAGTAATGTTTTGTTTGCGTGTTTATACGTGGCAGTGCTAGTTACCCAAATGAGAGTATGTTGACCTCATTTGAACGTTTTGTGGGTGTTTTGCCGTTATTGATAACAAAATACAAGGAGGTAACGCAGCAGATTGCAATGCAATGTCATGAAGTGGGATTTTAAATTCGTAAATGATCTCAAACGTTCTTTAGAACGTGAGCAACTTAAGATTTCCGTAGAACCTTTGCTGTGATTCCGATACTTTGAAAAATATCCAAGCCTGCAATTGAATAAATTTTATTTATAAGGGTTCCTACCAAATGTAATTTTGACAAGTAGGCCTATGTGATCGGAATTGGAAATAAAAATTTGTTCAGACTTGCTGGAGTATATTGTAAGCGTCTTTTCATCAATTACTTGCGCACACACACACACACACACACACACACACACACACACACATATATATATATATATATATATATATATATATATATATATATATATATAACCAAATAACCACACAAATTCAGTGTATATATATTCTATTTGAGTAGTATGATATATATATATATATATATATATATATATATATATATATATATATATATATATATATATATATACTATATATACTGTATGTATGTATGTATGTACGTGTTTACGACAATAGATTTGCTTTGTTATGGTTTTGTTATTTGGAATCGTCATTATTAGGTATATTTTCGATTGCATGCGTGCTCATAAAGATATAAATAGACAACAGATGCCTTTTTAATTCGGTCCAATCTATGTGAAATGTGTAACACGTTTTCTAGAAGGTTGCAAGCCAGTATCATCAGTACTTCCATTTTTTTTTTTAATAGCAAAACTTATTTGTAATTAGATCAAGACGAATGATTTCGAAGTTAACGTTCTCTCTCTCTCTCTCTCTCTCTCTCTCTCTCTCTCTCTCTCTCTCTCTCTCTCTCTCTCTCTCTCTCTCTCTCTCTCTCTCTCAGTTTCTATTTGATCCCATACGTTTTTTACCATTTTAATTTTGCCGTCAGTACCTTATCCCTACACTCTGTGTCATAAACGAATAGTTGTCAGTTACAGTAGTTGTTAGTTCGCTTCTACTCTCCCATTAATGAAACTGAAATTTGTCCACCACATTTGTGTCCTCAGTTATGCCTGTCCTCCTTGACTGGGTCAGTCAATGTCTTAGTTGTTACCTCGATGCTGCCCTCACGAAGGGTCAGACGTTTGGTCAGCAAATTCCCAAAATGAGAATTGTTTCTTTCAAGAGTACTTAGAATGTTGCTTCTGGAAACTGCAGTACTAGATGGTCCAGGCTGTTCATCACTCCGACACATTTTGAAAAGAGTAGACCTCAAAACCAACGGTTGTAATTACTTTTGATTATTTTTATCCCTAAGCTGTAGAGCACTTTCTCGTCCAGTGTATTCTCGAACTATATATATGGCTTTTATCAGTCCTCTGAGAATCGACCAAATAAACACAATTTGTACTCCTTTATTGTCCATCAAGAACGGGTCATTTGAGTAAGATCACTTGACACGAGGCTTCATAAATGTATATCTGTATTCTAAAATTCATCCATTTTACTAAAATTCTCTTTTATATTTAAATGATATGATTCTCAACAACATCTTTCTTGATTTTCTGCCCATCGCAGACTTCATTAAAATCTTAATTCGCTATTTTTCCCCAGCCAAATCCCTGTTTCCGCATCCCGCGGAGCACGAAATGGAAAAGAAGAGATGCTGGGAAATGGGATATGACTCTCACACCTTTAATCTACTGCCTGCTCCCTGGGAAATTTCAAAGCGACCCGGCAAATAAACACTTCGAATGTGAATGTGCTTGCGTGTTTGGTCCTACGTTTCCCCGACCTCTCTCTCTCTCTCTCTCTCTCTCTCTCTCTCTCTCTCTCTCATTTGAAACAACATCGCAAACCTACCGGTGGAGGCATTCCGGAGTGCAGAAATGTCCAGGTATCCGGAAAGAATTAAGATTGGAAAACCTCCTTTCCTGTTTATGGAAAGTAGACACGAAATGAAATTTCTCTCTCGGTGGGTTGCGTTAACAGTCACCACGAAATGTCACGGTTATGTACTTAATATTTATATAATCTTTTTCGAGGAATTTGTTGCAGCAAGATTTGTTATGTAATATGTAAAGCACATTACCGCACTAGTTCGTCTTTCATTGTTCTTCACGGAGCGTGCCGTTTCCATATTTTCAACATAAATCTAAAAGTATTTTCTTATGTGATTCCAACATAATATATATATATATATATATATATATAAAATATATTATCTATATATATATATATATATATATATATATATATATATATATATATATATATATATATATATGTATGAATATATTCATATATATATACATATAAATATATATATATATATATATATATATATATATATATATATATATATATATATACATATATATATACATAAATATATATATATATATATATATATATATATATATATATATATATATATATATATATATATATATATTTATATAGCTACAAATGTAGTTTAATATCCATTCGCGTTGCTTCAGAAATATCACCGGGGGAATTATAAGTGATAGATGATTTAGTACCAAATGACATTCCTGAAGTAGCGCGCATTGGATATTAAACGATATCTGTAGCTTAATGTTTGTATATAAAATGTCACTGTGATGTGATAAAAATTCATATATATATATATATATATATATATATATATATATATATATATATATATATATATATATATATATATATATATATATATATATATATATATATATATATATATATATATATATAAAATATGTAGGTGTGGCAGTAAGTCTCGTTGGCATGCAGGTGGCCATTGAACCAGGAAGGATTGAAATTAAGGTATTTAGTTGTGATTTTTGGCTTCGTTAGCTCCCCTCTAGCGATGCCTCTGGTGGTCGTATTTTCTGAAACACCTCCGTAAGAAGAGACCTGAGGACTAACCCGTCGATGTCATCCGATTTCCAATGTCCTCTCGACAGGTTCATATTGTTGGTTTGATTGATGGTGGCAGATTCTAGAATCTTCCTTTTGTACGGACAACTACTTTTGAAAACCAACTCTGCCCCATTCCAGTTTATAGTATGGCCTTTATCCCTAACATGTAGGAAAATCCCCGAATTCTCTGAAGCATGTCGCACTGATTTTTTGTGCTGTTATTCTTTGCGAGATGTACCTACCCGTTTCCCCCACGCAAATTTCGTTACAGTTGCTGCACGGAATCTTGTAAACTCCTGCTTCTTAATATTTTTCATTTAAGTATGCATTAATGAGCGAGCTCCCGATGGATTTGGGATAATGGAAAATTAAAGGATTATTAGACCTGAGATCCTTTGCGGCTTTTTGGATATTTTCGTCGTACAGAAGTTTTATTTTATCGCTAAAATCTATTTGTCTGTTGTGAGTGGGATCTCTGTAGTATATTTTATTCGCTTTGTTAATAGCCTTCTCTATAATGTGTGGTAGATCGTGTTGAATTCTTTATCTAGGTATCCCTTTGAACATATTCTAAGTCCCCTGAGGAATAGGTTGCACCCTACCATGATCTTATATTATAAATATATATATATATATATATATATATATATATATATATATATATATATATATATATATATATATATATATATACAGTATATATAATTTATTTATTTATTTATTATATATATACATATATATAAAATATATATGTATATATATATATATATATATATATATATATATATATATATATATATATATATATATATATATATTTATATGTGTGTGTGTGTGTGTGTGTGTGTGTGTGCTAATATACACACATTCATATATTCAAATAAGGCCATAGAAAAATAAAGGAGGAAGTACCAACCGCCTTCGTGTTTTTTCAACACATTCAGGGTACAATGGGCCTTGAAAATGTAATGAAACAACACGAAAGGGCTTGGTGCTTCTTCCTTTTGTATTTCCTGTGGCCATAACTGAATAAATGGTCACACGATATCAAGTGATATATAAGCAGTCATATATTATATAGTATACAGTAATTATTATATGTATACATATATAAGTATAGGTATATATAAAAATATATAATAAAATTATATATATATGCGTGTTTGTGTGCATATATATATAGTGTGTTTGTATGTGCGTGCGTGCTATCTTAAGATATGCCTGTTTCCTTACGTTCATTTAGAATTTTATAATCTGAACGAGGGACCAGGTATTTCAGAGTGGCAGCACGCAATGCTCCTTTCTGTAAATAGAAAAGAATTTTTTTTATTTAAATTAGTAGCGGATACAAGTCTGTTTCATCCACCCACATACGTACGAGTTTTTTTTTTTTTGGGGGGGTGTTCAGATTCATCGTCGCCTACATGCTTTAAGAAGTCATAAAAACATCTATTTAATTTCTTCATAAGTTAACTTTATTATCCTTGAAATTAAATGCTCTTTCAAGAAGAATCACTACCATTTCTGTATGTTTCCACAGGAACTCTAAATTTTATTTCCAATATGCATTTGTTTTTGAGAGGTAAAAGATAACCAGAAATATTTTAAAATTTTATTTCCAAAGATATATCTATCCCGGTAAACATAAAGGCTTTGAATATGATTTTCTCTCTAGGAAAAGAACAATCATATTCTATTGTATGTTCTTGAAAAATAACGTTTTTGTGGCAAAGTGGAGCAATACTGTGAAATGAATAAGGTAAATGGGAGAGCGACAGATGTTTAGAAGACATTTCAAAAAATTTATATATATATATATATATATATATATATATATATAAATATATATTTATATATATACATAGTTTATATAAACCTATAGATAGTATGAAAATCTCTAAACAAAATATAATGTTAGTCTCTTACGGAAAAATTCCAATTACTGTTCACTGGGGAAAGTAACAAAGTACTTTAAAGATCTACTTTATGTATCTAGAACGTTAACTTTATGTCTTTTAGGGGCATATAATTAGGTCAGAATATGATGATGGTTATACTCATTAAAGTACTATGGATAATCATGAATATGTTTTAGGCATTCGGGCATTATTAGTAAGATGCCCCAAGATATGTCTAAAGGTCTATATATGAGAAAATTAAATATCTCAGCATCAAAACATTACTGTTATCTGTATAAAGTTCCATAAAAAAAATTGTCAAAGTCAAATTCAGCTCAATATACGCTCTGTATAAAATCGTCTTTTTTTTTCTTTTAAATTGAGAAAACTAGAAGTATTATTCCTATATCATATGTTAATATTGAATATAATTACACCAGACAAATCAAAAAGTTGCCATATAGTTGAGGGACATCGTTCATGCCAATATCCTACAAAGTAATGTACTTATAAATGAAAATTCTAGTGAAACATCTGTAGTATTTAGAGGTGTTGCAAATAGTAGGTGGAATTATGGAATAATTAATTCGGTTTTTTGGAAGCTCATTATAAGAAATTAGTTACATTAACTATATCTATTAAATATATCTACTAGTTGTGGGAATGTCATCCAGTTTTGTCAATTTTATTTGGTGTAGGTTTGCTTTGCAAGTTCAAAGTGACAATGTATACATATGTAAATACTCTGGTATTTTTTTTATGCCTACGAAAAGTTAAACAGCATAGTTAAGTAACTGTTATCACTAATGATCATTCTTAAATTGGTAGGAATCCTTTATTTACTAAATTGTGTTTTAAGGCTTTTATTTTGATTTCGTTACATTCTTCTGAGCTCGACTATTTGTGTTTTCAGCAGATTCGTTGAAAATATGTTTGCAGGAATGTTAATAAATGGCCTGAATACCTACTTTTATCAATCGTATATATATATATATATATATATATATATATATATATATATATATATATATATATATATATATAGAATCTACTGGTCACTTTTGCCTGATACATATGTAATTATAATATATAATGCCTCTTAAATCTAATTCTTCGCGCCTTTTTAATACGCTTGTCACTACAAATAAGATCAAGTGCAAAGAAATTGAAGTGGTTGTGATGTCATCACAGCCACTTCAATTTCTTGCACTTGAATCTTAAGGCTTTGTACTAACAAGCCTTAAGATCAAAAAAGAAATTGAAGTGGTTGAGATGTTATCACAGCCACTTCAATTTCAATTATATATATATATATATATATATATATATATATATATATATATATATATATATATATATATATATATATATATATATATATATAAATATATATATATATATATATATATATATATATATATATATATATATATATATATATATATATATATATATATATATATATATATATATATATATGTGTGTGTGTGTGTGTGTGTGTGTGTGTGTGTGTGTGCATGTACGTTGCGTATGTGTTTGTGCGTTAGTTTTCAAAATGAAGATATGTAGATTCCGAGAGAATTTAAAAGAGGTCAGCAAGAACCACACTCTCTTTACATTTTATTCTGGTTCACAGCATGCCGCTGCGATACATTTTCTGTTGACTGGGCTAAACAGGATAATTTGCGCTTCACCTGGAGCACTCCACTTTTCTAAATGGAAAAATCTAAAACAATTCAATAAATTTTCTTTTAAGAAAGGGGAATATATTTTATTCAGACAAATTCACTGCTCAACTTAGAAACATTAGGTACTGCTAATGTTAAGTTTAAACAAACCATATTTGCCAAAGGCCCACTGGCTTTAGCTCTATTGAAATTCTTCTTTATCATTTTTACCTTAAACAGAAATATCTCCTCCCAAACATGACAAAGTCTAGAAAGATACCAAAGACTTGGTTAAAGAAAATTCTTTTGTTATGTCAGGATAAAGGTTTCTCGGCGTTGAGTTTCCAAAAATGAACCAATACACTTGCTGGTAAGATAGGTGCTGAAAAATATATCTTATTTTCGTCCCACAGCAAACATGGTCGAATTTTTCTCTTTTATTTTCCCACCCGCCCAAATATAACGTTTCTGAACTGGCTCTGGGTTCTGGTTGGACCTTTTAGTTGTTTTTAAATTTTGATTATCAGAATTCCCTGTATACAGTGATTAGAGAATTTCCTTCATTGTCTCTTGTTATTAAATTGTTACTAGCAGAATACAGGAATCACTGAATTTCCTCCATTACCTTGTAACACGCATGTAGGCACAAGTAAGTAGGTGTAAGGAAAAAAGGCAAATAAAGATACGGATAAGTTTATTAAGTAAAATGATAAAAATACCATACTGAAAACTGATTTTACCACACAAGCTCTAGATAACACAAAGAATGTCATTAGAGTCCTTCTTTATCTAATGGAATACGTAACCTCTGAAGATGGACAGATGGTTGAATAAAAAAGTATTAAAATGAGGAAATGGATAAACTGATGAACTGGAAAGTAAAATAAAAGCTCTTCCGAAAATGAAACGAGAATGGTAACAGGGTTCACTCTAACAGTAATTTTGCTTTGTCATTTCATGTTGAAAAATAAGAGACAACAATAGGAAAACATTTTTCTTACATAAGATGAAATTCGCAGTTAGAAGAAAACTTAAACGTAATTTGGACAAAATAAAAAGAGACCAATATATGCGGGAAAAATGGAGACGCCTATTAAGGTGAAACCACATAATTATGCCAGCATTCTTGACGACTTGAGGTCGCCCTAATCAGCCTCTTCCCATACCACTGTCTATGATTAAGGGTACCAGGTTGTGGGAGGAACGTCGTTCCTTACAGGCATAAGGCGTCCCTATATTCTTGACAAAGAACCTGGACGTTCTCGGAAGACTGAATATTCTCAGATAGACAGTAAATATTAAATCGTTTCCTTCATCCTTTTTAAATATATCGGGAAATTAAAGCCTTTTTTTTCTTGTATTCATATAAAATGTTATATTGATGAATTTGTTGCTGACTTGACTATTGGTTGTCAATCAAGCGAGTCTGCCAAGATGCTTATGCAGATGGATATGATGGTAAGAGTTATTACCAGATAAAACTACATCGTTATTGATTGAATGACTGATTATGAAATTTAGGTCCTGAAGACCAAGCGCCGGAACCCATCAGAATTATTCAGCGCCGTAATGAAGGTGAAATATATAAGTTAATGATATGATTGGTAATTAATAGGTGAATGATGACATACTGGTAAAAGTCATTTGAAGATTTCTCGCTGTTGTCCGAAAGTTGAAAATCTTCAAGGAAAGGCCAAAGCATTTTGATTCCACAAGCAAAAGCATCACTAAAGTTAGTTCATCTGGCAGTTGTCGTTATTACTGCTCGCATGAAGTTTTGCTGTATTCCATGATCCCTTTTTGATAACATGAATTTATCATCGGTATTCTTTTCAATTTAGTATCATTTTTCATTCATCATCGCAAGTCATCATTTTTTTTTTTACTAAAAACGGAAAATGGCTCACCTGCTAATACTATTAAGCTATTCAAAAGACAATGAGGGTTTTTATGCGTCTGTTCGAGGATGAGAAAGAAAAAGCCAGGCAGACAGATAGACGTAAAGTATAGAGGGGGAGAGAGCAAAAAACTAGGTTGTTTCAGTTTCTTGACCTCCGGACCTTACTATGGAAGACAATCATTTAGTCGAAAACCAGCTATTAACTCGGTTGTGACCTGGTTTGTTGACTCCTTGTAATGCTTTATTTTCGAAGCATGAATCAAATATGCAAAACCACCCCTCGGGAACTTTAAAAGGTGGCTTCAACGAAAAGGGTTTCGTCAGACTCCCCAGAAAAAACCTATCCTCAGGGCTCTCTCCATCGTCTCTTAACCTTATTTGCCTCAAGTGCCGAGAGAAACACAGAGGTTCGCGTGCAAGAGGTTTTATTTTTTTGGTTTTTTAGTTGGCCTGTTCATCGAGTTCCCAGAAATCTTGCTGGAAACTGTTCATCACGTCGGAAAAGACAAGTAAAGTGACGATAGGAGATTTTCACTTAAGACAGTGGCTATTCAGGATCTTCATCAATTTATCCAAATAGCGTGAAGAATTCCAAAAGTCGCCATTGTGCTTATCACAATTGCATACGTGTCTGGTAAAAAGTGACCAGTAGCTTATAAATATATATATATATATATATATATATATATATATATATATATATATATATATATATATATATATATATATATATATATATATATATATATATATGTATATATATATATATATATGTGTGTGTGTGTGTGTGTGTGTGTGTGTGTGTGTATACTGTATATGTGTGTGTATATGTACAGTCATATATATGCGTATGTTACATTTTTTCTGAGTTTTATGGATTTTCTTTCTTTTTCAGACATACAAAGAAAGCGATTTAACAGCTGACCCTCGACAGCCAATATCTTTCCGCAAATATGAGATGTCTTCTCAGATGGCTATCGTCACCTCTGCATTTTATAATATTATTAACAGGTAAGAATGCTTATCTGCTTATCTTGGCTTGTATTTCAATATAAATATGAGGAAAGAAATGTACATGTATCCCATATAAAAATAACCGAGAATATATTTTAATCGCTACATCACCAACTAGTGTATGCATGTAAGGATTCTGCTTAGAAAAACTAGCTCTCTCTCTCTCTCTCTCTCTCTCTCTCTCTCTCTCTCTCTCTCTCTCTCTCTCTCTCTCTCTCCATTTGATGATCTGATTAAAAAATTTATAATTCATTATTTTCAATAGTGTTAGACTTCATGTGCAGGGCCTTTTATTTCCGCTGCAAGATGAGAGTTAGAATTCGAATCATCATATATATATATATATATATATATATATATATATATATATATATATATATATATATATATATATATATATATATATATATATATATATATATATATATATATATATATATATATATATATATACATGTGTTTTTATGTGTGTTTTTTGTGTATATATATCTTGTCTGTATATATATATATATATATATATATATATATATATATATATATATATGTATGTATGTATATATATATATATATATATATGCATATATTGTGTGTGGTCATACGTGTGTTTGTGTGCTGCGTATTGTTGAAGAATACACGAAGGTTATACCTATATTTTTACAGGCTTGACATACATAAACACATTTGCTACATCCACTCTTTAAAAATCTCATATGCCTTTACGTGCAAATATCTGCAATCCTAAATGCCTGTAAAACTGTTTATTAGCTTTTTGGATATTTACAGCTAAAAGTACTGATATAAAGCTATGCTTATTTTCATTACACAAAGTAGCACATTGGGAAAATTTCCTTTCGTTGTAGACTGTAATAATTCGACAGACGAACATGAATTATTTCAATATTACCAACGAAAACTAATTAGAATATGTGCAAGGGTTCACATCTTTGTTTATATGAATATTTATGTATCTTTGGTCTTTTTCTTCTAAACTTATGTATCCACTAGTCTCCACTTCCCATTCATTCCATCCCCTAAATCCATAGCTCTGCAATATAGATATATTTATCTCCCTTTGTCCTCTACTACGGCGTATCAATAAGAAACTGAAACGCGCCCCGCATCAAATCACTTTCTTCAACAGTGTCGATATCAGATAGCATCGACGTGCCATTGACGACCCGGGGAGCCGTTGGGGAGACTTGGGCTCCGAGCCAAGAAGGCGCCTTCCTCCACGGCCGCTCGGAACGGCCACTTCGTCCTGGATCCAATTTTGACGAATATGAAAATACGACACGAGGTGAAATAAAATCTACATTGACGACACACGTTCCCCCATCGGCACAATATGGGAGAGAAACAGATACCCACAGAAACGGAAGTCGACCTTTTGGAGTGAAAAGAATCAGACTGGAAGGACGGCTCGTCGACATTGCTGTCACTTCCAGCAAGGAACAGGTGCTGGTGACGGTGGACAGCGCGGTGGTAAGGAGACAGAAATGCTGTTTACATTGACGTCATTTCCTTAAGTAGAGATGATTCTTCTCATTCTTGCCATTTTCTGTTCTTAAGCTGTGTGGATTCTAATATCGACTCGCCTAGACAAAATCAATTTTCTCCATGAAACTAAGAATCCCCCGACACGAATTTTCATAGCAACTCACATACTGTCCTAATAAGGTGCCAACAATCAAAAATCAACTAAAAACTAGATTTCATTCATATTTCCGTATCTCCTATACTAGGCTGTATATTTTTAAGAGTTATGATACAATCCGATATTATCCAAGTGGAAATTAAATCCCTGTCACGCTCATCGTTTTCATATAAACTGACGATTCATCAGAAAAAATTCAATTAAGTGACTATGCATCCATGTTATAGTTAGAACATTTATCAATGGTTGTGATATTACAAAAAAATTATCTACAAAAGGAATATGTCAAAAATTAAAACAACCATATTTATCATTAAAAGTTATTTGATCATACATGAGTCACATTCACGATATAATGTAAAAATGATTACTGTTAAAATTCAACAATTTATACAAAATTAGTTTAAGGAGCAATTTATCCTGTACCAAAAGTCAAACTCAACAGGCGATCGTTGCCTTCTAATTAACTTTCAGAACTAAGGTATTCCCCGTAGGGGGGATAGTGCCGTCAGTGCACCTCTTGAGGTGCAATGTAGGCATTACTTAAGGTTCTTTGCAGCGTCCCTTCGGCCCCTAGCTGCAACCCCTTTCATTCCTTTTACTATACCTCCGTTCATATTCTATTTCTTCCCTCTTACTTTCCACCCTTTCTTTACAATTGTTTCAACATAATTTTCAGCTCTGAATGACCTCATAGGTCCCGTGTTTGGCCAGTGTCCTAAATTTTATATTCAGAACCAAGTATTAATCATCACAATAATAAGAACCCAGGAAGTATATATATATATGAAATTTAAGAGGGTTAATAACTCGGATAAATCACTATCACAGCGACTGAAATCCAACATTTATAAAGAAAAGATTTATTTTCTGTTGAAATTTCCCAGGTTCTCAACGTCACGTCCTTCGGGCAGGACGATACGGAGGAGATGAAATCAGCAGGGCTCTACTTCGTAGTTCTCAGCCAATACGACGGACGGGTTCTGATCAAAAGGTAGGACAACGAAAATTCGGTATTCTTGTTTTTAGAGAAGGTCCTGAGACATTTTAATATACCCTTTTTCTTTTATTGTTATTATGTCATCTCGTTTCTTACTTGAGATAAAATCAGTACTATCATTTTTAGGCAATTATAGCTTACATTGACAATGAAAAATTGAATGCACTGGTGTGCAAAATATATATATATAATATATATATATATATATATATATATATATATATATATATATATATATATATATATATATATATATATATATATATATATATATATACGTGTGTGTGTGCATATATAAAAGTGTAAATCCTTGAACACAGCAATTTAGTATACATGGTGTTTATGTATACTGAGAATGAGAATTTGAATTTCACTGATGTAAGTTTACTGGTATTTCGTGTTTTCTTTTTAAGTAACGAAGCCAATGGACTCAGACTAAAAGAGTTTCTTATACAACTGCTGTAAACTTGGTGTTGCTGACTAAGATTAATCTCCGCTTCCTTCCCTATTTCTGTAGAAGCCACGCATCCGTATCTTCTCCTCACTGAATTCGTCTTCTATTCAACAAGGACCTCCTTTGGTACGAGTCTTCTCCTCCTTGTGTTTTTACACCCCTCCTAATCTCCCTTACCTTCGTTCCCCAAAAACCCTTAATCCCTTGCACACCATCTTAAACTTGAATTCCCTTTTCACTATATTTCCTCTTTTTTTTTATATGTCTCTGAGATATAATACTTTCTTGTTTTTCATCACTCGCTTTGGGTCCTTCAATTCTGTATGATCAAAGTTAAATTTGATTTGGTTTTGCTTTTTAACATTTAGAGTGCTAAGATTATTTCAGGTCCCGTTGAGTTGTTACACATTTCAATTTGTTGAATATGTTTCTAAACAGTCAGGTAGGATGAAGGAGGAAAGGTCATTAAGACTCGGGAAAAACTGAGGAAGGACGAGGATTCCAAAGATTGTTTGTAGAAGGAAATAGGAAATCGGTGAACTGAGTTTTCTAGTAAATGTGGGAAGATGTGGTAGGACGGGTTTTAGAGACTGCCTGATGATGGGAATATTTCTACTTAAGAACTAAATGAAATAGTGATCGAAAAAGTACCTATACAAAAAAAATAAGAGAGATTGATTGGGTTTAAGTTATCTGGCGGTACACTAACTTAATCAGTGGCAACTAGGAGAGAGAGAGAGAGAGAGAGAGAGAGAGAGAGAGAGAGAACCGCAGTGGAGAGAGCAGTGAGAGAGAGATGGCGTAATATAAGCAGGAACATTCAGTCAAATGTTGTATTGATTAAAATTTGGAAGATGTAGTTTAAACATCTGAAACCAAAGAGGACTCCTATCTGGAGAGTTAATATGTAAAAAAACACTTTTCAGGAATAATAAAACCATAAGGAAAAAGGTTCATTCTAACCGAAAAAAGTGAAATGATGGATGAAAATTCGATTTACTTTCACAGTTTATAGTTTTATGATTATTGTTTTTTTTCCTTTGCAGACGATTTGACCTATTCCAGTATGCGACAGGCTTAAACTTCCCTCCCTTAGTGACCTCCATAGCCAGAGGACGGATAATGGTATTCGCCGTAAAGGTAAAGTAAAATAGCATTTGCTTTCGGAAGGTCAAATGTACATAAGGATATATTTTGGTTAATAAATGTCAGTCAGCAGCCAGATAAGTGTAACATTTCCTTTAGAAAGGAGGAAAGAATATATGAATATTCTAACTAATGCTGAATGACATTTATTTAGAAAGGTGAAATAAGCCTAATTAAATATTCCTTCTTCTTCTTTTAACGTGCTTTTTCCCATTTGTATGGGGTAAGCACGATGCCTTCTTTTTGAAGGACTTTGATTTGGCTTTGGGGTAGACTTTGTAGTCTCGATCGGCTGCCCTGCCTGTCATCGCTTAGACCCCATTGTGTATGTACATGTATTGTACCAGTCACCAGCGCCCTTTCTCCCAGCAGCGAGGAGACGTTGCTCGGTTAGGTCGACAGTCGAGACGTGTGAGGTGTCTGTTATGTTTTTTTTTTAGAAGATCTTGGAGTGGCTTTGTTTGTTTGTGTCTGTAACACCCATTTGCTTTTAAGCGAACCTATCCGTTGATTACATACATAATCCCGGGGTGTCTATACGGATAGCAAAGTGTCCGCCTCTATAACCGGTCGGCTGCGGATTTGAACCCGCGCCACGGACCTCTAAGAAGTCCGAGGCTGCTGCTCTAACCGACTTGGCCATCGAGGCTCTACCTAATTAAATATTCCTGGCAATGCAATAATGGACAATACGTGGATGAGAATGGTCGCTTGTTATTTTGCCTCCGTTTTCATTGCAGATATAAGTGGGGCTTTTTGATATATATAACTATCTCCATTCAATGTAAAGATAACATTAATGTTTCCTATATACATCCATTCCTGTAAAAGAGATATAAAAATATGAGTTCTGTGTAGACATTGATAGAACAACTAAAAAATGATCTTTTTAAATCTTTTTAATAATCACTCAAATTTTGGAGAGCCATGTTCTAGGCTGATTTGTGTACACATCATATATATTCTGAAATTAAAAGACTGATAATACATTTCATAAAATTTGGATAATTTTTTAGAAAAAAAAAAACAGAAATGATTAATTCTGGCATTTCCAAAATAAAAAAACACGTGACAAAAAAATTATGGGATAATCAGAAATAAGCTATTTAAAAGTTATAACTCCAAAACGACAAGACACGAAATATATCAAAGCAACCTCCTGGATATTTGTGCCAATACAACAAATGTTCCCCTTTGCTTTTAACCAACCTTTCAGTGCAGAGAATGTATCATATATTCTTCTTAGGAAAACAATGCAATGAAAAAGAAAACCCTTTTATATCTATGCTTGAAACTGAATATTCATCTTATTCTTTTAGTATTATGGAATATTACTTTTGGTTTTCTGTAAAACAAAACTATTGCGCCGGCTTTGTCTGTCCGTCCGCACTTCTTTTGTCTTCCCTCAGATCTTAAAAACCACTGAGGCTAGAGGGCTGCAAATTGTTATGTTGATCATCCACCCTCCAATCATCAAACGTACCAAACTGCAGCCCTCTAGCCTCAGTAGTTTTTATTTTATTTAAGGTTAAAGGTAGCCATAATCGTGCATCTGGCAACTATATAGGACAGGCCACCATCGGACAGGGTTAAAGTTTCATGGGCCGCGGCTCATACAGCATTATACCGATACCGTCGAAAGATAGATCTATTTTCGGTGGCCTTGATTATACGATGTACAGAAAACTCGATTACGCAGAAGAAACTTCGGCGCATTTTTTACTTGTTTTATGTTCAAACTGGTTATCAGATGAGAGAAATCGCCTTTGTAACGGATCTAAAATACACGGAATACATTTATCAACCATTCGCTTATAATGGAAGACCTGTGCGCCAAAAAGATTGAAATTAACTGCAATGTTTACATTTTGTGGAAATCAGGATATCCACATATTTTCGAAGAATTCGTTTCATCATCGTTTATGCTCACAATAGCAATAACTGGTATCCAGTTTGCCAATAATTTCGACAATGAAAAAAGTGAGCTTCATTCCTTTTCTCTACTGTTTGTGAAATACTCAGCAATTTCGGAGAATTATTAACTGTTTAGGTATGTTATCGTTACCGTCATTATTTTTTGCATTTAGGATTGTTTTTATGTCTAGTTTACTATGATAATGAAGCTGTGGTCGTTGTTATATTTGAATTATCATAACTGATAAAAGTTAACTAAAACTGATAGATAAAAGATTTACTTCCACAGAAAGGCGCAATGCAAGAATAGTAGGCACATAAGACTAGTAACAGGAATATAAAACAAGCGATTATTTTCTTTTATTTTCTAAAAGCACTAACAACTTTATCTCCACCCAAGACAGAAGCGTCCTTAAATATGCCGAAGGTGATAAGGAATATCCTGGAAGACCTGGGAGCGACTTACGGCCAGCATCTCTCCTTCAGAAGATATTGGGCGTGGGTGGTGTTGGCTGGGGGAGGGCCGACACTGGGCGAGATAACCACTGACGAAGTTGGCATCATGAATTTGTTCAGCTCGCCCATCAGCCTTTCCGTAGAATTCAGTTTGGAAAGAGGTGAGGTTAAATCCTAGTCGCTCTGTCTCCCTCATTAAAGCTGAATAAGATTGTGAGCGAGAGGAAGGGTGTGAGGGCAAATAAAACCCCGACTGACGAGTGAGATAGAATGATAAAACTCGCTTCCTCATCACCTCCTTGTAATCAGACCCCTATGGCCTGTATTCTTTTAAAGGACGGAGCCCATCACTTTCTACAGTTTAAGACTAGTTCTTTTACCTTCGTCCCTCGTTATTTATCTTTTCCCTCAGGCCTAGGGGAGATAAGGGTTTCAGATTTTCTTTAAGCAAAAAATTACTTTATTTATCACTCAATGAATAAGTAAAGCAATTTCTTGCTTAAATAAAATCTGAATACGTTATTTATCACTCAATGAAACCTTCGGTACAATATTTCCCGAAAAGGTAGTTTGAAAATGTTTGAAAACTAAAATCGAATTTTGCTGTTTGCAGGTTATTATTCTCTCTCATTTTCGACATATCTTTTCGCGAAATAGGAACTAAATTTACTGAAAATTTTACCAATATTCTTGTTGTATGCTTGCTTGTAAAAAAGCCATGCTTCCTTATTTTGCTCTTCTCTTTCTTTTTCTTGCTTATTTTCAAGGGTGCTGAGCGTTTTATTTAGATGAATAACGACTTATGTTTTGATAAACAATCCTGATAGATGATACGCAATAGAAATGTAAAAAATAATGTAACAGTTTGCTTTTAAAACTTTTATCACTATTCAGTAAATATAATCCTTATTTTAGTCTTTAATCAATTCATCTTTGTTTCCTTTTATCCAAAAGATAACTGTTACGATACATCTGACCCGAGAGAGAAGCTTCGATCTCGCTTCTGTCACCTCTACAGTGGTTATGGGAGTCTGTGTGATTGTGAGGACCCTGCTCCCCTCGTCTACGAAGCGCAAGAGGTTAGTGATAAGAGGCAAAATGCATTATGAAAAGATTAACGAGGAAATGTGAATGGTTACTCCCCCAAGGGGGAAAATTACTCTGTCGAGACCCTCCCGTTTGGTTGGTTTACATTTGGAAAGAGAATATGAACACTCACATCGGGTTTTGTCTCTTCTTCTTCTCTATTCTAGCTGTGACCCACAACATTTGTATGAAAAGGAGGTACGTAATCCACTGCTTAGGTCAACAGAGTCAGACCCCTCTACCACCCAAGCCAGAGAGAGAGAGAGAGAGAGAGAGAGAGAGAGAGAGAGAGAGAGAGAGAGAGAGAGAGAGAGATAATGATGATGATGATGATGACCTTTTCGTATCCTTAATAAGGCCCTACTTTGCACTGAGGACGATCTGGAAATCTTGTAAATGACTATGATAAATTTCTGCCCTTTAAAAACTGATTACAAATTCTAAACTGCGACATATCAGTAAACAAAAACATTGCATGAAATAACCGCCTGAAATACCTGATTAATTGTTTTATGATCGCACAACATCATATTTTAAGAGATATTGAAACTAGGTGAATTTGAATTAGAATTATTTGCCTTGAAATATTGGGTCTTAGTTTTGATACCATGAGAGAGTTAGCACGAATACTCAAATATCAAAACCTGCCAGAGTTTAAATACATGATATACATAATTTAAATACACGAGACACGTAATCCGGGTAATAAGGGGTGGTCGTATACACGTAATCCGGGTAATAAGGGGTGGTCGAGAATTATGTACCGCCACTAACGATAAAGCTATTAAGGAGACGAATGACTAAATGTGACTTTCCCGTCATTAACAAAGAAAGATTCAGACTCACCTCCCATCTTGAAGCTCTTCGCTCTCCATTCTTTTCTCGTAGAAGAGGAGGAATTAATATGGCGCGTAAAGGAAAAGAACGGCAATAAATTATCATTATCATACGATAAAGGGACTTTTTATTATTTCATTAGCCTTTTACAGCTTAGCCATTAATCTTGGCTTCCATCCGTAACTGTCACTTTCTGGAAGAAATAAATAGGAAGGGTGCTAGCACTTCAAAAGGCACAGTTCTCATCATCACAAAAGATCATCATTGTATTCTCCCTCTTTCTCTCTTTCTCTCACCATTGTTATGTCGTCAACATAATTTTATGAGAGGCCTAATTTTAGTACGGTTTCATTTGAAAACGTAATGGCAGAGGACCATCTAGTGGTTTCCAAAACAACTTGATTATATATTCCTAATAAAAATAATGTTTTGTTGAGCATTTATTTTAGAGAGCAACTGTTTATAAAACTTAACATTCAGCCCAAGAATGAAATATACTGCAATTGTTAATTTTACAAGATTACTTTAGTTTCGCTCGTATTCTACAAAGCGTCTGTTGTAGAATCTTATGGTAGCAAAGGATCACTTTAACAAGTAAAATAAAGTATCTTATGATTTATTCCCTGCTTAACATTGTTAGGGTTAAGCAAGTATTGATCAGAACAGTTGGAAATCGGATCCTGTTCATTGTGTCTTGGAAACTCAACGTTTTCAGAATTCCACATCTAAATCTTTAAAACCTTTCCTCAAATTATAATTTCGGGGATTTTGAAGGATGGGTGCGGTAACTGATTATAAATTCCCCTTGATTATTAATTCTCCTTCCTGCTTCACAGCTGGAGAACAGTGTTATTACCGAAGTTCCTCTGGGAATTGTTGCCAGCAAACGACCTCGAGCACTTTACAGGTAATGAATCGTCGAGTATTCCCATTTATATAAACATGTTTAATTTTTAATAGCTGTTTTTGTTTTTTATCTCTTTATTCTGCTTACTTGTTGAATATAAAAGGTAGATTTCTAATTATCAGGTTAGATATTCTTGGCTCAAGGACTAGAAATCTCCTGATAAAGCACAGAAAATGGGACTTCGAGATCCAATGTTTCTGTTTATCCTTCACCCCTTTTCTCCAGGTGTCTGGTGACAATCCTAAGTCAGAGGGGAGGTTCAGCCGAGCGTACCATTGTCCTGACAGACGGTCACAACCAAGAAGTCTTGGATCTCTTGGATTTATTTGGCGTATGGTTGAAACAGCATTAACTCATAACTTAGTTTTACATTGAAACCCAAATTACTGGGCTTTTTAAGTTTCATTTTTTTTTATCAGTGTTTAATGAATGGAATACTATTTTCTCTCAATAAATTATAATTTTTTTCTTGGTAGTGTTCTACCTATAATAAGACCACAAAGAATTCTGGCACCATTTTATGTCGTTGTAATTATTTATTTAAAGCAGCTATCATCTCATAATAGTTGAATTCAAGAATTTCGTTGAGAATATGGAAAAAACCTTTGCTTCTTTTACAGATTCAGCATCGCATCAATGATATGGAAGGGACGGTATTTCCGGGTCTAGGAGCCAGAATATCTAAGCATTATAAGTTTTCCCTCAATGCCATCTTCAGTACCTTCCCAAGAGCACAAAAGGCCATTGTTCTTGAAGAAGACGTCTTGGCTGCTCCCGACTTCTTCAGGTATTTGTTAGACTGAAGTGTTTCTGTGAACATTGAAAGGAAATGCCACTTCTGGAAAAAGTTCTCTATAACTGAATCGGCGCTTTCAAGAGCATCACCAATAAATCTTCTTCCAGGAAACGTTACTGGAACAGAGTTAGCTATTGCAAGGAAACCATATATAAATCGCACTCAAGGAAATGTACCTCGAAAATGGGTTTTTATTTTTTACGTACATAAAACTTACTCCTGGAAATAGGGCATCAGAAAGGAATTGGATGCATTCTTCTCCTGGAAATTTTGCCACGGAACAAAAATTGTGAAATAGTTAATGGAATTCTTTCTGCAAGATCCCATCATTTAATATCCTAGAAAAATGTTTTAGCCTTTCGGAAATTTACCGTTTCAAATGGAAAATTTTTATTCAGGATTATTTCGAATCTTACGTTAGATAACTTTTGGGAATGAGTAAATGGGCACCATGGACAATTTTATCATTCATCTTTCGATAAAAATAAGAAAGAAATATCTCTAAATGACCAGTAACAGTGCGACATTTATAGGAATATAAGAATGCAAACTCACTGCCATGATATGGCATTTATAAATCTTGAAGCAACAGCAAAATAAAAGAAATTATCTAAAACATTACATTCACGTGTATCTTATATATACCTGCATGCAATATGCAGGGAAAGAAACAATATCTGTGCGTACATTTGGTTGATTATTTATTGATGTAGTGATTTTTAGCTTGCATATTAATCTTTGGTTTATATGTTTATTGAACTGTGTACATGGCTACATTCATATTTCAAAAATTTCCACCTTTTCTGGTGTTGAAACAATGCAACGCATCTAAGATAAAATAGAGTACACTTGTTAGCAAACACTATCCTCTTTTCAAGAAAATTGTACCTTTATGATAATTCACAGGATCGAAAAGTTAGAAAAAGAAAAAAAGGACCATTCAATTTCACCAAGATTTTTTAATATACTTCTTCCAGTGTTTTTGCAGATCTGATTTTTAGGTAATGAAACGAAATGGCAAATAATTAGGTAGAAGGATTTTCTTTTATATGCTTCAAAATTTTATTATGTAAATATTTTGTTTTCATTTCTTCCATGTCCTTCCATTCTTTTTATTTCCAGCTATTTCAATCAGACCGCTTGGCTGCTCGACGCAGACGCCAGTATTTACTGCATAAGTGCCTGGAATGACCTGGGAGCCCTACATATTGCTAACCATCCCAGCAAGCTTTACAGGGTCGAAACTCACGCCGGTTACGGCTGGATGCTAACGCGACAATTTTTCCAGGAAGTCTACCCAATCTGGAAATCCATGAAAGAAGTAAATGTGAAGATATCTTTTTCTTTGACAGTTTTGATTCAGCAACTATGTTGTATTTTGTTTCATAATGCAACGCCATTATCGCTTGTGCAGAGATTGTATACATTTTTGTTATATTGATTCATGTTTAATTTTTGATGGGATGAATTAGTCTTGCATCTACGATTTTAATGTACACTTACTTTAATATCCGTAGTATTTATGTTCATGTGAGCGTATGTGTGTGTTCGTTTGTAACATGAGTGTCTGTGAAAATATATGAATGTTCCATAATTCTTAAAATAAATACATTATCTCGGTTTGATTGGCCGAATCCAGAAGTCCACACCAGGACTTATTCACTTCACCACTTTCTCATCACCAACTCATAGGCAGCCATTGTGCACGGGTCCGTGCTAGCATTAGGCCTGTTTAATCCTGACCAACCAACCAACTAGAAAAAGCCTTTTCCCTGCAGGAGCACGATTGGGACATGTGGTTCAGGAGTACGGAAATTCGAGCGGGGAGAGAATGCGTTGTCCCTGATGTGTC
>NC_089750.1:56954706-56987206 GCF_040412425.1 Macrobrachium rosenbergii
GGAAACTTTGTGTAGAAATATTTAAGCATATGTATACGAATTCTTCTGTGCATAGACGCATATACAAGCAAACAAAACATGAGAATCCTTGTTGCAAAAATATGGAGAAATTCATTTAAAATCTCTTCATGCATAAATACATATGAATACTATATTTTCAAGACAATTACGCTGTTATAGGCAACTTCCTAATAAACTAGTAAGATGCATAAACAGCCACATTGAAATTAGCTTAGGCTGTATAACATTTTGCTGCTCAAATGACCATATATGCGAGCATATACAATCATAAATGACTTTCTTGTTAATTGTGTTATTTAAAGACTTTAATCGGCAATAAAGTATGTCAGGTTGTTACCTACTGTATTGCATTCTTTTCTCCTTGTTTTATGTTTTTTTCTTTCTCATTGTAGCTTTCTATACATTTGCCCCTTAATTTAGCTTGATTATACAGACACATTCGGAGAACTTGAGATGACATGGAAATTTTTTCCTCAATAATGATGCATTATGGATGATATGTATATAAAATATAAAAATAATAAAGCTGTAAAAAATGTTAATAAAAACTATTGCATATGAAGTGTTTTTTTTTTCTAGAGATGTTTTAAAGTGAAGATATTCCTTTTATTTCTTTGAACCAGTCGGGGATTTATTTCTCTTTTACCCAACTAAATTTATATCTATGTTCTTAAAAACAAACAAAATAAATCCAGTTCCTACTTAGAAAATCTATCATTAGAACTTATGAATAGATCTGTGGTTCTTAACCTTTTTTTTAGTAACAGAGTAGCTGGTGAACGCTATTGAACTCATCCCTAATGAAATGTTTATAAACTACATAAAAAGGAACATTTTGCCTTAATATTGATTGAACTGAACAAAAATACTCAAAATTCCTGAATTTCATTTTTTTCCCGAACAGCAACGCATAAGAGGAACTCTTGATAGCAGGAAATTTTGGCGGTAAATATTAAGAGCCTTTCGATTGGCTGCTGAAACCAAGCGCAGCTCGAATTCTTATTGGTCGCCCAATAGTTGCCTCCACGATAACCATTGTTTACAAACAGAACCATACTTCATTCATCATTACAGACATACAGACATGTAGCAAACCCTCCAACTTATGCGTTGCTGTTGGAAACCTTCATAAGCCCAATGGGAATTTTGCTGTTTTTGTGTTTAGCGAAAAACGTGGAAAATGTAGTAATTCTGATTCCCTGCAATGGTTGTGCAACGTACCAGTATTGAACCTAAATTAAACAAAAACAAAGTAGCATCTCAGTTAATAAATTCAAACCGAAAAACGTTTATTGCAGATTATTCAGTGGTGCCAAATCTTGTTTTCATTGCAAAAAATTTGCAATATAAGGTGGGTTTTCAAACAAACTTAATCGATATGAATAAAGTTCTTTTTTTCTAAAAATTGAGCGGGAGACTAAAAGCGCAATTAGAATCATGTAATAATAAAGATATTTCTGATACAAAGAAATTACACAAATAACAGAAGTTCCACATTTCTTGTATTTAATGTTGTTAATTTTTCTATAATAATAAATTGCTGTGATGGCGTTCTTTAGTACACATGGAAAATTTAGATAAAAACCAAATTAACTGTTTTCACTGCAGAATATAGTAAAAACATATGGCATCCAAGCTTTAATTTTGTTGCATATTTTGTCAGTGGGGGTCTATAGTCCAAATGACAGATATACTGTACATTATACCACAAAAAATTAGTAAAAACAAAAAATATCAAAACATCCTCAAAATTCCCGAATTTCATTTTCTTCCAAACAGCAGCGCATAAGTAAGAGGAACTCTCGGTGATTAGTGTGTTTTGGCGGGAAATATATACTGTCTTTCGATTGGCTGCTGAAAACAAGTGTAACTGAAATTCTCATTGGTTGTACAATTGTTGTTTCCACGGGAAACAACAATCATGGACACCTAGAATATCACCCCGACTTATGTATTGCTGTTGGAAACCTTTATAAACACAAAATTTATTAATGTGCTTTTGATTAAGTTTTTGTGTTTAGGGAAGCAACTGTAAAAAAACAGTTCAATCATCGCAATAATTCTGACTCTCTGCAATGATTTTGCAACATACCACACTGTAGTTTTTAAAACACTCCCTAGATGGCTCAAATTAAAGGACACGGGAGCTTTTTTGACAAAATCAGACACTGGTCCATGACTCATAAAAAGACGTTAAACGTACGATAGACAAAGTGAAAAGGGTCTGTGACAAACATGGCACCTAGGACCAAAACAAGACAGACAGACAGATAGATATCAGTCTGATGTCTACAATGATTCAAAAAAACCATTTCCACTAAATAAAGATTTCCTCCGGTTGTTGTCCATAGATACAGCTAAAACTCTATGCCATGAGTATATTATCAAACACGTAAATAGAACTCTGAGCAAAAACAGACTGGAGTTTATTACTGAAGGATATTTGGATACAAACCTATTCATCATTTTCATTCACATTGTAAAAGGGATTACGTTTGTGTCCTGACTATAACAATGCATCATCCTCAATGACTAGGGTAATGAATAGCCACTTTTATACGATGTATTTTATTAAAAATAAAAATAATACATATCACAATTGAGAAACAGTGACTATACAGGAAGGAAAAGACAGAAGGATAGAGAAATGAAGAAGACGTCGGCTTACCCTGACAATGATGTAGAATATGTTTGATATCATAACCATAGAAATAATAAAAATAATCATAACAAAGAAATGATCTTCTTTGCACAATATCACTTAGTAAGCAATAGCACAACAGAACAGCTCGAAAAATCACGTCCAATATATACTAGTGCTTTTAAAAATGATACAGAATTTATCGAATAACAATAGCATCAATTGTACATTCTGAAACTCCTTTACAACATAATGATAATAATACTTATAATAATAGTTTGATGGTAAAATTCCGGAAATGGATGAGTCTCAAATCAGACTACAATATGAATATTACATTATAAAAGTAGATGGTAAATGTGCTGTCGCCTACGGCTGCAGTCGTTATAGCTCAGTATTTAGTACTCAGTAACTGAATAACAGAAATCATAAAATCTACCATGCAAAGTGTGAAGATTCACAAGTTAGCCATGAGACGTCGTTTTACAAAAGAAAGGATCAGCAAAATTTTTCTAGCCTTTACATACACAGAAAGTGTGATTAACAAGTTGCCAACAAAAGATCAGTTTTGAAAAGTAAAAAGTGAAACCAATAAAATTCAACAGCTTTGATAGTTAACATTAAATCCAGAAAGGAGGAATTTTTAGTAGTTCTTCACCAAACAGACCTTTCAATTATCAATGTCAAAAACTAACGTCAACGAATCGCTGTTCTGGAGATGTAATTACTGCTATCGTTGGCATGGGCTGAGCTTTTTAGATTATACAATTATGTATGCTTGAGCAAATTATGAATACGACCTGCGTTCTCTGGCATGTGTAAGATGTTTATTCAGAGCCAGAACTGATTAGCTAAATCCTGGCTTGAGTTTCTCTAAGTGCACTTTACTGTGTTGTCATTTCAAGTGTTACGTGAGTTGTGTGTTATATGAGAAAAGTGGCGAAAAAAACGAAGGCTGAAAAAAGAAAAGGACAGGCAAAAATCAAGAGCACATCGTGTGCAAAAAATGTAAGGAAATGTGTTTATATTGATGTCAAACGATCTAATGTGGCTCTGGTAGCTTGGAACCCGCTTTTACCATATAACCTTAATCAGGATTCTAGATGGAGTCACTATTAATTTTTCAATATAAGTTGCTCTTCAATTACTTACAGCACATCCGTTTCATCATATCAAATGTTTTCTTATGCTAATTTTGTTGTGTGTAACCTGTTCTTGTCGAAAAATGTTTTTGTTTTTATCCAGACAGGATCTAGAATTCTGATTAAACTTTCTTTCCCAGCGAAGTTGCCACAGTATAGAAAGAATAAATAGAACATAAATGGACAAGAATACAGCAGATGGGATAAATCAACCGAACAAATAAAACTAAAGACCTTGTGGCGTGTTCATTTCAGTCTTCTAAAAGGACTTTGTTATTATTATCGTCCTGTAACCTATCGAAGCTACCAGAAACCATTCAGATCCACAGCTAACCAACAAACAATCATTCAAAGGAAATAATCAAAGATACAGGAGACATATAAGTTTTGACAGACAGACTTCCATGAAGAACGTATGGAATTTATGGCATTGAATGTAGGGGAGGCCAGTTGCTAAGACCTTACAAGGAACCTCGATGTAAGGAAAACTATTACCTCTAGTATTTCCGAGAGTTTTTCTTATCTACCATATATTTACAAAGAGAAGATTATGCAGTCAACTAAAAAGGATACAAAGAAGACTGGCAAATAACAATGTTACTTCAGAAAGAAGCTGAAAGAAATCCTCTTTTTTTTTTATAAATTTTAACATCGTGCGTTTATTCTCCGTTAGTTGCAGAGACGGGACGTTATTATCGTGAGAGAAGAGAGACGGGCGTGGGTCCACTCACAAAATAATTGGGAAATGATTAGGGTACACTCCAGGTACACCTCTGCTGATCCCACGCCGCTGTTGTAACTCTTCTCAATAGTGTCTTCAGAAATTCCAGGTGTTAGTGTTTTCCTGGCTTTCAGTTTAATACCTACAATACTGATCCGTGTGTATACGTATTTTGTAAAAGTACTGAATTTCAATCGGATGGTAGTTTTCATTCCTTTTCACAGAAGGCAAATGAAACATAAGGGAATAACTGAAGAGAAATACATGAAATTCATAAATAGTATGAGACTCACTCCCCTAACTGTTTAAGGCACATCCCACAGAAGGAAGGAAATAATATAAAAACTATAATAATAATATTAAAAAGATAATTACAAATTCAGCATGGTAACTGATGGAGATTTACCAACTTATCTCTAATTCTCATGACTTCACCCCGCGCCCTCTTGGTTTGGGTTTGAAAACCGAACGTGAAACTTATTTTGCACATCGGAAAGGGCGCCGATAATAAAATAAAACATTGAAAAATAAGTGTGTTATCAGTCATGAAGTCTAGTTAGCGGTTACGTCGATCTTTACTATAGGATAACGTCAGAGTCCATTAATTTAATAATAAATATGATTACCTACCACCGTTAAACAAAGCGACTGGAGGCTGTTGCTAAGATTATGCGGATATATATATATATGTATATAACGTGTTGTCAGTCATTGTTTTTTCAGTTGGACTGGAAGTCCAAAGCGGAAGTTTATGGCACCTAATAGTATGGTACTCCCTAGCAAATAACAATCGCGAGTCTTGTCTCTTGCAAATAACCTGTCTGCGTGCGTTTGGATTTCTTGTCTAGTATATTTTTCTCCATCAGCTACGATGCTGTTTCAACAAAAAAATCTTCAAACCTTTCTCTCTCATTCCATGCGAATACATAATTCCTATTTTGAAAGCATCGTCTCACTGTTAGAACACATCAATCGAGACTACTTAAAAAAAAAAAGACAATGATTATCCATTGGAGAGCGAACGCTTTTTTTTTTGTTTGTTTGTTTCTTGATGGCAGAGCATTCTTTCTCCAAAGGCTTTTGCTTTTCTTTTTTCACAGCATAAGTTTATCTGTTGGAGAAACCGAGCTGGTTAGAATCAGGCGCTGGCACTTGCGGGAATGCGCGGAAGGCGAATGCGCACTGCACCTTGCACACATGGTCGTTCAAGATGGCTTCCGGGCTGTAGGACTGCGCCAAGTGGAAGCAGTTGTCTACCTTTAAGCTCTGGCACACAGGCTGTGGAGAAAGGAGGCATTACTCTTCACTTCGAGTATTTGTTATGATGACTTATTACAAATTTATAAACGTGAGATGAGGATCTTGAAATTCAATGACGAAAGTAGGCATTGCTCTTCAGTTGGAGTATTTGTTATCAAAACGTATCCATTACAAATATACAAACACGAGCTGAGGTTCTTAAAAGTCAATGAAGATAGGAGGCACTACTCTTCAGTTCAAGTATTTGTCATAAAAACTTATTCATTGTAAATTTACAAACACAAGATAAGGATCTTGAAATTTATTGAACAAAGGCTTTGCTCTTCAGCTCTGGTATTTGTTATGATAACTTGTTCATTACAAATTTACAAACGTGAGATGAAGATCTTGGATTTCAATGAAGATAGGATGCGTTACTCTTCAGTTCTAGTATTTTTTACGGTGTCTTGTTCATCACAAATTTACAAACGTGAGATGAGGATCTTTAAATTCAGTGGAGAAAGGAGGCATTACTCTTCACTTCGAGTATTTGTTATGATGACTTACTCATTACAAATTTATAAATACGAGCTGAGATTCTTAAGTTCAGCGAAGAAAGGGTGCATTGCTTTTCAGTTCGAATATTGTTTATGATGATTTATTTATTACAAATTAGCAAACACGAGCTGAGGACCTTAAAATGTTAATGAAGAAAGGAGGCATTACTTTTAAGCTTGAGTATTTCTTATGATTTGTTCAATATAATTTACAAACACGACTTGAGGATCTTAAAATTCGAGCCTTGTGTCCCAGTGACTCGCTAAATTCCAAGTTCATGAATATATTTTGAGGAATCACAGCTTCATGATTCGGGTATTTCGTCTGTTGACTCGTTAAACTAAAGATTTACCAGTACAAATTAGGCAAAAATTTTTTATATTATTGGTATTCATTTTGCTCACTTGATAAGTCGTAAAGTTACAAACACCAATTGGGAATCCGCCAATTTTAGTATTCAAGAAATTTATTGTTACTGAAAACATGTGAAAACCCTTGTCAGAGACATCACGTTCTTATCACTTTGATATCAGTTTATTCGGACTTGCTAAAGCATAAACTTACAAACGGGAGTTACGGAGAAAGAGCTAGTACACAAATATATATTTTTCCATAACGAAATAGAAGCAGACTATATTTTAATTCTAAAATCCTGAAGTCGATCAAATTTTGTAACGAAATTGATATACCTATATATCTATGAACGTAGCTGTACTGTTTAGGATTCTCAATACGCTAATGCTCATCGACTTTACCTTTAATAGTTTCGAACTGGCTAGAGAAAAATTCAATGCAATTCGACTAAACGAATATAAAACCAAGAAAGGGTACCAATCTTTTAGTGCCATATAAACCTTGTAAAAAGAAATTCATATTGTTTGAACATTAAACAAAGTCAAAGGAAAACAATTCAAAATTTTGGCGATCTGATTCATTCGGTGAGCTCATACGTCTTATCTTGAACTTCAGTTCATAGTGGAACGGGATACCTTGTTCCAATTTAGATCCCCTGCATGCTTATTTCAAAATAAATTTTTGCTCTTTTCCTCAGTTCTGCAGAATTATAAACCAGTGAAATTTCTAAAGAATCTTCTAAGGAGACAATGCAAAGTACCTTCAAATGCCAGGTAAATAACTAAATTTAAGTCTTAACTGATTAGTATTTAAATGACTAAGGAAATTCAAACTCTTATACGGGTTATATCTGAAATTTCTTTGGCTCTCTACAGTGCCATCAAGAGAACCGAATAAGAATTCTAAAACGAAGAAAAAAATTACCTGTCAGCAAATCTGAAAATCTACTTGTCACATTCACCAGAATCGCATGATAATACAGCAGGTAGAACAATGAGCTTTAAAATACTCAGTTTCTTAGCATTCGTATCTTGTAATTGTTTCCCATTTTACTCTCCGAAATGGGAAATCGGAAAGAAGAGAAAAGAAAGAAACTTGGTTTCCACCAAAGGATTCTAACTGAGGTTGGTGACACAAAGTGAAGCACTATAAGAGCTACCAAAGGAGTACTTACACCTTCCTTCGTGCACGTGCACATAACACAAGGCGAGATCCTTTCAGCGGCGCCGATGTTGATGTTGGTGCGCCCAACGGTGCAGGATACCCTCTCCTTCCAGAGTTCCAGGTTCACTCCAGGGAGATCTTTGCAGTTTACTCTTGGGTTCCTGTAAGGTGGATTGGTGATGTATAATTTTTCTTTGACTGGTTTTAAGAACTTTAGATTATATTGTTGCGTGAAAACACTTGCAATATTGAAATCTTATTTCCGAGATCTGTGAATGAATGATATATATATATATATATATATATATATATATATATATATATATATATATATATATATATATATATATATGTATATATATATATATATATTATATATATATATATATATATATATATATATATATATATATATATATATATATATATATATATATATATATATATATATATATATATATATATATATATATATTTATATATATGTGTGTGTGTGTATGGGTGTGTTCATGATTAGAATCAGTGAAATGGCCAAACTGAGCACTAAACAGTTATTAAGCAAAAAATTAGGTAATACAGGGTAAATTCTCTGTCATCTTATTGCTATATTTATGTATTAATGACTATTACTACTTCAGCAAAAGTTGCCTTATTTTTTTTAAACTACACGTTATCACTTTATAGCAAATACGTGCGTAATAACTCATAAATAAATCATTATTTTCAAGAATAGAAATGTGTAATCTGAAAAAAACTACATGCATCGCTGAAGTACCAGAGTTAAAGAATAAAAACAAAAAATCAAACTCACAAGAAAGGATCTGGCAGATCAAAGGCCGACCTCTGAGCTGATCCGATGGAATCGCAATTGTCGCAAAGCAGCTTGGAAAGCGTAACCTTGCGCAGTTCAGTTAGCTGTGGGTCGGTGAAGCGAATGAGGGGATCTGCGTTTTCATACCAGAAGCGATCGCATTTTCTCAGGTTCCTGAACTGTATGCCGAGAATACAACCGAACGTTGGTCCCACGAGACCTCCGTGCAGGGGCGTCTCGGCTAAGCCTCCAGTGAAGAGGTCGATATCGTCGACGTGGGCATATGTGCGCTTTAATCTCTCGATCACGGGTTCAGCGATCTCACGTCGGAGGTCGTCGAAGTCACGCGCCCTTGTGAGGTTGCACAGGTCTCGGTATTCGTTGTAAGGCTGAAGGCCGTGGTCTCGGGCTCTCTGAATGTTGAGCGAAGCCAGGTCAAGGCCGGAGAAGGGTTTGCCCTTATCCTCGAAGAGATGGTTGGTGACCTCGTCTGTCAGGAACTGATCGAGAGTTTCCATGGAGACTGTAGTCAGACCACGAATGATCTCGTCAATCATTCCAGGCTGGTAGAGCAAATCTGGATTGAAGAAGTGGTCGCTGAGTTTGACGGGCGGGTTTCTCTTGGCAAATATGCCGTCCATCCTCTCGAGGGAAGGCTTCAGAAGAGAGTGGCCAAAACGGAAGGCAATTCCTACTTCGTTCAAAACAGTTGGGTTGCAGTATGGATCATATCCTACAAAATAGAAAAAAAAATTAATACAAAACTTTATTCCCTGTCGCCATTAGACTTGGGGAGAAATATCTTGCGGGTTTGATTGTTGTTGCTAAAAGAATCATGTAATGATGGAATCTCCCCATACAAAATGTGCTCCTTTTTGCTCGCTCAAATTAAGGAATAATAAAGGAAGATAAATGGGTTGTGGGTGGGGCGGGCGGCCGTTTAAAAGGATAGGACAATCTGTCCCAGGTGAGGTAAGGATAAGAATACAAAGGTGTTGAGGGGTAAAAGTGCCATACTTCCACCAGTCCTACCCGGTTACTGCCTTAAGGGCACTTGTCTCTCCTTGCTCAATTTTGGGGTTAGTTAACTTTACTTGACCTTGTAGAAAATATCCGCCTAATTGACTGTACTGAATCAATTATGAATGTTTAGTTTCTCTTTATGCAGATCACGTTCTTGTAATCAATATACACCTCTATACATATTGGACTAATGTGAACCTTTTACCTATTCGCGCTCTGTGACTTTTTTCGTATTCCAAGTGCTCATAAGCTTAAGCAATCTGATGTGCATATTTATTTCCACCATAAATCACAGTCATCCCTCGACAAAATCGACACTGATATTAAAACCCGGGCACACTTACCTTGGTAGTAACCCTCCGGTAAGAGGTTGAGTTCATAGAGATTGATGGCATTCCATCCAAGGACTCTGGGCAGCCACTCGTTGTATGTTATGTGCTGGTTAACGGCAGTTACAATGCGACGAGCGTTCTGGAACAACTGTTCATCAGACCAGTGGTTGTTCATTTCCTTAAGTAAAAGGGCAACGCGGTTGTGTTCACGCATGAGCAGTGTGTGTAGAGCAGCTAGACCCGGCTGTTCAGATGCTCTGGTATCTCCTGTTTAGGTAGGAATTTACGGTTTAGTTCAGGCTTCATTATTTCATTGATTAGTGGGTATTTGTCCATTTATAAATCAGACCTAATAACGAGAAATTTTCGCATATTTTTTGACTGACTAGAGAAAGAAAGACTGGGACATATATATATATATATATATATATATATATATATATATATATATATATATATATATATATATATATATATGTGTGTGTGTGTGTGTGTGTGTGTGTGTGTGTGTGTGTGTGTGTAATGTAAGGACATAACTAGAAATTCTGAATAAAGGGACAAAGAGAGAGAGAGAGAGAGAGAGAGAGAGAGAGAGAGAGAGAGAGAGAGAGAGAAAGAGAGAGAGAGGGAGACGAACAGAGAAAAAGGAATAAGTTTGGAGTTTTGACTGTAATTTCATGACAAAGCTAGACCTGAATGCTTATTCGCCTTGTATCGAGGCCAACAAAGGTATTGTGTTTTAAACGTCTGGGTTCAGTGATGTTTTGGAACATAAAGCAAAACACGAGGTGTGTCGGGGTTACGAAGCCATTATGACTGCTCTTAGTCGAGTTCGTAATCACGAGGAATTCATAACAAAAACGCATGGTTACCTTAGTGGGTGGAAAAAATAGCCACCGGAAATTATCAGTTCCGGTGACGTCAAAGCGACCCATTTTTGAAGGCGGTGCTTTTTCCAGAAGTCCACCAAATGGGCTGTCTTTAGATTAGCCTAACCAACTAAGCATCTACAGAGGGGTGGGACAAAATCTTCCGAAATTCCTTATCAAGTCGAAAGAAGAATAAATAAATAAAGAAAAGACATCACACACACACACACACACACACACATATATATATATATATATATATATATATATATATATATATATATATATATATATATATATATATATATATATATATATATATATAGTATATATATGTAGTGTATATATGTATATATATGTATGTATGTATATATATATATATATATATATATATATATATAGAGAGAGAGAGAGAGAGAGAGAGAGAGAGATTGAGAGAGAGCGAGAGAGAAGACCCATTTACAAACGTAACCGAGTAAGAGAAGTCCTACCTCCAGTGAAGCACCTTCCGGAAGGCGCCTGACATTCATGGTTCTCTGCTTCTGTGGGCAATAATGGTTTCCCTCGTAGTGGGTTTGGAGTGGCCTTGAGGATTCCGTCCTGCGGAGGAAAGGATTCGGTAAATATAAGGCATTTTCAGGGATTCAGTCTTAAGTTTCTGAGGCAGGACAAAGTAACTGCAGTGGTAAAAAAAATGCCACAAGGAATTAAATTGATAAGTTAACTGACTGTTTTTTTTATGTAAAGGAGCAGAATTTTCCATAACCTGCAGAATTTGATTGCACTATAAATTAAAACCAAAGTCACTTGTATCAAAATAAGTACGAATATAAACTTATATAAACACATGCTCAAACACACAATATATTATGTAATATACATACGTATACAGTATGTATATATGAACTATATATATATATATATATATATATATATATATATATATATATATATATATATATATATATATATATATATATATATATATACAGTGTATATACAGTATATATACATAGGTGTGTATATATATATACACACACATATATATATATATATATATATATATATATATATATATATATATATATATATTATAATATGTGTGTGTACTTGTATCATTACTAATAAAGGAACAATGTTGATAATGTGCAGTATGTTTATCGCCAGATACTAAATACTTTCAAAGACATGCGTATTTGATAGGTAATGCCCTGCAAAGCAAGAAAATTATAATCAAGTAACTATCAATGAGGTAGCGATGAATGAATAATTAGTTCGCTGTAATAGGTAAATACTCAATGACTCACCTTGAACAACCTCAGAGTCCTCTGCTCACATTTATCTGACCCGTAAGTGTGGGAAGCGTCGATGAAAGCAGTGACCTGGTTCATTTGCTCTCGGTATCCTGAAAGAAATATAATTTACCATTTAAGATAAACAAAGAATAACTTCACATTAGTATCTGGAAATGACCTACCTCATAATCTAGCGATACTCTACCCGAGAAAATCATTTGAAGTTCTAAATAAAAAAAATCATGTTTTGTAATACTTGATAGCTTACGAGATCATTGAACAACAAGATTTTGTGAATCCAGAAAAAAATCAGTTTGACATTCGTCCTGGAACGTGGCCAGAGAAAATCATCTAAAATTCAAAATAAAAAGAAAAAGTTCTTTGTATTTACACTGAAAAATTATCTGGTTCATTTGTCGTCAGAATTAAACAAAAATAAACACTCTTGCATTTATACTGTAGAGTTAACTAGTTCGGTTGCTCGTCATAATCTACCAAAGAAAATTATCTAAAACTATGAATAAAGTAATTATGCGTTTGTACTGGAACAAGGCCACGCTTAATTTGTTCCCGGCAGCCTACAAGATACTGTCAAGTTTAAATCCCCTACAAAAATAACTATTTATATTCCTAAATTAAATATAATTAGGACATTTTTACTAGAATGGAAACAATTGCTCATGGAAAACTGCAAACTGAGAATTCTTTAAAATCTGATCATTTAAAATTTATTATGGTGTCCATGGTTAGCCCATGTACAAATAAAAGACCTTTTATTTGTATGTATGTATGTATGTATGTATGTATGTATGTATGTATGTATGTATGTATGTATGTATATATATATATATATATATATATATATATATATATATATATATACAATCATATATGCATATATATGTATATATGTATTTATATACACTCCAACATCAGAGCTGCAGCTCTCGAAATCATAACTCGTAGGCGTCCAGGGAAAGGCACTCAATACAGCTGATAGTTTATTCCTAATGCCGACGTTTCACAACTACATTGTTGCATTTTCAAGGCTGAAAAACAGCGATTAATTATTGAGTCAGCTCGCTGTTTTTCAGCCTTGAAAATGCAACAATGTAGTTGTGAAACGTCGGCATTAGGAATAAACTATCAGCTGTATTGAGTGCCTTTCCCTGGACGCCTACGAGTTATTTATATACATATATATGCATATATCACTAGGTAAAGATTGAGTACAATGATATGTATAGTTTACATGCAAATAAATAAACTAATTACTTATTAACAAAATAAACATAACAGTGGCTGGAACACTCACAAAAGCAGGCCATGGCATAGAAAGTTTGAAACAAAAACAATAAAAAAAAATCATAGGATCACCATTTTTCCCTTACCAAGAGTCAGTTGCCCTGGCATGGAGCGGGTCAATGGAATACAGAAGGGCTGACCGGAGGATATGTTCACGGGCGGGAAGAATGGGTCGTTCCTGGGAATCTCGATGGGGAAGCATTCCGGGTGCACCGTCTGAGGGGAATCGCAGGATTTGCAGTCCAGAATGGAATCCTCGAACCCTGCAAAGACAAAAGGATAAGGCCCAGTTGCTTTTATGTCCCTGCGCCATCACGCGTCTGCAGTTTCTTCGGTTTCTTCCAGGTCCAATTCTGGTTGCTTTCCGAATGAAGTCAGGGAGTTTTGGGAGTGTTTCGGCTTGGTACATTTGGGAAAAGTCGTACTGTTCTTTACGCTTTGTTCCATTATAGACATTGTAAAAACCGTATCAATTTTAATCCTTATTATTATTATTATTATTATTATTATTATTATTATTATTATTATTATTATTATTATTATTATTATTATTATATTATTATTATTATTATTAATATTATTATTATTAGTGAATCCATTTTCTTATTTGTGCTATTTCAGGTAGTATGCTCTACTGCATGAGTCCTGGGGCTACCTAACCCTATTACTATTATTATTATTATTATTATTATTATTATTATTATTATTATTATTATTATTATTATTATTATTATTATAAGTGAATAACTTCCCTTATTTTACTTGGATGTCTAGTAACCTGCTCTTCTGCATGAGGCCTGGGGCTACCTTGTCTTATCATTATTATTATTATTATTATTATTATTATTATTATTATTATTATTATTATTATTATTATTATTATTATTATCCAACAAATGAACATCATATGGGTTACAAAACCTCAGTCATTATTCACTTCCGTTGCGGCTTACCTTTATTGACAGGTGTGAAAATGATGTCGTGATCTATGAACTGACCCCACTGCATGACCATGAGTGTATATCTGACATGAGGGGCAGAAACGTCGTTGTGAATGTTGGTCGAGATGAGACGAGGCGATGGAAGAGGCCTTCCGGTGACTGAAGTCGTTCGCGGCTTCGAAAGACCTGAAAATAAGGATTTGTTTCTTATATATTATACTAGAAAAAGAAAGGGATTCTTTTATTCTTATACAGTAGTAAGTATAAAATTGAAATCGGTCTAATTTTATCAGTTACTTGGGTTTCTTCATTTAGCTTAAAAATGGTCAGATAATGATCCTTTACTTTACTTTTGAGAGAAATGGGTATTTTTTATACCATGGTATTCGAGTTTTATATCTGTTACGACGTGACATTTGAAAGAAGGAGAGATACTTATATAATGACACTGGAGAGAGAGGTACTTACCATATGGCATTTAAGAAAAAGAGGCACAAACAATATGACACTTAAAAAAGATGTGCACTTGAAACCAGGTCATTCGAGAGGAATGGATATTTCATGATAATATTATTTCAAATTCACCTATGGCGTCAAATTTCAAAAAGGTAATCATTTCCCCCTTACCGTCTTCATAAGCAGGTCTCAGGAGTCGCGTGTTGGCCCTGAAGGATTTCCCGTAGGAGGGGAAGTTCAGATTGTTGCACCATCCCGTCGCCGTCCGGAACCGCGAGGTGTGGTCGCAGGGAAGCGTCTGGTCGTCGCACTCGAACACGTTCGGGATTTCCATGATGTCGCTGACGTCGATGTTCGGCAGGACGTCCATGAGATCGACCACGTTGTTCGGGGACCCCGACTCGATATCCTTCAGTTGCCTGTCAGTATTACGGCTCTTTCTCACTCCGGGCTCCCTATGGTGGCAGCGATAACAGGCGATCCCGAGTTAGTGAGTCAAGTTCGAAAGTTGCTTTGCTATATTTGGGCTCATTCGCGGAAAAGGAAGGTTTTATCATTCGTGCAGACAGATAGCAGCAAACAGACAGACAGACGGACAGACAGACAGGAACAGAAGGACAAACAACAGCATTCAGACCGACAGAAAAAGAGGGAAGGGCGAACAAACATATTTGTTCGCAAAATCTAACATTTAAGTTTCTACATAAAAATTAACAAAAGGTTTAAATGTATGATACTGATAAAAATGATGTTAATTCAAGGCATTTAGTTCACTGTTGCGATAAATTTTACGATAATAATAGAAGTTGAAAGGACAGCAAGCAAGATGTCAAGAAGAGGAAGTCATAACACAACCCGAGAGAGAAACTAGGGAGTTATGCTCTGGATTGAATATTCACCGTAAATATTAAGAAAAGGAACATGTAGTTTCTCTCTCTAGGGGTGGCTAATCGAGAAAACAGAAAAAATAAGAAGAAGGGGAAGAAGACATATGAGAACTCCAAAAACATAAATCAGCAGGCTGGAAGTAGCTGCAAAAAAAAATGGATCTCAAATCTTAGCCGACACATGCGCAGTTAACAATCCAATCATTCCGCATTCTTTCTTTTAAATCTAAGATATTTCTCGTATCTGTTTACACGTACAGCTTTAGCAGACAGCTGTGCAGCATAAAGATAAACATTGCAGTGCACCACCAGCAGAACTAAATTGCTATGAATTAATTCGAGTGCCTGGATTGCTTTGCCGGCTCCGCGTCTTCTGTATCCTTGTTGACAGCTGCTGTTGTGTCTGCTCTTTTCTTTGGCGGGCTTTCTACTGCTCTCGTTGTTCGTTGTTTGTCAGTTGGCATGTCGGGATCTATTCCAGTCAAAGAATAGCTTCCCTAAATCATGTACCTTTTGGCCATCGCAATCCAGACAACCCAAAACAACCCTTCGGATAACTACACCTGAACGGCTAAGCGACAACTTTTATGGTTTAATGATTAGTAAATGTCGAGCAGATTATTAGGGATTGGTGTTAGATCCATGTTAAAATGTCGAACAGGTACGTCATTTAGTAAGAGATTGTTATCACATCTGTTCTCCAGTGACACTTCTGCTGTATATACGCTTACCAGGCCCCTGCCTTTACGAAAATGGCAAATAGGTCTTTTCCAGTTTTACTTTACTTTCCTATTCTACCTCCAGGCTTATGTTCCATTTCCACTCAGCAAGAGGAAAACTCCAAAACTCCCTTTTTCACCTAAGCATTTCATTCTTGGAAAGAGAGCGGACTTATTTATCCATAAATTAAAAAAGAAATCTATCACTCATTATCATAGGTAAACTGAAAATATAATTACCATGCTAAGTGTTCCGTGAAATATACAGGTATTCTTCTTGAAAAGTCTTTACTTTAGATAACAAAGCCCCAATGTTTAAAAGTTTCGATTCAAACGTAGACAAAGAATATGAATTTAATATAAAACGAGACAAATTGCTTCATTATATCCTAAATGCAATTTTTCAATTCTATTATACAGGTTCGTGAAAAGGGACCTAAATGACTGCATTGTATTCAAAATTTTATGCATTTTTGAGAATTAATTATTCAGAAGGTTGTTTCGATTCATATTATGCTATCCATGGCCTCACTTAGAAACAAATATGATACCAATCCCAAAGTAATCGGATACACCGTATATGGACGATCAACATAAATAACTATGCTTACTTTATCGGTCAACTGTTTTTTATGTTAGCAAATAATGTTAGTTTTTAAATATTTCTAGGCATTTAACATTTAGAGGAACCTGTTACATAGCTGTTAGAATCATGTTTTAGAGAGAGTTTTCAATCTGATATTACCGAGAGAGAATAACAAGAGAAAGAGCTGTCACTTGAGATTTTCTTAGAATTAGCAGAATTTTTAGTTGTCCATGTAAGATATGGCGAAATAGGAAGTAAGTTCCAAGTTATATACAGAAAACGGAAGACTAAAAAGAGAGAACAAGTTAGATAGTTGTTAGAAGAATTATTTTTCCATTTTTATTATTATTATTATTATTCAAAGTCTTCGTAGTATACTTAATAGATTCTAACAGCCAGTAACATTCACATCAGTACTTTAGTTTCCCTCAGGCACAACAATGCAATTTTCTTTAGATATAAGTAATAAAAATGTTTTGTGTACGTTACAAGATCTGGAGGGATCGCCAATCGCTGATGGAATTGGGGCACGCACATGATATGTACATGCGTCGCTTTGTACATACACAAGTAATAACAAGAGCGACCCAGTGACAAACATGTACAGGTGACGAACAACACGTGACAATATGTACATATTTTACAAGGCCTCTTTTCAGGCCTAGCGAAAGAGAGAAAAAATAAGGCTTGAATCTTGAATCAGAAAAGGCAAAAATTTTACTATGATTAGGATGAAATGATAAACATTTTGAGAAATCTTTGGAGAACATTTTTCTGTTAAGAATACATTTTCATATGCATCCAACCATAAACGTTGCCTTTTACACAGTACACTTCCTCCTTACGCAAAATTTTATCAGCGTTTCTTGCAAAAAATAGTGGAGCATCAATGTTGCTCAGTCGTGCCAATGTCAGTCATTTACTCGAAGTAATGACTTTTTGTGCTGTTTCAAGTTTGTGCCAGCATCTTATTTTAGAACAGAAAGGGCACAAGAGATAATCTGATTATATTCTGAAATATTTGCTCTAATCATTTCTGCACTTACAATGAGGTAAAATAATAAGTAGGTTGTTTCCATGAATACAAATGTGCCATGTAGACACATAAAGCATTAGATACCCACTCACTTTATATATTATAAGAATATGTAAACTCCTTTGACTTTATGCTCAAGGAAACATCCTCTGCTTAAGTTGAATATTTGCTATATATATATATATATATATATATATATATATATATATATATATATATATATATATATATATATATATATATATATATATATATATATATATATATATATATATATATATATATATATATATGTGTGTGTGTGTGTGTGTGTGTGTGTATGTATGTGTATGTATACATATATATATATATATATATATATATATATATATATATATATATATATATATATATATATATATATATATATATATATATATATATATATATATATATATATATACATACACATACATATTATACCTCATGAGCAAAATAAGATGTCAGTTCACTTCTCTATAAAATTCCTTTCAAAAAAATGTTCTCAGAAAGAGTTCTCCTAAAAGATCAATCAATGTTAACAAATAAAAGGGTTGACTGCATTTTGGGGAACACCAATTAATGGTGGAGGTTTGGGTCCAACGTACCAAGTTGTAAGGGTCTGGGAGCACAGCCCCAGGAAAGGTATGGATGCTTTGGTTAGGTCAAGTTAGGATGGGTGAGGTCAGGTAGGATTAGGATGGGTTATAGTGGGATAGGATATAAAAATGAAATCAGTACTTAGTGATACCCCAAAGTACAATCACTTAATAGAAATTGAAACAGGTTATTTCCAAACCACTTCCCAAAATGAGTTCAAATTCTTTTTCGTTCTGTTAATTCAAGAGATACTCTGGTTATTTATGACGTAGATACAAATATATTTGATGATTATATACATAGTGTTATTTACAATATGCCTACATGAAGAGCTTAATTATATACAGATCCTTAGATCATTAAATGAACACCATCCCTCTTACGTAGGCAATGGTAATGAAAATCTATTTTAATTACAACCTGAAAAAAATGAGTTATATTATCATGAAGTGTGAAGCAATTAATAAAGGCAATAAATCTTTTAGACGAATGATCAAAGAAAATATAAAATAAAATAGTAAACTCTTATCCTAAAGATAAAACTGTTTTATGTGACCTATCTAAACATTTACATATGGAAATGACACAAATTTGTGTATACATCACTTATTTGCCCAAGACAGTCAAGTTTATTACAGGAGGTCAAGAGCGACTTCCCTTTTCTTCTAATTTTAACTTAGAAATTTGGATTAATATCCACCATAATTTATAAATATCGATGTAACAGTATTTAAAGTGAGTCCCGATTTTTTATAACAACACTATTCAAATAGTAAAATTCATTACTTCATATGCAGCCAAATATTCAGGTTGAAACAAATTAAGGGTTTATAATTAAAAAAAAATGTATTTTTTAAAATTAAATGAGATAGTCTAAAGACTTGGAACTTATTTGGATGTGAAATTTCATTGGATAAATAAATCTCAGACAGAATACACTTAGAGCTTAAATGTTCACAGCTAATGATAGCCTACTGTGGACTATGAGCAATGCCAGTTAAGGACCTCCCGTCAGAGTTACCCATAAAAAACCTATGTGTAAAGAAAACGTAAGTATGTGGATAAAAGAAAACTAAGAACTTAGCCCTAACTATAAAATATTTCATGAAATTTGAATTGCAACTAACCCAGCAAAGAAGTTGTTGACGAAACGGGCAGAAGCGAACTGTAGGATGAAAGATGCATTGGAGATCTCTATGGCCTGTCTCTTTGGCTTGTTGAAAGCATAAGCAGATCCAATTGGTCCTTTGGGATCGGCTACTAGTCCTATTCGATACAAATAAGAAAGAAAATTAGATTTCTTCTTTAAGCCAGGCATCAGATATTAACAGATATGCAGTATGTTTAATACATGGTATATGATATGAATGTACATAACGGACTCAGTAACAAAATCACTAATTCTTCAACTGTGCGAGGGCTGTGCTGGTGCATCTGCTGTGTGCAAAGATGAATGGAAAATAAGAATAATATTGAAAGACCCCTAAGACATGCATGAAAGCTAGTACACTCCCATTGAACACAACTAAAAAAAAAACTTAATTTTGGAACAAAATGCATCTAATAATGTAGTTTATCATGCAAATATTTTATCATAGAATAGAAGTATAAGTGTAACGGTGTCAAACTAAGCTGGACTGCCCAGTGCTAAAAAGAAAAATTAAGCAAAAAAAAAAAACCTTGATTGTCTTCATAGACCAACTGCTACAAGCTTTTTGGACTTTAAGCGTCTATTATCACTAAAACTCGGAACATTCATTCAATTAACAAAGTAATATGCAGCCACAGTAAAAATGACATTCCTTTATTTATTTCCAACACCATAAAACTTTACCATCTTTCCTGTAGGAGTGACGAAAGAGCCGCATGGGGTGATAAATGAAGACAGATTACAATTCGAAGATCAGAGGAAAGAAAGCCATACTTACTTCTATCCATCACCTTAATTTAGGCATTCCTCCCACAGCCGAGATAATGGACACCTTCAATAGGAAGCTAGACAGCAAATTAATCATTTAATTCATACGACTAGTTATCTGATAGGTCTAACTATGCTTTATCGTCATCTATTTATAAACACAACTCTATATGGCGGTGCTAGTGGCTGGTGGATATAACTAAAATCCTGAAGTCAGAACCTTGGCAACCTGTGTCTATCAGGGTGAACATGTAATGCTTATTACTGTACGGGAGCAAAGGGGTGATTCGTGGTTGTTTGGTGGAATAGGAAATTTAAAGTCTGTCAGCAAATGAGTCCAGTCCTGAGTCACAAATAAACAAAAGTGTTTCTATATCAGGTCGTATTTACTACCATCATCTTCATTATCATTGACAACAATAAAATTTTCGCCAAAATTTGCCAATCATGATGCTTGGATAGATTTGATAAGGCCCAGGCATATGTAGAGTCAATCTCAAGTTAGATCTGAAGAGTAAAGTGTATACATCTCTCCTTGCACAATAACTTCATTCTCGCTCATGAAGAGAAAGAGTTAAAAGAACAGGCGGAAAATAAAAAAAAAAAAAGATGGATGGCAGTCAAACAAGACTTGATACCGTGATGTGTCTCCTTCTTCACGTGAGTGTGTGAAGGTGAAGGATTGTAGGGACTGTCTTCGGTCATACTTACGACGTTGGAAAATGGTCTTCTCGTGGGAGCGCATGTATTTCCACGCTTCCACGCCCACGGTAAAGCAGTCCTGCAAGAGCTCCTCTGCTTCGCGGATAACGCGGGGGCTAAGGTCGAAGTCTTGACGGTCAATGAGAGCGTGCATGTGCTCGTGTGTCATGGGCCGAGCATGACTTGTCATCTCGTGTAGCCTCAGGTCACGGGGCAAACGGTCGCTCTCTAGAACACCCACAGCCCAGCCTATGTTAGTTTCACATTTATGCACGCACACGCAAGCGCACTCAGACACAAAAGATGCCATGCACACTCAAAACACAAAAAATGTCATGCACACTCAAGCACGCACAAGCCCAGTTTCCAAGGAAAGAGCCAGTTGGAAATAAGACAGCTTGAAAGAAGTGTTTTAAAACTTTTCATAAATTAATACATAAGTATATATATATATATATATATATGGATAAATAAATAAATAGATATATTAGTTTTAGACAGCAAGAACCCTACACAATGCAGGTTTTATTGTAGCCTAATGCACACCACTTTCATATGGCCATATATTATCTTGACAGCTGTTAGACCTTTTGCAGATAAGAAGTATAAAACGAAGACAAGTTCACAACATGAAATTGAAGTAAGTAAGGTATTTGCCGGAACAGAAATCGGTGTTCCGAAAGTAGTATGTTTCGTGGGTGAACTCGACTGGTAATGTGATTTAAATTCCCTCATGAAATATTTTTCTTCGAATCAAAAACATCTCCTGAAATATGTAAACTGTAGACTTCCCACTTAAGTTGCTCTTAGTTTATAAACTTTAATCCAGTTTTGTCCTAATAGCAGAGTAAAAATCTTTAGAAAATCACGGGCATTGGTGCCAGAAAATTACTGAAGTACAGCATATGAACGACACGGATTGCAGTACATAAGAAACTTGACAACTATTTTGAGCTAATTTTTATATTTTTAGTAGTTTGGAATGTTACTGTCGACTCATGAAATAAGAAAAAATGTGATGTTAATATTGCCCAATATCATTTGAAATTAATTACGTCTTGTTACCTCAAGAATAATGACCGTGAAACTAAAAGTGAAACATTGCTACACTTCGTAGTACCCAAAAAGCTATCCTCCAAAACTGTATTTTTCTGTTGTATTTATGAATACTAACTAGGCTTCAAATGGAAATCACGAACTTATCTACCCCTGATTTGAGAACAGGATTATCCTTTAGGTTCATATCCTCCTTAAAAAAAATTCACCTCATATTTGGCAAACTTAAGATACCACGGATTTTTTGTATGGTGCAACTGGCTTCAATTTCTAGTCACTTGAACTCATTGAAATGATCATCGTTTTATTGATATCATTCATGTGCCCATCCCAATAAACAGGAATTTTCTTATACAGTTCGGTATGTCCTAACTGGGATACTCTTGATGTTCAGCTCTCTGTACGGTGAGGGTCTACTTTCATTATCAGTTAGATATGCATTCATTACTCTGTGCCACTTTCGTTTCATTAAGATGTAAAATCGGTCCTACTTTTACCAAAATCATTCGCTGAACGATTATTATGGTTTACATAGTTTCTACAAACCCACTGCACGTGTGTTGACATAGCTATGACAGAAAGTAAGCCAAACTCACAGGTGTAAACACAGCTAAGCCAAACTGCACAGGTTTGGACCCAGCTAAGACAAATTCATGGGTAAGGTCACAGCTATGCCAGACTATCCAATGTAAACAAAACTAATCCAAAATTCAAAGGTGTGAACAGAACTAAGCCTCACTGCGCAGGTGTCACAGCAAGGCTTCATTGCACAGGAACGGACACATTAATGTCAAATTGCATAGATGTTACAGATATGGGTCCAATTATTCTAAAGTGACAAGTGTGGACATAGGTACGTTAAACTTCTAAAGTTTTTCTTGTGAAATTATTCCGTCTGGGTTACACCATAAGCTCCCACACGATTAAATCAGGTAAGGTACCTCTCTCCTTGCAAATCTTGGATCGATATCTTTAAAACGTCGATGTTGTGCGTAATACGCTATTAAATCTTAAAACTATTATTAGATATTGTTTTCAAAATCAATAAAGGACGGCATAGTATAAGCCACATTTCAATAAAGGTAAGAAGCTGGAATATAACTGATTAGTCCCAGCAGCACCAAGAGAATGCCTGGCCCTTATCAAATGTGTTAATTCCTAAAAATCAAAACATCATTTTTAACCTATTAGTTCTGTTTTCATGCAAAAATATTCACACTGATACAATATCCATCAAAAAGAGGGAAACACCGTCCCAATAAAAGGCATAAAGAGACCATAGAAAATTTCTTTTACAGCTATCAACATCTCGAGAAATCCATTACCAGTATAAGTAGATTTGAAACAAAGGTACCAATAAAAGGAAAAATAAAACTTATTTCAGCCTACTGTTATCAGGTCATGAGACAGAGCTTGAGAAGTGGAAGAGATATAAAGGCCTAGATTACATTTTATGCAAGCGTTAAGATTATGAAATATGGGAAAATGTCACTTTTAAACCTTCAAACAAGATTTGAAGTACTACAGCATATATAAAATTTTGGAGTTTTCACCTCTGGTATAAGCCAATACTGAATCACAGTGAGAACAATTTTTAGAAAATATCTATCTTAACCCTTGGAAACAGACCATGATGAATTACAGTAAGTTAGGTAGCCTTTAGATTTTTATGAAAAAGTAGAGAATAGGCAAGAAATTACTGACAACTGATTTGGACGTATAGACCATAGATATGAAAGCACTGGGCATGTGCGTAATTTGCATAGTCATCCACTGCAAGAAGGGCATATCGTCAAGCATTTTCTGCATTTCTATACAAATTTTACACAAGACAGAAAATTCAGCTATAAAATTTATCGGAGACACACTCTTAAATTATATGTATCTTATGACATTCCTAGTCAATGTAATAATCTTTTTTAAGGTAAAAACATTAACATTTATTACAAGGACATTTAATGGCACCTGAACTCACGCAAAGCTTTAAAACTACGTTCCCAAAGTGATTAATGAAATGATAATCAAACAAACCTTCATCACTTGAACGTTGACTGATTTTTAATTGCTTAAGCATCGATGTAAAGTGCAAAATCTTAAAAGAAACAGCCGATCTCAACTCTGAAACACTAAGCTAGTTTTGTTTGGTGCTACAATGGGACCATTTCAACAAAAGGATGAATTAGTTATGGGACAACTTGTCGATATGCCCTCATATTGATTCATGCAACGATGCTTCACCGCCCTCTTGCGACAGCATTTCAAGACACTTTAGTGATCTTTATAGATCATATTGATATTATTATATAAAAAAAATAGGTTATGATTATAGCATGTCTTCATGAAAGCCATACATGAAATGTAATGAAACTGGTTAGTAAGACTTATGGAGGTGAGTTTAAAAAATCAGGTTAACTCTTCATTATCGTTATTGTCAAGATGCATTACAAATCGTTACTTACCATGAAGTGTATCAGTAACAGACAAATTTTAGTAGCCAAGAAGGCAAATTATTTACATTTAATTTACAGGAAACACCTTCAGGCAAAGTAGTTCATCTAAATTAGCGCAAGAGTCCTGGAAATTATTTCCACATTTACTTTTCTAAGGCGTATATACCTTTGTTGTGGCAAACAGCAAATGGGCTATTGCTAACTCTGCCTGGCAACTGGCTTTATTCTGTCACACTTAAGCTGAAGTTAAGGACACTATACACAGTTACAGCATATGGAAGAGAACTACTGAATCTGTTGGAATACTTCCAAATTACTAATCCAAAAGTTTTCACATTTCTGTAAGATATTTTATTATATCCTAAAGTTTCGAGAGTTTTTCTTGATCTCAAAAACCAAATTTCCTATTAGTAACTGAAAGAAGTTAAGGTAGGACGAGATCTGGAATAACTTACTTAGCACATAGCTCATAAGAACAATACGCAATTATGACACTTAGCTGAGATGAACAAAGGTGACCTTGGGCTATTTATCGAGTGAATAAAGGGATAAAAAAAACTAAAATTTAAAAGAAAGTTTCGCTTTACAAGCAAAAGACGGACAAAAGGGTATATTAAAATTAGGCTAATTAGTTTTACGAAGATAAAAGGAGGAAATGGTTGAACCAAACAAAAAGAATCCTGAAACCTAAGGGTCAGAGAAAGACATAATCACTGAAGTCTTTTAAAAACGAGAGTGAAATGTCTTGAACTGCTGCTATAAAGTTATTGGGATTGCGCTGTAAAAATAAATATGTTAACAAGAAATTCATAAAGACGCTGAAATCAGGTTCAGGAGGAATAACTATTAGTCAATTAGAACTAATAATAAATGCATATGTTGAATCTTTTAGGGATAAGAGTTCTTTTATCAACAGGGTCAAGCAAATTCAAAAGGTTACAAGGAATTCTTTCCGGATAACGAAAGCTGTTCCAATATTTAAAGCTGTTTTATCTGCGGATATAGGAACGATGCCAGTGATCCATGAGCCTGCTTGGGTTGACTTTGGATGATCTTGCTCTGGTTCAAAAAGCTGAGAAACAACACGGACACCTTAAATCTTGATATTAAGAAAATGAAAGTCCCCTGAATTAAGATCATGATGGATTTATTCAGATCTAACGATGATCCTAATCGTGACTACTTTATCTTTAGCCTTATTGATAAGGAAATTTGTTAACAGAATGGTATTTAGTCACCGGCGGTTTCTTCACTAAGGGAATGTCTAGAGATTATTAACTTCTGAGTTAAGGTAATGTTCTTGGCAGCAAATGGTTATCTCTGAGCCAATTGCTCCAAAAAGGGTATCGTCTCAAGGAGGTCAGCAAATGAACATATTTCCAAAAGTCTACCACATTCTGATCCTCGTTCTTGAGACATCCTGTAAACACACAGAAAGGCTACCATGGCTGAACATTAACGGATCAACAAATAAACTGCTTTAAGCAAATGTTGATGAAGGCAAAACAATAAGTGACTCCATTCATCATTTTCATTTACATGTAGTTTAATGTAAATACAGTCGTACTCCTGTAACTAAAGAGGGAAGATGTCTAACCACCTAAAGCTCTCAGAATCGTTCACTTCAAGATTTCGAATTGCATTATAAATCAATTAATGTTTCATGAATTATGTTAAGAATCTAAAATTAAAACCTTTCCTCATTAGAATTCTATCGAGTATTCGTCCCACCAAGTGCAACTGATTTCGAAAGTTTAAGGGAAAGAGGAACAGAAAGTGCCACTTACTGCTTTCCCACAGGTTCCATTCCGAATCTCTCATGGTGCCAATGTCCCTCTTGGCCCTCTCAATGCTCTCCTGCAGCATCTCGTCCGGGATGATGAAGTTGGGGCTGGCCGTCTTCCACTTCTGCAGGTTGATCGACTTGATGTTCTGGCCCTGGCATGCCATCTTTGCGTTGCTGGTTTGCAAAGACACGATAAGTGAAGTATTTTGTTGTTACTTTTTATAATATAGCTCTCTACCTACAATTGTCTGTGATGGATCCTTATTAATGTGATATTTCCTTTGGACTTTTCAAGAACTGAAGACTCACGTACATATAGGAATTCTACTTGTAGAAATCCAGTGGGTTTAGTTTGTTTAAATTTTCTATGGTCTTAAGTATATACTTGGGTGAAATAAGATCGTATTCTCATATTTGATTCAACATTCAATTACAGAAATGCCTTTAAATTTCACTCTACCTGTCTCTCTATCTACTCATGCTTTCATACATAGCAGACTCAAAAGATACAGATAATATAATCGTAAGATAGGTCTTAACAACAAACTTCTCTTTGGGGATTTGAAGAGACGACCAGTGACTCAACAGACAAAACCTTTACCCACTGAATCGCAAAGGGTTGAGTGGAGACAGTTTTGGCCTGGAATCTCACCAGTCGATGATTCAAATCCTATCGCCAGCTGGTGAAACACCATGCTAATACTTTATGCGCTTAACAACAACTTTTCTGAGTGGATAGAGAATTGGTTTTGTATCTCACTGGTCAGGGGATCAAATTCCCTAGGAGCAAGTTGTCATCAGCAAAACCAGCAGATACTTGAAGCTGTGAGAAAGCTAATGGTTGTAGTTCATTCTTAAAATGAGAAAACTAAACATGTTACTTTACATTCTGAAACCGACCGTTCTTATATAGTCTCCACATGACTGTAAATAAAATTTCTCTTATTGATTTGTTTATATTAGAAGAAATTAAACCAACTTACAGGAAAGAATCTCCTTCCAGCATAACCTTTGGTTGTATATACTGGATTCCATCGCTGTTGTCGCAAACAATACGGGCTAAGCTAGCCTTGCGGATCTCGTATAATTGTTCTGCAAATCAAAGAACGTATATGTTGACATTGTTTCGATTCCCCTGTTTTTTTAAAAATTAATGAATGATTGAAATGTTTTCTCATGAAAGGTAACAATAAAATATCTATATGTGAAAATAATTTTCTGGTAATTTTATCAGCAATATATGAATAAAAATCTATTGATAATGGATGAGAAAAAATATTTGTAATTACAATATATATTAAGAAATGTAAATTTAAAGTGACTGACATAAATCTGAAATTAATGTGATAAGTAAATTATATAATATATATATGTACATATGTGTGTGTATGTATACAGTATATAAATATATATATAAAAAAATATATATATATATATATATATATATATATATATATATATATATATATATATATATATATATATATTGTAAAAACCTAAAAATCAAGAGGAAAAACCCTAAAAATGTTTTCAGGAATTTTCAACAGTAACTAAAACAGTGTAAGTGAATGAGCAAACCAGTATAAAAACAATTACAAAAGAAACTGTATGAAAAATTCCGTAGGCAACTGAACAAAAAATTCGCAAGTGATAAGACCTAAGTGACAACGACATTACCTTTAGTGAAGGATGAGGGTGGGATGTCATTCTCATACCAGTAGCGGTCGCCTCTCCTCAGGTAGTGGAACTGACGTCCTATGAGGCATCCGAAGGTTGGACCTACAAGGGCGCCTCGGTTGGGCTTCTCGGCGAGGCCTCCGGTGAACAAGTCTATGTCGTCGACGTCCCTGTGGTGTTCGAGAATATTCCGTTTTAATAAAGGTGAGTTTAATGGTTGGGATTTTTAACATGGAAGTGGATACTAAGTTACACTGGAGGAAAGGTTTTGGTGGTATGTAATAATTATGGAAAAGTTATAGTCTTTTTATCAAGCTGTTCAGAGCGTACTCTCTCTCTCTCTCTCTCTCTCTCTCTCTCTCTCTCTCTCTCTCTCTCTCTCTCTCTCTTATAGAGAGAAGCTTGGAAATGTATGGAGAATATACTAAAATTTACTCTGAATAATGTATAAGCAACATATACGGCTGTGGTGCTTTACAAACCACTATGATTAATTTTCGTTTACAAATTAATGAACAGATACTCCAAATCGTTTACATCAAAGCTCATACATTACAGTCTCTAACTTTTGCAGGATCATTAATATCCTGTCAGAGCCATAAAAATATGCTTTATAATTTTATTCGGCTAGTTAACCTCTAAAAAGTAGTATAAGAAAACAATGACTTCGTCGAACTCATCGCTTTTACATTTAGCAAACATTCCAAAAAGACACATACTTGTAGACGGTCTTCAGAGCCTTGATGTTTTCGGGAGACATGACGTCATCGAGGTCCTCGAACTTGGTGGCCTTTGGAAGCCCGCAGAACTGCCTCCATTTGTTGTATCCGGCGATGCCGTGGTCTCGACCGTGCTGGATGATCTGAGCTGCAAGATCCAGACCTACGCCTGCGAGGTTTTAAAAAGAAGAAGAAGAAGAAGAATAAGAAGAGTTTTAATGACGAAATAATAAAGATGCTTGCTTCTTAACGTTCGCAGTTCTTTTAGAAATTGCTTGGTCTTAACAGTAAGGTCCAAATCTACTTTTACAAGATTTTAACAAGTAGAAGAATCAAATGATAGCCTGATAAAGATTAATAGTTGTCCATAATTTACCTAGTTCTTACAGAAGTTCGTGTCCAGACGTCAAAAATGATAGCTGTACTACCCAAAGAACTTTTATGCTTTAAATGAGGGAAGAGATAAATGCTTCTTGATTCTTGCTTATTTTCCAGCATCAGATCTCGTTTTATCGATTTCCAAAAATCTAAATTATCATGAAAGGGAACAAGCATAACTGCTTTCTGTCGAATAACAAATATCGATTTTCAATTCTGAAGTAAAATTATAATAGCAACAATGATAACGACATTTTAAACTAATCCAAAAGCCACCATTTACCATCATCTGCCTCATGGGGACGAAAGATTTTTTGTAATCGAGACTAAACCACTTACCGGTTCTGGAATCTTCAAACATCTTGTTAGTCATGGCGTCCGATATGGCTGGATCTTCATTCTGGGCATGAGCAGTAATCAAGCCTTCCAGGATCTGGTCAAACTTCCCACGCTCGTAGAGATCGAACGGTCGATAGTAAGTGTCCGTGATGGGGCGGTCGTCCAGTTTGCGACCCTAAAAGTGAGTGAAAACTTAATTTTTGGGTTTCGATTTTTTCTGTCTTTCCTGCTTGCTTAAGATATTCATGAATTTCTATTGTTTATTTTTGAATAACTTTACTGATGTTGGATTTCGACATCTTACAGTCGCTTTACTTTATTATTTTGGTATTCACAAATAATCAATTGTTTATTTTCATAATAATCTTGTTAACGCATAAGTAAAAATGAAGATTATTAACTCGTATATTCATTACCATCTGCTCATGCATGAGTTAGCTCCGTTGACTATTCATTGCATGAAATTTTTACTCCCTTTGGATAATCCCTAAACGTAACTGTCCTTTTCGAATAAAAAATGATACAGCCTGAAAAATGAACATTATAAAATCATATCTGAATGTGAAACACCACACTCGATCAAGCCTCAGATATTATAAACCCCTTAAGCTCTATCACAAAATGTAGTGCGTGCCCACATATCTATTTGCGTGTGTGTAACAGTGATGGTCTATGGGCAATGACCTCTACATGTACACTTGTCGTCGCCTAGCCCTGGGCCAGCCTAGCCTCTCTTCACACAGGTGTCTATATAATTACGCCCCAAAACTTTAGTGAGTTCCTTGGCCCTAGCTTCGGGGCGTTAAGTAACGTTCTAAGGTCAGACTTCTCCATTCGAACCTCTGCTATACTACAGTAACTGATGACGGTATGGGTACACATGTAAATAAATAGTATTTCTCTCCACATTCAACAAAAGTCGTCGTTATTAAACTAATGTACTTTAATGTCAGAGCGTATCTTTGTTATAACAATTTCTGGTAAGCTTCCGAAAAGTATTCATGGATGTCAGGTCTTCTGCTCATTCACCGTATCATATCAGCTGATGAATTCCTGAAAATAAGTTCTAGCCAAAGAAATTCTCTAAAGTTTTTAATTCACTTACCTATGTTATATATATGTCGCCATATTTATAAAAAGACATTTAATTAACCCATTTAAATGTTCCCAAAAAATGAATTTATAAGGATCCAACTGACTCTCTTACCCAACTGCACCATTTATCCATATCCATAATGTCACGTCCATGTACAGAATGAAATCAGTCAGTCAGGCCATGGAAATGGGTTTCAACCAAACTATTTTTCGAAATTCACACTGCTCCTATTACAAAATTTGTCCATTTTTAACATCCATAAGATTAATGGCTGAATAATTTTCAGCCAATTTAATTCTCGAAAGCTCTAGCTAATTCACGTTGCTGAATTTTTAAAATTTATTTCTATCTAGAAGGATAAAAACATATGTTTACAGTATTAAATCAATTAGTCAATCAATGAACTCTTATAAACAAATTTCATGCCTATAAAATGTCTCCGATTTCACCAGAACCACGTCGCCGAATCAGTCATTTATCCATATCCATAAGAATATAGTAACAGTATCAAATCAGTCAGTTTCAAATCAGTCGGTATCAAACCGATCAGTCGATCAATAAAAATGCGTTTAACCAATACTAATTCTCAAAAGTCCAAACAGACTCACGTTATCGAAATAAGCGATATTGTTCGGCATCATGGAAGCGACGAACTTCAGACCGGCTCCGGCAACCGCGTTGGCAATTCCAGCGTTGATGTTGATGTCGTATCCAGGGAAGAATCCGGAGGACTGCAGGGCCAGGCCGTATTTCTCGACGATGCCCTGGAATCCATTAGTTCTTTATGAATGAAATTTGCCTCATTTTTATTATTGAATTGAATTGAATATAGACTTTAGGCCAAAGGCCAATCACTGGGACCTATGAGGTCATTGAGAGCTGAAACGGAAATTGACTGTGAAAGGTTTGAAAGGTGTAACAAGAGTAAAACCTCGCAGTTGCACTATGATTCAATTGTTAGGAGAGATGGACAGTATGACGGAAGAAAGAGGATATGAAAGGAGGTAAAGTAAAAGGAACGAAAGGGGTTGCAGCTAGGGGCCGAAGTCACGCTGCAAAGTAGTGAGTGCCTACAGTGCACTGCAATAGGTGCACTGACGGCACTACCCCCTACGGGAATTATTTTTATTATTGAAGAATAAAATTAGCTTTTTTTGAAATAATCAACCAGAACTTTATCGTTGAAACTTCCAGTGCTTTATTAATAAAATCAAATGATGCATTTTAAAGAAATCTTTCAACTCTTCTCAGGAAATTTAGTGATTCTTCATTATTAACATTCAGTTGTATATGAATGAAACCATTATTTTTCTGCTACTGTGATCAATACCTTCAATATTAATGTTGTTATTCAATTCTTTGCTAATGATACAACTCAGTTCCTTAATTATGAAATAGAAATTTCTAAATTACTGAGATTATTCAATTCTTCATCAACGAAAACATCTTTTCATGAAATCATTAACTTTCAATATCGAAATAATTCAGTTATATGTAAATGAATCATATTTCACGTAATATGGAAGAGGAAACAACGACTTCTATTGACCTCTAGGACGTTGAACTTAATTGTTTCCTGAAATTACAACATAGAAAAGACAAGAATGTAAAGCATTGTGTAAGGTCTTAATGGAGAAATAAGCAAAAACTTTATTTTCTTT
>NC_089750.1:56992206-56999706 GCF_040412425.1 Macrobrachium rosenbergii
TCACGTAAAAGTTTTCTCTCTCTCTCTCTCTCTCTCTCTCTCTCTCTCTCTCTCTCTCTCTCTCTCTCTCTCTCTCTCTCTCTCTCTCTCTCTCTCTCTCTATATATATATATATATATATATATATATATATATATATATATCTATATACATATACATATACATATACATATTCTGTATATATATATATATATATATATATATATATATATATATATATATATATATATATATATATATATATATATCCATATAGGCTACTCATTAGCTTTCTAGGTTCCACATTTTAACAAAAATTACTCATCAAATATTACCGTTTCACGAAGGAAAGGAAAAGATAAACTGTGCTAAGAGTAATTAAAGTATAGTAATAAAAATTTTGTCGTCTTTATCTCCCTCTCTCTATGAATCCCTAGCCCACTAAAACGCCCCAGTCTAATTTTCACAATTAAGACACTGAATTGTTTAAAATCAGATTAAAGAAAAAATCCCAAATGTGGTAATTCCAGTACAAGGAAAAATCTCGTAATTTTACGAGCCATCGAAGTGAGCGTGAATTTACAATCCCTTTGACATCTCAGTCTCCACAAAAACTAAACTCTCCCAGACGCCATTGACAATTCCATTCACCCTTTCCCTGACCTGCACCATAAAACTAAACACGAGTATAAATACACACACGCACACACACATACACAGACATACACGATAGACAACACATAAGAATGTTCCGACCAGACATGGTTACACAAGGTTGCCTCTCAAATATTTCTTTGTTACACAAGTTGTGAAACATTAGCATTTCAAGAACAAGTTTTCCGTGTGTAGCAATATCTTGTAACCGCTGAGTTACGTAGAGGAAAAAAAAATTATCGTGTTTTCTCGTAGATATTTTAGAGATGTTTTAGAATTCAGGTGAACTTACGATGTACAGTAATTTTTACTCCTTTTTTTTTATAAGAGCAACGCCAACAGTCAATTCGCCAAAGTAATTTTTAAATTTGTTTTCGGTTATTATTTATCAGACAAAATTACGTCCTTTCCAATATAAAATAGGTAAATTCATGATTGACTCTTGTCTGACTGATATACGAAAGAAGATCATTCCATTACATTTTCAGAGAGTGAAATTGTATTCTCATATTTAGGCTAACTTCTTTTGGACTTGTCAATATAATATTTAGTAATGATTAGTGTTTTCATTCTACTGAAATAGATGTCAAATACAGAAGACTGACAAGTAAAAGTTTCCATCCTGACGTAGATTTTTTTAAGCGTGGCTTTTTTAGACAGTTGACAGAACTCAACAGACGGTAAAATAATTGCTCGTTAGGTGTAGTGAATAATTCATTTGTTAGTCCACTGACCGAATGACTGATAGGTGACAGCTCGAACTGACAGCATAAATGACAAACGGTTCTAAAGGGTGATGGATGGTCCAACTGGCTGAACAAAAGTAAACGTTCTTTCTCTCTCTCTCTCTCTCTCTCTCTCTCTCTCTCTCTCTCTCTCTCTCTCTCTCTCTCTCTCTTTTCTCGTATTCGCCATGTGAAACGTAGATACATAAATTACCATTTACTTCTGTTATTATGAGTTGGTAAGGACAAAAAGAGAAAAATAAGAATATTTAAGAACAAACTATATTTTTCCCGTAGAAATGGATGAAGAAATATTCTAAAATTTATGTTAATTCATTCGAATTGAGTCATTTTTAAGATCCTTTAGACTTGCAATCCATCTCCTAGTGACATACATTTCTGCGCAGCAACAGGACACTCAAGTTATTGGAAAATTTAAATAAAAAGCTTCTAAATTAACAAGAAATTTCTAAAGAAATTAACTTGAAATTTCTTTGACTGTGAATGTTCAAATAATAATCTGCAGCTTCGTAAAATGTCTGACTTTCAATGAAAATCGTTTCAAGATTTTGAGCAGAATTTATCCTGTAAACTCAAATGTCACAATGGATATTTTATAAGTGGTCTCATCTAAAGGTCGACGAACTTAGAACTAGGAAGTGAAAATGGTTGAGGTAACTACACATAATTTATTCCAGCGTATGCCATCAATCTCAAAAAGAAAGGTGAACCATTCAGCTCTCGATTAAAAGCAGAATAAAAATTCCTTACCCGGCGGAGCAGCAAATTATCCCTCATTTTCCTGCATGAAAGAGAAGTAGATGAATAGAATCGCAAACCATTTAGTTTGCTTTTCCCCAGCAATTTAAGAGACACTCTATCGTTTTAAACAATCTCAGACACTATCAGAACACTCACTGCGTGTACAATATAAAGGTTTATTGACCTTTCCTTACAGGCACCGGTTAACGCCAGGGAAGATGGAGAGACCAGTCGGTAAAGTCTTGAAACGACTCCGCCCTTGCTATCCAAACCAAAAGTTACGCCCACACACACATTTGCCATCGTCCCCCGCCCCTTAACTCTCTCTCTCTCTCTCTCTCTCTCTCTCTCTCTCTCTCTCTCTCTCTCTCTCTCTCTCTATTTTTAAAATATACCTCATGTAATCGTCGACAACGTCACAACAAGTGGGACAAATTATAGTCATAATGGTTAAGGTGAGAGTTAAACGTTGTTACTTGATTTACAAAATATTCAGTAATAACATGAACCAAAGGACTGGAGGTGAGCATTTACGATCATCTGGGAATTTTGGAGGACAAAGACGTTGTACCTGTCTCTTTCGTTAACGACAGGCACTGTTTTAACCAATATTCATGATGGAGTTTTTGACAGCCTTTATTTTTATCATCATAATCCATATTTAAAGCGATTAGCAATGCCAGCCTATTAGTTACAAATAGGGTAATCACAAAGATGTATATATTACATAATAGGGTAATATATATATATATATATATATATATATATATAAAGATTTATATATATATACACAATATAAGTCAAGAGCCAGGAATGGAGAATTAGCGCTTTCTGTGCTGCAAGTCTACCCTTAGGAAATACATAACCAGTGCATCACCTTTCAGCCTTACACTGGACTTATTTGGCTACATCCTGTCTTATACAAAGTCCGGATCGTCCCCAGGAACATTCTTTCTCTCTCTCTCTCTCTCTCTCTCTCTCTCTCTCTCTCTCTCTCTCTCTCCTTTGAAAAGCAGCTTAAGCGTATGATCTTCAGATTGGATAATAATAAGCTACCCAGGGACTTCAGAGGCGGCTGGTGCTGGGGATTGGACTATCAGCATTGTCTGGTTTGCCAATTAAATTGATTATATTGATTAACTGACTTATGCCTATTAAAACTGGAGTCTCTCTCTCTCTCTCTCTCTCTCTCTCTCTCTCTCTCTCTCTCTCTCTCTCTCTCTCTCTTCTTTGAAAAGCAGTTTAAGCGTATGATCTTCAGATTGGTGGAATGACTTGTATTTTTTTCATTTTCGTGGCAATTTCAGTAGCTGCATTCAAATTAAAATACTTACGCTCTCACTTGTTTCCAAAAATCAGTCACTAACTGAGAGAGAGAGAGAGAGAGAGAGAGAGAGAGAGAGAGAGAGAGAGAGAGAGAGAGAGAAGTCCGTCCCTTAAATAATATTGGGATAAGGGTGATACTTGCTCTCTTTTGTAATGCCAAGTACAGGAGGTTTTCTTTTGAAATATTTTAGTCGAGTATACTTTATGTCCAACAAACAGTGCTATAGGGAAAGTTTTAAGTGGACTTTAGATCAGTGTAATTAACAAGAACCAGCCAATTATACTTAATTGGATTTAACATGTCTGCTAGTTCATTGAGATATTCATCTTCAGCCCTGTTAAAATTTTTAACGCGAGTCCTTTAAGAAAGCTGGTGATATATATTAATTCTAATTAAAACAATATGCGTCGGAGTTAACGCATTAATATGCTTAAGCGCGCACGCATGTTTGCGCATGCATGTTCGCGCATGCGTTTACATGGATGTGGTTTGCGGGAGGCCTTCCTCACCAATAAGTGTAGCATTGTCATGTAAATTTAGGAGGTTTTTGCGGTATCTTCAGTTGATAGCTAAACCATCAAACAATTCATTTATTTAAATGACGAAGATTAAGCTGCCTTGATGAACAGGGTTGTATTACAACTGACAAAAGGAGGTCAATAAAGCGACATGCAATGGAAAGTTATTTCCATTTAAAAAATAATTTTCAGAATTATGTCGTAAGCAACACGAAGGGACATCACGAAGCAATTTATTCCAGTACGAAAATCTAGACTTTGTCATTATGGTAGCTCCATATACATTCTAAATATAGTTCAAGCAGCACATATTATAAAAAAAAAAAAGTTTTAGTATCTCAAATTTTATAAGAGAGCACAAACGCATATATTTATTTCACGAGCTACCCATTTTAGTGTCGTTGCTCATTAAACAGCTAGTTCCCCAGTTGAATACCCAAACCTCTTCGATCCAACTGTATCTTAGTTGACGTGTCTCCTGTTTTCTCTCGTGCCATTCAGTCTTCCTCTCTCTAAACTGAAGGTTGATCGGTGGTCTTAGCTTTTAAGTATATCTTTGTAATTGTAAATTTTAGTCTTTTTACTGCTTTTTTAATTTTTTAAAGATTGTTTTATAATTTTATGATGTTTATTGACAGATTCCCAGAAGATGTAATACAGGGAATATTACAGAACGTCGGAATAAAGATGAGACAAATGTAGAAAATGGCCTGTTTCCTTAGTCACCTGTGATTTGATGTCGTTGGTCTTCACCTATCTGCACCTTGGTTGTTTATTTCAATCTCTATAAGAAAAAGAATTATAATATTCAAGTTATTATTGTTGTTATTTATTATTACTGTTGTTTTTGTTTTTGATGGTGGTGCTGTCTCCCTATATTCTCCTTGTTCAACTCAAAGTTACAGTTAACGTGTTTCTTCTTCATGTTTATAAGGTCAGCATTTGTTGGGCTAATCTTTGCTTGCAAAGAAGAAAATACTGTTAGATTAATTTTTTTTTTTTTGTCTGTCACTCCAACCTTTGTTGGAGCAACAAAAGCATGAGCCTCCTCAAAGTAAGTCATGTTGATTGCCACGACGTCTGTGTCTGTCTGTCTGTCTGTCTATCTATTGTCATGAGAACACTCGGCATCTCTTTGTATTCTTGCAGGTGTTCAACTTATTCAAAAGGCTATATAATTGTGTTATTTTCCATTTTATCTCATTTGGTATGAGAAACATTTCCTTTATTTTCTTACTTTATTTTACTTATAAAACAATTTCATAGCCTGATTAGGTTTTTCAGCATAATTTTATAAAAACTATTTTGTTTTACTTTTATAACTGAATTTACAAATCTTCTCTCTCCATTAGTCCAGAGTTTCATTTGGTTATTCAAGATATTAGGCTTTTCGTATTTGGAAAACAGCTTTTTTATTTAAATTTCATTATAATCTTCTTCCATGGCTCCAGATTCAATTTGGTTATCTAATGTCCTCGAGCATAATACAAGGTGTAAATATCTTGGCCTGTCTTTATTCTCCTTCAGATTTATTTACGCTTTGCATTGTAATTTTGTTAACCTCGGTCGTTATTTATGCTTTCTCTCTTTTCATTTTATTAGCATGCCTCTGCACCATTGACATGCCTATTCACAAATAAATTAAAACTTCACGCATATTGCAACTACCTCGGAGAATTAAGAATCTTTAAGCTCGCAGTTTGCAATTTAAATCCTCACCTCGCATTAACAGCACTGGAGGTTCCACAAAGCTCTCTCCTTAAATCAATTACGAGACATTCGCCACGAACCCTAGCCACGGTCAAATGTCCTCCTTTCTACGGAACACAACACTAATGAGCGTCCCATTTCTCCTCTTGGCGAGGGTATGGAAATTAATACCCGGGGAGAGAGAGAAAGAGAAGGAGAGAGGTAAAACATGCATTTATAAAGTTATGACAGCCTTGAGTTGAAAAAAAAAAATCGATTGAAAGGGATTTTTTCTACCACTAAAAGTTTATGAAACAGAAGACTAGCCTGAAGAGGTTCCGTTAGATGAGCCTATGCTGTGAAAACGTGACGGGTATAGTAGAGAGAGAGAGAGAGAGAGAGAGAGAGAGAGAGAGAGAGAGAGAGAGAGAGAGAGAGAGAGAGAGAGAATTTACTTTCACTCGAGTACTGCAGAAGCAGTATGAGTAAAAGACGACACCAGGAGAGGGAGGATGTTGCAGGGAGATGGAACCAACCCCGAAGCCCTTTCGGTGACGTCACCAGGTCGTGGGGATTAGTGAGTCTACCAAGCCTCTTAATTTTACTCATAAAAACAAACATTAAAGAGAAGTGCCTCTTTTGTTGGCGCCCGAGGGCATTATGCAATGGTATGCCTATGGCTAAGGCTATTCCAGGCCTCAACCGTCGTAATCGGAGACATGTGCAGTTTGTATTTTGATGTTTGGATAAGTTGAGTGTAGCAGCTACTAAAAGTAATGATAAGAATGACGACAAAAATTGCATGTTAAGTACAATCACTTTCTGGCAAATGCAAAGGACAAGAAGACCTTTATTGTGACTTCAGAAAACGACACCAGAAGGATCTTAATTTTCTCCCGGAACTGACTGCAGTAACGTTGCTGTAGTAGTTGCAGGAGTGGCAGCTGTAGCTTCAAGAACCTAATGCCTCAAACACTGTTCTATCATATTTCCATCGAAGCATGGAATTTCATATGATTCAGTATTAAAAATGTATATCTGACATCCTTTTATTGAAAAATATGAATTCACTAAAATGACCAAAGTCTATCTCTCTCTCTCTCTCTCTCTCTCTCTCTCTCTCTCTCTCTCTCTCTCTCTGTCTCTCTCTCTCTCTCTGTCTCTCTCTCTCTCTCTCTTATTCTAATCATCAGTGTTCTTCTGAGGACAATAAGGCTGACATTTGCTACGCAAATGCGAATGCAGTCCCAAGAAATTATATTCATTAATATAATCATAGCGAAAAATATCTCAGGGAAGTTTTCGACAATTTTGATCAAAGAACAAAACTGGAAATTAAGGGAATAATGTTTGGGCTGCATGCTTGGGAATAATTGGAAAAACAGAAAGGTATGAGATAATAAAAAACCTAAAGAGAACAAAGAACAAAGAAAACTGGTGCCCGAGGGTTAGAAATTAGCAAACAAAGGAAACAAGAGAGTGACAAAGAAAGGGTGATGATAATGATTTCGTCCCCATGTTCTCTCTCTCTCTCTCTCTCTCTCTCTCTCTCTCTCTCTCTCTCTCTCTCTCTCTCTCTCAAATGGAGTTATGCTGAAGTAGTGCATGGTATGAGAAGTTATCTCTCTCTCTCTCTCTCTCTCTCTCTCTCTCTCTCTCTCTCTCTCTCTCTCTCTCTCTCTCTCTCTCTCTCTCTCTTGAGATTGTTTTAGGGGCTACCTTCAAGACATGCCTGTAGGTGGATAAACATTCTCTCTCTCTCTCTCTCTCTCTCTCTCTCTCTCTCTCTCTCTCTCTCTCTCTCTCTCTCTCGCAATTATTTTGGGGCTATCTTCAAACCGCGCCT
>NC_089750.1:57004706-57007206 GCF_040412425.1 Macrobrachium rosenbergii
TATTGACATCATCCTGTTCTTCACAAAATTCAAAAGGTTATCAAGCCTTACGTGGCTGTAAAACACTTGGAAAGTATTTGTGGAATGTTCTTCAAATTTCTTCAGATATTTCCAATATTCTAAATATTTTCAAAATTATACTTGTGCTGGGACTGAGCGACTCGAGCACAGTTTCGTCTTATGAGGAAAACTGGTTATATCATAATTTCTGTCATCTTGGATGGTAATAATAGCCTGTGATAAATTCGACATGTTATTCTCTTTGGTTGAATCTCTCTTCATCTTTCTGTAAACGCAAGGGTGAGAATTACAACTAGGAATTATATAAATGCTGAAACTGTATAATAATCTTGCTTTACCTGGTAATTTGTCAGAAGGCTACGTAAAAAAAAAAATGGCAGAAGGGAACGTTTTTGGCTTTCGACGCATACAATTTTTAAAATTTATTTCTCTATATTTTGGAACATCCCAGAACATTTAGGAGAAATCTCATCTATCATTTACCTCTTCCTAAAGTTTGACAATTATTATTATTATTATTATTATTATTATTATTATTATTATTATTATTATTATTATTATTATTATTATTCCACACATGGTATCCAACAATTTCTTTTAGGCATTGAGGTCCCATCTGCATTATGCAGTGATGAAGGTCAATGGCATTCATTAACCTTCAAATCATCTATTTATACCGTTCAGTTCTCTTATCATGAAATGAGATGCATTTTGATATTAAATAAAAAAGCATGGAGTCTTAGATGATCACCAAGGATATTTTCCATGTGTAGGTTTTATCATTAACACGCCTTCGAAGACCATGTAAAATAGTTGAATTGCAAGAATTTCAAGTTAAATTATATGAATTCCAAAGTAGTAGACAAAAACAGTTCATCATGATTGCATGAGACATAGGGATAGGAAAGCTACACATCTGCCTCGGAGTGTAGGTTCAGTAAAATCGTATATAAGTTTTACGGACAAGAATTCAAAAATATCGTGAATATTCTGCAATGGTCGCAAGTATATGATCTCGTCTTATTTTCTCTAATATTAACCTTAGATGACAATAATATGAGGCTGGGATAACAAAAGTCAGTATATAAATTATAGTCAATACATAAATCAAATAAATATATCTAAAGCCAACATTATGAAGCATTTCCGTCCTATTGTAAATTTCCCAAGATAAAATTCGTATTTTATATTTATGGCCAAACCATATTATCAAAGGAAGATTATCATCCTCAAAGCAATTTTGTCTCAAGAAAGAATCCCTCTTCGATGCATCTACAAAAGATTATACATACGCAATACCCCAATACAGAAAAGGTGTCCTCGTCTCCGTCAAGTAACGTACATTTTTCTGATGCCAAGATACATTTTCTATCTGTTATGTCAGACAGTCGTTTTACATATGGTAAGTCTCCATGAATTACTATGAGAGCCACAGTCCCGGTGTTTTTCCGGAATAAAATTTTATCAACGTACCTGACAAAGACGACACTTTGTCACAGGGTACCTTACATCCTTGCCTAATTTTTTACTGTATTCTGTATCACGAAAGTTGCATAATTCTGGTAATTATAAGAGTAACACAGACTTCTTGTAGACATCGCCAGCAAACTCAGAGGAATGTCTTTCGAAGATATAATGACGTAACTTGTGACGTCATTAACTTGCCTCCTTCTCGATGAATAATTGGCTATTCGTGAAAAAGTCTCAACCTCTGGCAGCGATGAAATACAACCAATACTCCTTGTTTAATCTTTATAGTAGTGGTAGTAGTATATAGGATTTGAGCAAATTGAAGGGCCGAGTACACTTATACTTTTTAGTGTGCAAGCAATCTTGGTATTTAAAAGCCTACCAACAATTGAACTACCATGCCGGTAATATTCTGTGGAATATGAAAACAACTTTCATTATAATGTTACAATTCAGCCATTGTTGTACTCTGTCACTAAGAGGACAGGAGCGACCATATGAAATGACATGCCCTTACATGGATCCTTTATTCAACATAATTACATATGAGGAAACTTGACATTATAATCAATGGGTGAATTATGGCGTTTCGGGCTAAGCCCAAGCACTGGGACCTATAGAGGTCATTCAGTGATGTATTATAACCCATGACATTTTTTTTTTTTTTGGCAAAGCAAGTTTTAATGTTGTTCCGCAAGTTATATTTTACTAAGAAATCAACAACTATTGCTTTATAGAGCATATATAATTATCTTTCTGCACCTTATGGAAGTCAACAAATGACGAAAACTTGGTAGCCTTGGATGTCCGGGTGTACTCCTCACCCAAAAAAGGGCCTTATTAATCATTACCCGTTCAAGCTTACGTAGGGTTTGCCACGGGCCTCCTCACTTCTAAACAATTGTGCAAGTCGAATCACAAAAGCTGTCCTGCAACCACGGGGACAATGACTTATCACTGCCGCCATTCTTGAAGCCTTGACTGGGTACGAATATTCATTCAGAATTTC
>NC_089750.1:57012206-57029706 GCF_040412425.1 Macrobrachium rosenbergii
GTGGTTTCAATTGTTAGTTTTATTTGGTGGCACTTGTCTTTTTAGGATGTTAGCCTTGTTTTACACAATTGGAAAGTATCTTTTTTTAATTCTAATACAGACTTACTCAGCTGAGAGTTTTTTTTTTTTTAATTCCAACTTGGTGAAATACTAATGCTTTTAGGCTACTAGATCTTCGCCAATGACTTTTTTTTTTTATTCGTTTAAATAATCGAAAATCTGGAGTTTTCCGTTTTATTAAACATTCATTTTATACTATAACTCAAGCGTGCTTGTCAATCTTATGGCAAAAACAAAACAGGTATCTGTAAAGCTTCTTATACAATGGTGGTACATACCTATCCACAGTCCTTATACCTTTTAACCTTAAAAACATCTGCTGTGTAATTTTCATTTCCTAACATGAATAACTTGAGTCATGGCAAAATTTCAAGTTAGTGGATTAGAAATCAGGCCACTTATATATTTGCGTAACGTGCGTTTAGTGGTAAGCGTTAGAGCTAGACTTGAATACATGCTCATTTACTTGCTATTATCAAAAACTATGACAGAGGATTAGAGTATTTTTCGAGTAGTTAATGATGAAAGTCTGAATTTTTCTAGAACATAGGCATTAGTATAAAATCATTACATGTACCTGTTCAAAACAGAAAAAGAAAATTGCACTGATAACAGCTTGTTATCATTTAGTATGGAATAAAAGTTCACAGAGAGAGAGAGAGAGAGAGAGAGAGAGAGAGAGAGAGAGAGAGATTCATTACCTATCAGGCAATTTGTTTTCCTTCCAACACGAAGGGTAATCGAAGGCCATAGACCATGACATTTAAGGAATGGTGAAACGTTTAGAACGGAAATATAGAGGAGGCTGATTTGAGCAAACGGGATTACTCATTTAAGCATTTCCGTACCCAATCTGCAACATCATTCCCAGAAAAAAGGAGCCAGTTCCATGCATGAGGTGTCAACAATGGCATACGGAGAGTCTAGACCAGAGCTCTTTGCCTTCTGCTAAACTTGCGTAAGAAGGAAGATTTCATATCTACCCGAGTCTATTCTCTAGACCTTGCACTCGAGGAGAATCTATCATCTACTTGCCGAGCAGGACTGTCTTTACGTAGTTTCTACGACATTGAATTTCCCGTTCTGTTTTACGACGCGAAAGAAATGGAAAGTAAGACGTTTTTGCCCCGATACCTGGGATCAGTCGGCGGGCAAGGCCGATCGTCACGCCCAACTTTTTCCCCGCATAGTTTTCGTTCGGGACTGACGTTCCTCCCTCCCTCCCTGTTTAGTAACCTCCTCTTTGTTGCGGTAGTTTCTACTTACACCGAGCCCTGTTAGTAACCGCCTCTTCGTTGTAGTAGCTTTTACTTTCGTTGAGGTACGGCCGGCATGTGAGGAAGTTTGCTCTGATGGGAGCAAAATTTCGCGGCAGTGTCGGGTAGAAGGCAGAAGGTAGAGTCGGGCTCCAACGCATACTTGGGTTGAAAGAACATTTGATTGAGGCTTTCCTCCCCCCACTCTATCTCTCTCTCTCTCTCTCTCTCTCTCTCTCTCTCTCTCTCTCTCTCTCTATTTCCCCTACATGAATTATATATATTACATAATATACAGTATATACTGTATATATATATATATATATATATATATATATATATATATATATATATATATGATATGATTGTATGTGTGTGAAGAGGAAAGAGAAAGAAAAATAAGATAGCTAGATAGATGGGAAGGAGGCGTAGGTGGGGAGAGAGAGAGAGAGAGAGAGAGACGTAGGTGGAGGCTCTCTCTCTCTTTCAGCCTTTACCTATTTCTTTTATTGCCTCTCTTTATTCTCTCTCTCTCTCTCTCTCTCTCTCTCTCTCTCTCTCAACCTTTACCCATTTCCTTTATTGCATTGTCACATAGCCATAGATTCACTGCGGACGTGTTAATCTACTGACCTATAGGGAATGAGGGTTCCTTGTCCAAAATCAGGAAACATAAAAGTTAAGACTCTTAGATGTTTATAGCCCTAGTGACTTGGGAATGCCTGTGAAATGTAGGGCACTTGCATCCCTTGACTGAAAAATGTGTTGACCTTACAATCTAAAAGTTACATGAGACGGAAGATATATATATATATATATATATATATATATATATATATATATATATATATATATATATATATATATATATATATACATATATACATATATTTACATATACATAAATATATATATTATGTAAATATATATATATATATATATATATATATATATAATATATATATATATATATATATATATATATATATATATATATATATATATATATATATATGTATATATATGTGTGTGTATATGTGTGTGTGTATGTGTGTGTGTGTGTGTGTGTTGTGCAAGAACTGATGTTCATCAAATATAGTATAAGGTATCGTGTGTAAGCTTTTCATGTATGGATACACAGGAAAGTATACTAATTCTCTCATGCATCGAAATATATATGAGTAATTTGATGGATATGTGCAGTACATAGGCACTTTGTCTAACTATGGAGAAACACATCTTGACTACTCTTCTTTCCTTTGTTGGAATTCCATAAAAAAAAAAACACGGAGAGGAAATAGAAATATTTATCTAGTCACCCGGCTCTCCGTCCTATGAGTCATAGCAGTTGTTCCAGTTGTTGATAGCCTGAAGTTATTACTCCCTAACCATTGGCGGACGGGTTCTGACTCAGAATATTATAACCTCAGTAAAGGCTCTAGAATGAGAAATACTTCTCTCTCTCTCTCTCTCTCTCTCTCTCTCTCTCTCTCTCTCTCTCTCTCTCTCTCTCTCTCTCTCTCTCTCTCTGCTTTACATGGTCTAATTTTCATATGATCCAGTTCAGCTTTATAACTCACTACGATTAATAATTTTTAACCAAAATGTTGCTTAGGGATCTTGAAATAGGTTACTCTTGAAATAAATAATAATCAAGTGTTGTGGTATCGTAAAGAAAACATTGTTTCGAGTTATAATCATCACTAACGAGAAACCATTTAAATGAAAACCAGGAAGATTAATATTAAAATTAATAAGAACGAGCATCCAACTACATCTTAACTGAGACTGAGATCTAAAGACGAAGTTAGAGCTTTGTCTATGAACACTGGTGCTTAACAGAACAGATTCATTCAACTGTCCTGAAACATATCCCTGAAACTTCCAAATCGATCCTCGTTATTGCGACAAATCACAGAAAAATTTTATGACATTCCTACAGAAAATTAAATTTTACAAATATGAGAAACTTTTTGGAAAAATACAGACCTTACGTTATGCTAAACTTACATAGCTTCTGGATAATAAAATGTGACAAAATTTTTAAATTTTGCCGTGGTTTTGGAAGTTGAAGGCCTTTCATGTAGTTATATGTAATCGCATATGAATAAAGATTTGAATTTGAATTTGAAAACTACAAGATTTTTAGATGAACAGATGATCAGTTCAACTAAAGTTTCAAAGTCTTTGCAAAAGTGTCGAGGGATCGCGAGATCCTAGGTGACGAGTCGCCTTGCAGTTGCAAAACTACTGCAAGACCACGGAGGTGGGATTCCAGAGCCCACAACAGTGATCCTTTTGCAACCTCAAGTCAAGTAGCTTGACCTTTCTTTAGACAGGAAATGCTTTCCAGGGGTTACCTCTATTCAGAACAGTATCTTGAGGAACTGGTTTACCGGGAATTTTTGTCAAACCTTCATAACTTGTTCCTCTTCTTCTTTTTTATAGAAGTATAATGCTTCTCCTTTTAAGGTTATAGTACCGCTCCACTAATAACATTTTTGATATGTGGACAGATCCTTACATGGTTACATTATACACTATTGCATGTATAAAAAAAGTGGTCATGAGTATATATGTATATGTCTTCCCATTTAACTGTCTGACTGAATGTGTGCATACATGCATACTCATATTTCTTGACTCACACTCACAAAGACGCCCACGTACAAATATTATGTATATATATGTATATATACATATATGGGTATACATATATACATATTCATACATACATATATACATATTCATACATATATATATATGTATATATATATATATATATATATATATATATATATATATATATATATATATATATATATATATATATATATAAATTATGTGTATGTGTATGTGTGTCTAAGAGTGAACAAATTCCCCTTGTCGTCATATATGTATGCCGTCTGACAAGAAAAAAATTTGTTGAATATATTTTAAACGATAAAACCGACATCCCAGAAGAAACGAGAACAGTCTGCTTCTCTCCTCCTTCCTCTGCCATGACGCGTAGAAAAGCTCCTTTAACCTTCCAGCGAGTGTCCAGACGGGTATTGGCATCTGTACCCTGACCTTTTCCTTTTCCGATCACAGACTCCGTTATTTCCTACACTGGCATGTCGGGAGAGCAAGATAGAAAGAGCAAAAAGCGCTTTTAAAAAATCTTCCCCGAGTATATTCTAATATAAATAGCTGCGCGTGAGACTAAGGCTCTTCTTGATCGCACGACTTATCAGTTGGCTCCTTCTTATTATCCTTTCCATTGGCCTGTTTATCTAATTAATTCTTTTTACTTTAAAACTGTTAAATCCTCAGATTTTATTTATATTTCTCAGACGATCAAAAAGGGAAAGCAGCCGCCAAGCGGCCATCCTCTCTCGTTCCTCGATCCTTCGCGCCTAAAAAGGACGTACCCTAGGCAAGAATATGTTAAGATAACCTGTTAGTCGAACTTGACCTGCAATTACGAAACAAAGTCTTCACTCCACGGATCAAATTTACCTGTCTATTGTCCGCTCAGCGTCAATACACTTCTTTTTACATTATAGGCCTACCTATTTTTATGATAAAGTTCTGAACTAACGAGTCGAAGAAAACTGCTATCTTCATAGAAATAAACAACAGGAAACGTTTGATCTTTTTCATGATAATCATTTTGTGGGCATTATATTTCCGAAGGAAAGCTCGGCAACCTATTCATCAAAAATGTTAAGAACCTGGTCCTTTTATATATATTTCGTGATCATCCAAGGTAACATTTCTAACGACGAATTCTACTATTTCAAACCCCATTTCTGTCCATTTTAATATTTCGACTGAAAATCTTGTTACATTACTCTCATAACGTTTAGGCCTTTTTGTTGTCTTTGTCAGTTAAGAAAATTAAACCAAAAGCTTAGCTTTCCTTTTCAAAGTTAATATATTCAAACTGATGCACGAGGAAATTCATATAAGTATCAGAAATAGATCAAGGAACATAGAGATCAATAATCAAGGGGGATGCTATCCGTGCGCGAGTACGATGTAGTTCGGTCAGTCGCCACCAGGGCGGCGTTCCTTGCAGCCGCGGGGCTCTAAGCATAAGCCCGGGAACCGCGCAAATTTAATAAGTGCTTAGTGCGTCCTGTGATTTTTTTCGTTCATTATCTTCAAATTGGTTCATTGTACAGCTTCTAATTGCAGGACTGGGTCGAGGAAGCCTTCAAGAGTAAGTGGAATAACATCTTATAGGTAAGAGAAGCTTAGTGAAGTTTATTCACCGATAATTTGATGCTAGTCAGAGGAGTCGTCTTGTAGGCTGTAGATACTCTTTCCTTTTTACCATGTCTTATATTTTCGCCATATTATTATAGATGCAGCGACATTTTCAGTTTTAAAATCCAAACATCATTAAGTTCATGTATGCTACGTAATATGATTTAGAAACGACCTTGCTCGCTCATTATGGAAAATTCTAAGTTGTAAGTAGGCCTATATGTTAGCCTTCTGGTTGCGTCAGCAAGTGTCGTCTTTTAAACGTGTGACTGTGATACGTAAGGCCACCTGCTGTATTTTGTCAGTCATTTAGAATTCTTTGCAGTAGATAGGCTTGTAGAATACTGTCTAGGCCATCATTCTTCTAGTTTTAGACGTTCAAAGGCAGCTTTAGAGCTGTTTAACAATGTGCATTTTATCAAATGCGGTTTCTCAACGGAATTCCAAAACTCACGATTGGTGAGAGTATTTCAGAGGGGCAAACAGACCGTAGCAAACAACTTCTGCTATTGGATTCAAATTAAAAGTAGTTGTAAGTATGTGTAGCAAATCTTGGTTTAATTTATGTTTTTACCAAACGGTATGTCTCACAGATTGTTATTATCAACAAAATGAAGTATGGTAGACTAGGCCTAGTCTACACCTATGATAGCCTATGCTATACCTATGGTAGCTTAGGCCTAGGCTACAACTATGATACCTAGGCCTAGGCTGTACCTATGGTATTCTAGGGCTAGGGTATACCTATGGTAGTCTAGGCCAAGACTACATGTATGGTAGCCTAGGCCTAGGGTACACCTATGGTAGCCTAGGCCTAGGTTACACCTATAGTAGAGGCCTAGGCTATACCTATTGTAGCTTAAGCCTAGGCTACACCTATGATAGTCTAGGCCAAGGCTACACCTATGGTAAGCCTTAAAATATAAAGAAATGACGTAGCTAGTGTGTCGTCGATTTGTTTACTAGATGATGAGCATGGCGGGAAAAGAATCATATTTTGCTATACGTGTTTTTTTTTTTTACTTTGCCTATAATAAAATAACACGTCCTTATAGTAATTGAACGAAATAGAAAACAGCAATGAGCCTCAGTGTTTCATCACTATACCATTGTACAACTGAACCGGAGTTTCCATATGCCAGAGGTCAAACGCTCGACATGAAGATCGCCACTCCGTGTTATTGACTCCATGTCAAAGACCCCGTGAACACCAAGTTCAACTTGGTGAAGACTAGTAGACGCCATCGCCTGACCCGATCCCACCTACACCCGAAATTCAAAAGGGGCTTTGCCTGTATATTTCATCCTCCTAATCACACACTAGAGAACGCTTCTCTTGTATACTTTATTAGAAACATTTTTTTTTTTACCACATCCTCATCTTTTTTCCTAACCGCTGGATTTTATGTTGGCTATTGACCGTTACATCAGATAAAGACTCGCCAGAAGCGTACATTAATGCTCCCAGTAGTAGGCGTTTCAACCGGATACAAGATTGTTCTTTCGAATTGCACTTTATCGTACCAGGATTCTGCCTTGTCTTCCACTCTGCAATCATAATTATAAAATAAAGTAATCATTACCCCAGCGACAAGAACTACACCGAGTTCAATAATGAAAAATGGAAGGTACACATGAAAACTGGGGAACCTGTATGGCAAATGATTAAAAATTTAGAAACGTATAGTCCTTTTCCTTTCAGAAATCCAGTTAGGACGGACAGATAGACGGATAGATTGACAGACACAGACAGACAGCGAGAGCGAAACAAGGCAAAAAACTACCTCTTGAAAAAATGATAAAGACAGGTCTAGCTAGTGAATTTTCAGCAGCACTCCATTGGGGAAAGAGGGAATAAAGCAACAGTGAGAGAATGTACAACAACACATCAGAGAGAGAGAGAGAGAGAGAGAGAGAGAGAGAGAGAGAGAGAGAGAGAGAGAGAGAGAGAGAGAGAGAGAGAGAGAGAGCCGTGGGAGTGGAGAAAAATCAAGCGCCGAGAGAGGGAATTTACAGTTGCATATGGCACTCGTACATGAAATCGCGTTTTTCCTCGTGACTTCTTATTATTACGACATTAAAGTTAATTTTCAAGCAGCTGAACATATATACCAAGGGAAATAATCGCTCTGACTTTCGTCTTTGCCCTGAAGGTATAGAAAGCAGCCGACTTTTAACAAGTTACGGCTACTTACACCGTTTCGTAAGCATCCATTACTACCGCCTGCTTGCTATATAACAACATTTCTGCCTGTCTGAGCACCTACCGTCGAAGCTTATTGACGGTGATTTTGAGTTCCTTGCTCTTTCATAAAAGCGAAAACTTGATGAAGCCGATGGACGGACTTTATTTTTCGTCTTATTTTTCCCCCATGTCCATTGTAACTAGCAGGGAAACTATGCTAAATACTCAGAAAACCGGAAGTGAAATACTTTTGAATTGCTGTTTTTTTTTTTATGGTTATGGACTGTTTCGGTAAAAGGTCGTTAGAGCACGTAATACCATACTGATGCAATTTTTTTTCCTTTAGTAGGTTAATGTAATGACCTATGTCAGTTATTTATTTGACTTGCAGTGCATCACAGTGAAATTCCTTTTTGGTCTTGTCGCAACCTTTTTCACATTTCTGCATTTTTTGTAAGATTAATTTCCTTCTTTAGTCATAAATTGTATTTCGCAAATCATTTACGATATCAATCAATCTCTGAGTCCTAGCATTGTCCCATGCATTGTCTCCTTTTAATCCCCCCAAAATTTGCTGTGTTACATATGCTCGCACCCCACGTTTCGTTATTGCATTGCTAAAGCCACGTTTACATTTCCAATACTTTTTTTAACTACTGTAATTTATTCCTCAAAATATTTGTTTACCTCTTAATCTCCTATTCCATTTCATAAAATCTAACTAAAATGAAAACTCGTGCTCCATTCAATAATGCCCAACTATGTTTTGAAGTCAGATCATTACTATATAGTGTTGCATTTTCATTCAAAATTTTAAAAACTGTATATTCTATATTACGTTAATTCCGAAATATGTCTCCATCTTCGTCTGAGAATATCAGTCTCTAGCCCAGAAGCTCTTCCGTGATTTTTGATCCTTTCTTTATTCCTATTTCATTCACAGCTTCTTTTTCTTAACAGAATATTTGTTTTACATTTTATACCTTGCTCTTTTTATGTCATTCCATTTCACGTATACTACTTAATCTGAGGAGGATTCCCGGCCAGCTTCAATGCCAAAAGATTTGGCTTTTTATTGACGAATGCATGTTTTTAATAATAATAATAATAATAATAATAATAATAATAATAATAATAATAATAATAATAATAATAATGAACCCTCCTCCATCGTTAATACCGAGGCCTTAGTATGCTTCAGTGGATTTCTCTTCCCTACTCAATCGCAATTATATTACCACATAAAAACATATGGTTAGCGCGGGATTTCTTCTTGTGTGTGCGTTTTATCTAATTTGTTTTTTATACTTGGAATAGAGTGTCTCTTTAGCTGTTTTGTTATCCTATAGGCTGTATTTATTTGTGAAAGAAGAAATAGATTAATAAAAGATTTACACTAAGAAAAGTGTGCATATATATATATATATATATATATATATATATATATATATATATATATATATATATATATATATATATATATATATAATATAATAAGTAATGGTTGTATGTTTGTTTGTGCGCTATAGGGATCCGACCCGCTTGACCGATCTATACGAAATTTGGCACGTGGCCATCATTTGACTCAACTTAATAATAGGGTAGGCTTTAAACCCGTACCCCGCCCCCCTTCCCTTTCCCCATCCCCCTTCACCTTTCCCTTTGTAACTTATGTGGTAAATAAACTCTACAGGTTTATCATACCTCATTTCATGTACTGAAAATGCATTTAGGTTTAGTGGGGGTGTGTTTAGGTTTAGTGAGGGTGTATTTAGGTTCAGTCGGTTGGGTGTGTTTAGATTTGGCGAGGAGTGAGTTTAGCTTTGGGAGGGGGTGTGTGTTTAGGTTTAGTTTGGTGGGTGCATTTAGGTTTAGTGAGGAGTGTGTTTAGGCTTAGTGGGAGTGAGTTCAGGTACAGCAAGGGTTCATTTAGATTTAGTGAGGTGTGTGTTTAGGTTTTGTGGTTGCTGTGTGTTTAGGTTTAGTGGGGGTTGTGTTCGGTTTAGTGGAGGGTTTATTTAGGTTTAGTGGGAAGGGTGTTTATGTTCAGTGGAGGATGAGATTAGGTTTGGTGGGAAGGGTGTTTAGGTTTAGTGGTGGATGTGTTTAGGTTTAGTGGGGTGTGTTTTGGTTTAGTATGGGTGTGTTTAGGTTTAGAGGGAGCTGTGTTTAATTTTAGTGGGGGTGTGTTTCAATTTAGGGGGTGTTAAGGTTTAGTGGGGGTGTGTTTATGTTTATTTGGGGTGTGTTTAGGTTTAGTAGGGGTGCATTTAGGTTTAGTAGGTGGTGTGTGTTTATGTTTAGTGGGGGTGTGTTTAGATTTGGTGGGGTGGGTGTTTAGGTTTAGGGGTCGGTGTGTTTAGGTTTAGTGGGGGAGTGTTCCAGTTTAGTGGGTGTGTGTTTAGGTTAAGTGGGGGATGTGTTCAGGTTTAGTCGGGATGTGTTTTGGTTTAGTGGGGGTGTGCCAGTTTAATGGGGGAGTGCTTGGGGTTATTAGGGGTGTTCCAGTTAAATGGGTATGTGTGTTTAGGTATAGTGGGGCTGTGTTTAGGTTTAGTGGGGATGTGTTTAGGTTTAGGGGGTGTCTAGGTTCAGTGAGGGTGTGTTTAGATTTGATGGGGGTGTCTTTAGCTTAAGTAGGGGGTGTGCGTTTAGGTTTAGCTGGGGTGTATTGAGATTTAGTGGGGGTGTGTGTCTAGGTTTAGTAGGGGTGAGTTTAGGTACAATAGGGGTGCATTTAGGTTTAGTGAGGGTTATGTTTAGGTTTTGTGGGTGCTGTGTATTTAGGTTTAGTGGTGGTGTGTTCAGGTTAGTGGAGGGTGTATTTGGGTTTAGTGGGAGGGATGTTTATGTTTGGTGGTGGATGTGTTTAGGTTTAGTGGGGGTGTGTTTTGGTTTAGTGGGGTGCATTTAGGTTTAGTGGTGGGATGTGATTAGATTTAGTGGGCGTGTCTTTCAAATCAAGGGGTGTTTAGGTTTACTTGGGGTGTGTTTAGGTTTAGATGGGGTGTATTCAGGTTCAGTGAGGGTTGCATTTAGTTTTAGTGGGAGGTGTGTTTAGTTTGGTGGGAGGGGTGTTTGGGTTTAGTGGACGGTGTGTTTAGGTTTAGTGCTGGTGTGTTCTGGTTTAGTGGGGGTGTGTTTGGGTGGGGTGAGTTTAAGTACAGTGGGGGTGCGTTTAGGTTTAATGAGGGGATGTGTTTAAGTTTTGTGGGTGGTGTGTGTTTAGGTTTAGTGGGGGTGTGTCTAGGTTTATTGGAGGGAGCATTTAGGTTTATTGGAATGGGTATTTAGGTTTAGTGGTGGGTGTGTTCAGGTTTAGTGGTGGTGTGTTGGTTTAGTGAGGGTGTATTTAGGTTTATTGGGAGGATGTGTTCAGGTTTAGTCGGATGTGTTTCGATTCAAGGGGTGTTTATGTTTAGCTGGGAGTTTGCTTAGGTTTAGCTGGGGGTGTGTTTAGGTTTAGTGGGGGTTGCATTTAGGTTTAGTGGGTGATGTGTGTTTAAGTTTAGTGGAGTATGTATTTAGGTTTGGTGGGAGTGGTGTTTAGGTTTAGTGGGGTGAGTTCTGGTTTAGGGGGGTTTTTTGTTTAGTGGGGCAGATGTGTTTAGGTTTAGTGGGCATGTGTTTTGGTAGCATGGAGTGTGTTTTGATTTAAGGGTGTGTAGGTTTAGTGGGGGGTGTGCTTAGGTTTAGTTGGGGGTGGTGTTCCAGTTTAGCAGGGACATGTTAATCAAACCGCACCACGTGTTACTTCCTTTCTAAGGTAAATAAAGGTAAATGATCGACTGTCATTTAGAGTACTCCCAGGGGAATGCCGGGTTGGTCAGCTAGTATATATATATATATATATATATATATATATATATATATATATATATATATATATATATATATATATATATATATATATTCATATAGATGTGTGTGTGTGTGTGAGCGTTTTAGCGTATGTGCATGTGAATGTGTAAAATGTTATATACTTATGCATGTGTAAACATCATTATTGCTCTATTAGCTATGAAGATTCGATCTGGAACATACCATTAATGCGGTCTCCTCTGACCACCTTGCATTGTCTTCAACAGTAAACACCGTTCATTGTCTCTCCAAGATAATTACGTTTCGCCCAAATAATGGTGACTTGAAGATTTCTCTCGATGGGGCCTCATAGGTAATTTTAGACAATGGGTTCTCTCCGTGATTTATTTTCAAGAAACTCTCTTTTGTCAGGGATGATATTTTGTTAAGAGAAAAAATCTTATGTAGAGTTCGTGAAGGTTTCTTTTTATAGTGGCCTTTGCATGTGCTGGTTTACGGTTCAGGCTGATTTGTCTTCGTTATGGTACAATAATTATGACAATGAATTGCTATTCATGCTATTATTGTTGACCACTAAATAGCTCCAGGGACTTATTTTGTTCATTACGTACACACACAAGAATATATGTATATATATAAAATATATATATATATATATATATATATATATATATATATAAATATATATATATATATATATATTAATATATATAGATATATATATATATATATATATATATATATATATATATATATATATATATATATATATATTTACATACATACACACATATATATATATGTGTATATATATATATATATATATATATATATATATATATATATATATATATATATATATATAATATACATATAAATTGGTACTGATGTCAAATTGAAGGCTGATGACAATTTCTTTCCTTTAGCTATTTACGATCATAAGGATTAACGTGTGACTGGCGAACGAGGGATTTTTGCTTTAAACTGTTCATTTGCGTTAAAAAATCCTGATTCCTCACAAAGCTTTTTAGTAAATGGATGTGAGAAAGTCCTATGTTAATCAGTTGTTGCATTTGCAGATGTTTGCAAAACACACAGACACACACATATATATGTATGTCTTTATATATATATATATATATATATATATATATATATATATATATATATATATATATATATATATATATATATATGTATATATATATATGTGTGTGTGTATATAATACGTATATATACATATGTTTGTGTGTTTATATGCGTTAATGCGTTTATGAGTCTCTCTGTGATTATGTACCTTTTGTGTGTGTTTTGCAAATATCTTTAGGTACAACTGATTGACATAGGACTTTCTCCCATTCATTTACCAACAACTTGGTGAGATATCAAGATTCTTAAAGCAAATGAACAGTATAAAAAAAAATATCCCTCGTTCGCCGGTCACATGTTAATCCTAACGATCGGAAATAGCTAAAGGAAAGAAATTGTCATCAGCCTTCAAACTGACGTTAGTACGAAATAGCCTCCAAGTAAAAGGTACAAAGATCCACTGCAGTGAATTTCGTATGATGTCAGATATAAAGCTGGGAACAACCAGAGGAGAAAAAAAATGGAGGCGGGGGGAATAATAAGTATGAAGGTAACCACAATATCAAATTACTAAGATAAAAGTCTTGGTCTAATTGCTTTGATAACCATGTGAATTTATGGTCTGTTGTTGTCAGAATATTGCAATAAACTCTCATTTTCTGGCATTAAGATGTCAGCGTCAGATAGCTTCTTCATTAGCAACCTTTGACGACAGTTATTTCATCGTTATTGATATTGCTTCTGTTGTAGATGTCGTTATTGTTGTTGTTATTTTTACCATTTGTTGGTGGCTCTTTAGAGTTTTCGTTTCACTTTTCTTCGTATTCATATTTCCTTTCTTCACTCTCAATCTGTCTAAAATTAATCACAAACTACTCAAAGGCATCGTATTCTCTCCGAACGTCAGGTTAATGAATTCTTTATTCATGTTACAGTCATGTTTTCGAAGACCTTAGAGATTACAGGCGAGATGTCTAAAATTATTCGTACGCAGGTTTCCACAAAAATACGGGTTACCACAGCATTAATTTAATCTAAGTTAAGTTACAAATTTGATCGGAACTAATTTTTTTTTCTAAATGGTGTTATTTAAAGTTTACATCACAAACTTGGAAGCAAGATATTCAAAGGGACGACGTGAGGCACACTGTTAACGTAGAGCAAGTTCGGACATAAGAAACCACAAAGAGATTGTGAATGAGTCTGGTCACTCATTTCTCTGTTTTTTTCTTTTTTTTTCTCCCTAGTCCCACTTCAGCGCTAATACTTCCAGTCTGGTATCCTTTCCCTCACGCAGCCGGTTACTTCTGCTTTGCACTGTTGCATTCCCACCCAAATTCACCTCAAGACAAACTGAGACCTCAACAGAAGGCACAAAGGTGATCAAACAAATTCAAAGCTAGTACAAAAGAAAAAAAAACGGTCCAAATATTGAATATCGACTACCTGCGGTCTGTCAGCAACTCATGCAAGAATGGACCTGAAGCATGTATCTCTTCCCTCATTAGCTTTTATTTGTTACATCTGCCTTCTAAACATTCTTTGGTCTACCTTAAGGCTATAAGAATGCAATTTTTTCTTAAAATCATATGCATTTTATTTTCCTTTGAGCTGCAATATAATTACATTCTATTTAGTTTTATAATTTGCCCCCAGGAACGCTTAAAACTTTAGACTTTCATTTTCACTTTATTTGCATTCTTCATAAACAACTTTTATAATTCTTTTGGGTGTGACTAACTGAATTATCATGTATGCTTTTGTTTACTGTTTTTAAGATATGAAAGGAACAGTTAATTAAATCCGTATATATCCTTCATGAATTTTCACATTTTATCGGATGATATTTGCCCTTTTGTCTTCATCATTAATTCAGAACTTAACAAAAGAAGATGATGTTACAAAAATGTAATAGTGCAGTGATTTACACAAAGGTAAGAGGAATTGCTTATCTTACCAGATTTGTTAACGGATATTGCTGTACACAATCAAATGACCAACAATTCAAGTTTCCCGTTTCGGTGGAAATCGCTCCTATATAAAGGACTTTTTGGTACAGGTCTTTGAAAACAGTATACAGTATCAGATCCTCGCTAGCAAGGATGCTTCACGACAGGCACTTAATATTACAAGTTATTACAGGGCCTCAGCAGGAGAGGGCTCCACACTACAAGCTCTGCAAAATAAACGAATAAGAAAGGATTCTACACTATAAACATCTCAGCAGGCAAGGATGTTTCTCTACAGGACCTCTACAACACGCCATTATAGGACCTCAGCAGGAGAGAAGACTTCCTTAAAGGGTGTCCTACATCTTGAACATCCCTGAGACTAACACTGGTCCTGGCAGTTTTCAAAAGCTTTACCCTGACAAAAACGAGCTCATTTTGCGGAGCCGGATTCTTGATAAACAAGTTTGAAATTCTTGCTTCGTCACAGTTTCCCCGAGAGAGTAATGAACTTTTATGTAGTAAAGACTGGAAAACGAGAAAAAAAGGAACAGAATACCGAGCTCAAATAAAGGTAACGTACTGAATCATTTCCGTTTTTTTGGTATCATCACTCACAACAACTTTTTTGGGCGATGAAATAACTCACTGAATATGGAAGACGGTTTCCTACAGATAATAAAATGCCTTATTTAAAGCATTCAGCAGCAATAGTTATTATGAACTAGCCGGTCGATTCGCCTATTTCCTGTGAAATTTAGATATTTTATTTTGAGATTTATTTCCACCGAATTATGCTTCATTCGTACAGCTCTTCCATACGAAGGAAATCGTCTGTTTTTGGTGTTCCAGTTTCTGGATATCATGTATTGAAATACCTGTCACTGGAAAATCTTGGAACGCTTTCAATATTTTAGTATTTCTTGTTGTCTCAACATCTTTCCTATTTCTTTACATCTTTTAGTCCCTCGAAAGTGAATTCTCTCTTGTTTACCTTCATTCTAATTTATTTCAAGGACCAGTTATCAAAGTATATCGAGTACTTAAGGATATTTAAATTCTGTTTCTCTCTCCCCCTCTCATTTTTAAATATATATATATATATATATATATATATATATATATATATATATATATATATATATATATATATATATATATATATATATATATATATATATATATATATATATATATATATATATATATATATATATATATATATATATATATAGATTGATAAATAGATAGTGTGAGTGTGTAAAAATACATATGAAGGCTCGGGACATGTAAATTATCGGTGTGTTCACATATCAAACGGATGGATAATCTATGATCAGAACATTTTCCTTCAGCTTTTTAAGAGCCAAATGAATGGATATAGGGTACCCTTATGCTGTGATTATTACTTTTAATAACAACAGTTACTGTTGTCACTCCCAAATTATGCTGTTTTTGGCTTTTGATTTCTTGTTACAAAAGTAAAATAAAAACAAATATATAGAATTGTTAGAAACGAATAAGTTATGGATGAATGACGCTTGCCTGAACTGAACAACAATCAGGTCTTGGTTGACATCCTTGACAAATCTATAAAGGGCATTATCAGTTTTTGCTTATCTGGCAAAATAGGGCAATCATCAGCTGATTTTAGTGAAGAAGTAATTATAAAGGCCATGCTACCTTTACGCTGACACATTTACAAACACATTATCAGACAACACAAATGAACGTCAACGTCTGGGGTACTAAACTGGTTTTTATTATACTTTAACGTGTCTTTTTTTGTAACTGCACTCATGATACTTGAAGTCTTCGAACGCACAGACAAAAGAATATTCTCAGATTATAAAACTGACATAATCAACTGTAGCAAACGATGAGGACGTTAGCCAGAGATGCATACCACTATCTAAGGTCTAGGATGATAGGGCAACTTTTGCTTTTAGTTTAACTGAATTCTCCTTGTATTTTAGATATATTTTGTCATACCAAACGACGACATGAATTCCATCTAGCCATCCCTAAGCACAGACGTAGGAGAAGTGGCAGCAGCAACTGGTCGGCCGTGCTCGCTGATCACTACTTTCTCCCGTCTTAAAATTCCTCGCGGGCAGAAAATGTTAACCCTTGCTCGAATTCAGGGAAGATACTGTGTGTTGGTAAAGGCAGTGTGACCTTTACTTGCAGGAGTGCACATTACCCTGAGCCACTATGGTTGTTGACCAGTTTCCCTTTCGACGGATATTTTTGTATGGACGGAATTATAAAGTTAGGATCGTTTGGTCTCCGGTATTGATTCATTCTGTTTTTATTTGTTTACCGCCAGATGCACGCTTTTTTATTGTTTGCTGCTAGAGTCATTGTTGTTTTATATTATTTATTTACAGATATCATGATTAATTGACTTCGTGCGAATTTTAAATCAACTCCAACATTCTGATGAGGCTTTTGACACATACAGTATACATACTGTTTTTATATATATATATATATATATATATATATATATATATATATATATATATATATATATATATATATTCTTTTTTTAACGTGCTTTTTCCCATTTTTCATATGGGGTAAGCACGATGCCTTCTTTTGTAGGACTTTGATTTTGGCGTTGGGGTAGCCCGTAGCCTCGATCGACTGCCCTGCCTGACATCGCTTAGACCCCGGTAGCACATGTGTATATGTATATATATATATATATATATATATATATATATATATATATATATATGTGTATGTGTGTGTGTGTGTGTGTGTGTGTATGTGGTGTATGTGGTACGTATGTATGTATGTATGTATGTTTGTATGTATGTATGTATGTATGTATGTATGTCGTGAATACGCATTCAGCCACACAGAGCACTGACGCGTAC
>NC_089750.1:57034706-57079706 GCF_040412425.1 Macrobrachium rosenbergii
AATAATAATAATAATAATAATAATAATAATAGCAGCAGTGGTGATTAAAGAAGATAATTTCAATATAATTGATCAAGCATATTTTCTTTGCAGCTTTGAAGTTCAAGTAATCCTTTTCTGATATAAGGATATGCTGTCAAAGTGATGCATTTTGTTAACAAAATTTCTGTTTCAAACCACGTCAAGTATCAGTTCACTCTTTTTATGTAGATAAATATCCTAAAGAAATAGGGTTATATTCAGCATCTGCCCCGTAGTTATAGATTTCATTGGTAATCACTTCTATGCTATACCCATGCTAGAATTTCTTTATGTAATACCGAGTAAAATCAACATGTTTTTAAGGTTACTAGTCAGTGGACCCTTAATGATAATTTCTTTTAAACTCTCAAAGTTTAACGGCAACCTTAAATGTATGTAGTCAACCATACCTATCCATTATCCCTCGTAAAATTTGGCTGACCTCTCCGAAATTGGCTTAAGGTCGCGGACGAAAGTAGAGGCCACAGAATGAAATTAAGACTTCAAGTTTCAAATATGAAAAACATGAAATTATTTATACCTGAAAATCACAGCACTTTTGCAGCTGCCGGCGCAGTAGAATTCCTTGTATTTTCTTTTGTGGTAACCAACTTTTTCTGTCTGTTTCATAATGCCCCCCGAAATTTCCTCTTGAAATCTATTTCTAAGGTCACGTATCATTGCCACGTCATACCTCGGCGTTAATGTGTTGGCCTCTCAAAGGCGATCGGTCAACCATGACACGCCCGATAATAATTCATCTCACATCTGCGTTAAGTTCACAGAGTAATCGGCTCGGGTATTTTTCTTTAAATTGACATAATCTGTAATATCTTTGGATCAGACGTGCATACGTATGAGTATTTGGTTAGTGGCTTGCATGTTAATTCTCGCACCAGTGCACATGAAAATGGAAATATATCCAAAAAGAGCGACAGAAAGAATAAATGTGAATGCAAGAAATGTAATGTATGTGCAATTTATATGCGTTTAAAAATATTCTGATGTATTGTCTATGACATCAGTTTACATTCATGCATATATATATATATATATATATATATATATATATATATATATATATATATATATATATATATATATATATATATATATATATATGTGTGTGTGTTTGTGTGTGTGTGTGTGTGTGTGTGTGTGTGCATTTAGATATAGGTATACGAACACACAAATATACATATATGTATTTGCATGTTTGTGTATGAGTTCTTGCTCGCGTCATCGTCAGACACAAAACACTCTCTCAAATACATTCGAAACGTCTTTCGTCTCATGTTTATCAAAGCGATCAGAAAAAGATAAATTCTTCTCTTTCAAGGGATCAGAGATCTTGTGTCTGATCTTGGAGGCACCCTTGCATGACCCGACGGTGTTTCGATGTCAAATTCCACGATCATCATCGCATTAGTGTGTGTATATTTGCAAGTTGTTCGTCTTCATCTCCGTCTGGTTTCAGCTGGTTTACCTCACATGATGGCTTATTTCTTTTATAATATCTAAATCCAGTGACGAGGTTTATGTATGCTCATCGTACGCTGCTTGGATTATTCACAAAGATAACTTTGAACCAGATATTCTGCATTTCTCTAAGATTTTTTTTTATTTGAGTTGTTCAATTGTACAGTTCTCCTCATATTATCTTATTTTTGGCATTCTTTCTCATAAATTCTTCTTTTATATATTTTGGCAAGCAGTAAAAAGTTTTATTTGCCTTTTTTTCTCAATCTTTTACGCACTTCCTTTGGAAAACCATTATCCCTAAGTACTACTTACTCCCTCCCTTTAAGACTTGTTTTTTGACTTATCACGCTCTGGTGAATAGTTTGGATTGAACACTGAATGTAATTCACACTTTAGGTACATGAAATTGTTATTTTAAAACGAAAACCCATTCTCTCTCTCTCTCTCTCTCTCTCTCTCTCTCTCTCTCTCTCTCTTCTTTCTTGTTTGTACGTTCTAGCTAATGCTTTTGCATCATCAAACCTTATTTTTTTTTCGTGATAATATGATTTACACGTCTTAGAAACATCCGGTTGACCAGAATGAATGTGACTCGACAAAACAGTTTGGACATTTATTGGGCGTAACCTATTTTTAACCACTAAGAGGTACTCCCCAGTACAAGAAGGGGCTTCCTGTTGAATTATGGTTGACACTGATATGAAAGTTCACTGAGGCTTTAATCTGGTAGGTTCCATTCGCCATTATTGACCAGGGTAGTTGAGACTGGATTATCTCTTAATATGAAAACTGCGTGTTATCCACGCTTTTAAGATTAGAAAATAATATTTGTTTTGTATGTATGGTTTAATAGAAATATACAAATGGTGTACATCGTTTTATTTATTCTGGTCCACATACGTGTATACATAATATTTTAAGTATATATATGTATATATCACAAAATAACGACAAAATTTTATTGTGTATATATATTCATATTACTCGTCTTAGGTACGGATGCATCGCTACCTGAAGAATAAGACTGTATATCTTCACAAGCTTGTACTTTGTAAATTAAATCTAAACCGTCCTGTCTCACTGAAGCCTAATACGAGTAATATATATATATATATATATATATATATATATATATATATATATATATATATATATATATATATATATATATATATATATATATATATATATATTTATACATATATATACATATATATATATTTATACATATATATACATACATTATATATATATATATATATATATATATATATATATATATATATATATATATATATATATATCATTGCATGCATATTTGTAGCCATTCGTGATTGCACGTTTTATGCAATGATTGCTTAGCCACGGCAGAGTTTAAATAGCAATTATGTAAAACTAAACGATTGCATTTCCTTTTCTCTACATTCACTGGCATTCTATTTTGAGCATCAACCTCACACCAAATAAGCACTTTCCACCCTGTCGAAATTAATGCCTCCGTCTTAAAGACTTGCATTTCAAATCCGCTTGCAATTCTGCTACAAAACACCCACCCGCAAGCAATTATTACCACCGGCAGAACACCACCAGAGGGCGCTTGAACCTCATGACTATTATTCAGAAGTAAATGCTAACCAAAGGTTGGCATTGGATGTGCAAAATCTTGGTCCGGGAGTGATGATCATTCTCGTCTGCTGGTGTTTCTGACTGGGCTATCATTGATACGAGTGTGCCGAAAGGTGTTCAATAATTTCTTTGAAATTCACTTTCTCTCTCTCTCTCTCTCTCTCTCTCTCTCTCTCTCTCTCTCTATATATATATATATATATATATATATATATATATATATATATATATATAGATAGATAGATAGATAGATAGATAGACAGATGTGTGTGCGCTTATCTCTATTACGAAAAGAAAATCAGAAATATATTTTGGACATTCTCTTTTCATAAACGTCATTTATCGTTTTAAATGAGATCATTTTGCTTATTTCATTACATTCAATCCGCAACGTCTGCAAATAGACATTTTACTCAATCAAATAGTAAAAACACATAGATTTTAATATGTATCACAATTTTAACACAGCAAAGTCATGTAGCAATGAAGTTTCCATGACCTTCCAGTTGCTTAGCAAATGTTCAATATCTTTGGAACTTGGATTGCTAGTTGCGTGTTGCGTTGAAGCAATATGGAACCAGTATTGCAGTAAGCAAATATTTTAACTTTTTTGTAATATGAATTCAGACGGAGAGCCGTCAGCTATTCAAAGATTTCTTTAGACTTACGAATACACGTCAGTTATCAATTGATAGTGACAGCATACGGAAGACATTTCACAATAATTAAAAAAAAAATAGTTTTAAAGATTTCTTTGGTTACTATTATATTCCACGGTGAAACCATTTTCAGGCAGTAGTTTTTGCTATATATCTGTAGTTTATTTACAAGCAGGTCTTCAGCTATAACAGCCACTTTAGTTTAGAGCTTTCCAATAGGGTCAGGAAAATCATTAAATTGTTAATGCACTGGAGGGGTCAGGTAGATTTACGCGTCGTCTGGGATCACTACTTCAAAGTCGCGTTAAATTCTCCACGAACGATTGTACATTATTATTATTATTATTATTATTATTATTATTATTATTATTATTATTATTATTATTATTATTATTATTATTATTATTATTATTATTATTATTTTTTTGTTGAAACATCTAGAGAACCTAGGCAAGTTTCAAGCTGTTCAGCAGATACTGATAAATCTAATTCAGATACTGCGTATTGCATACATGTTTTCAACAATACTTAGAGAATATTTAATATTCGTTTTCATACAACTATGCACATACGATAAGATATATATGTGTCTACGAGCGCGCGCGTTCATATGTCTGTAGGCCTTTCTGCTTGTCTGTGCGTCCGTGTCTCTACTTAGACATTACGTAAATTGTGTGTGAGGGGAGTTATATTTTCCCAAATAATCATTAAAATATAGAACTAGAACACGATGAAATACACTCCACTGAAGTATGCAGAACGCTAATCTCTTCACTCATAATCTATTCTTCCAGTAAAACTGGTATCATTCTTTAGTGCTTCGTTATAGTAATATAAAATGGATTACATTCAGGTTTACTATGAATTGGAAATCGAGTAAATTCGACATGCCATATCTATATAGATATCTATTAGTTACGCTTCACAAAGGGCAATATAATCTGCAGAAATGAAACTTTTTGCCAGTAACACAATTATGCCAAAAGCAGACGGGCGGAGAACGTATTTTCTTTAACCGTGGTGCAAGAGGTGCCTACCACACCCATTCATCATTATTTTGTCTCAATCGTGTAAACAATTTCCTATGCTCAGTTTTCAGGGATCACAATCCCTCCAAACAAGATAAGGTTCTGTTTTGAAAGTATGTATATGTGTTTTACTTATATACAATTTTGTGATATTAAACTAACACACACACAAACACACACACACGTATATATATATATATATATATATATATATATATATATATATATATATATATATATATATATATGTGTGTGTGTGTGTGTGTGTGTATGTGTGTGTATGTATGAATGTATATAATATAATATACATATATATATATATATATATATATATATATATATATATATATATATATGTGTGTGTGTGTGTGTGTGTGTGTGTGTGTGTGTGTGTGTGTGTGTGTGTGGGTGCCTGTCCGTCTGTCGGTACGTGTGTGTGTAATAACTTAAAAAAGTTAATACTTTCATAAGAACCGATACAAATCGTCATGTTTATAATGTGTGCACCTATGTGTAATAAAAAATTAAAATATAAAGATAACTGACGAAATGCAAAGCAGTATGATGAATTTAACACTTACAATTAAAGAAAAAGAGAGAGTAAATTAAAACCATCAATTTTTTTTCCAGTAATCAAGAAAATTTTAGGTTATTATGATTTCATCTATACTATCATCGTAAAAAGACATGCAGTTTCTGAAGATGATTAATATTTCATTCCTCCTCTAAATCACAGCTTTATTTCTGAGGTCATATTTACTTGCACATCGAGAAGTGCGGCTTTTACAAAATAAAATACTTGATACAAATAGACAGTTATTCAGACATATATATATTTATATATAATGCATACATACATACCTATATGTGTGTATATATATATGTGTATATATATGTGTGTGTGTGTTTCTGCATGCAAGTATATACACATAAATGTGTAGTTATGATAATTTATTCGTATTCTCCGTTAATCAGTCTCACAGAAATAGGCATACCTTGGCTAGCCTTACATGGAATATTGTCTCCCAGGGAGGAAAAACCTTTTGCAATAATTTTTTCTCCTGAAATAGTTTGAATTTTACTTCAGTTTTGACTATTCCTCGACACAGAATTGAAGCTCTCTTCCATGTGCATACATATATACAGCACATATTCATAGGTATGTATACAGTATATGTATACATATATAATATATATATATAAATATATAATATATATATATATATATATATATATATATATATATATATATATATATATATATACCGTTCCCTTGATGATAGAAGCTATACAATTTTTACAGTTTTCTGTAGCAATTAGAACGGTGTAAATCATCCTTCTAAAAGTGCGTATATATCTAAAAACGTCAAAATAATACGAGAGAATAACACGGAATTATCTGTTTTATGACCGCAACACCTAACAAAAAAATTGAGGTAATATTTAACAAGACTGAAAAAATACTTTTCTTGATCTTGAACTCATCCTACATAACCACACGTTTAACCACAAAGAAAAGGAAATAAATGATGAGAAAAGAAAACGAATGCAAAAGAGGTTTCCAAGTAATTATTTGTTGATCCCTGAGGCCGACTGTTTATCATTTTGGTGGACGGCCGATGGGCTCTTCGCCCTAAGCTGTCATGAAGTGGGGCAAGGTCATGTGATGGCTCTTTCTTTAGGGAGACTTTCGGTACTGTGTTTATAGTACTCCCGTAACCATTCAGTGAATAGGTTTCGTTCCTTTAACATTCACCATTTTTATATTGAAATCCTTTTTATTATTATTCTTTCTCTCATTATCCAACAATCCCTTCAAACATTCCATCCTTGGCTTCCATTCGGGTTTGGTAACACACTCGTCCCATAAATCAAAGTTTGCAAACTTACAACAGATCCCAAGAGCTCTGTGCGAGGGGGGAATGCACCACAATAAGAGGTAGCATCCTCATTCCACAAATAAATGCTGGAAACTTGCAGCAGATATCAGGAGTTCGGTGCGAGCTCGAGATCGTCACAATGAGACCCGACAAGCGATCAGAGTAAGTTAAGTTATATGTAACTTTTGGCTTCAGGGTCTTCATAATTGTCACACAAAATAACTTTTAACCAGCCAGTTATGTAATTTTCTTACATTATATCGCCAAGTTCACTTGCCAATGGTTATACATGATGCTTCTAATATGACAAAGAAATGAAGAAAGTTTCAGCTTGGGATCTACGATATCAAAGGAGAATTCAGCTTAGCAATCTCTCTTTCACTGCAAACAGTTATACCTCAGAGCCTCGTCTGAGTGATTAATGTAGCACCGGGTCACTCTCTGTATTAACATGAAAAAACTGACGTCTAGAGCTAGCGACTTCCATTCTCCTTTCCTTTTCGCGTGGCCCAAATATTACTTTTCTTCCTACTATTCTTTTGTTTTACCGAACAGGTTTTATTTTATGTGATGTCACTAACACACTTCACTTTTATTACTGATACATTATTTGTATGTTTAATTGTTTCATATTCAAAATGTATCAGCATGCGGCCTAAATTTTCTGCTTAGTATATAATGTAATAAATAGGAATCGTTGTTTCGACTGCTTTCCATAATACAATGATTAATCTTATATCTTCTACCTGGATTGGAATCTTTTTAATTTATATATATATATATATATATATATATATATATATATATATATATATATATATATATATATATATATATATTATATATATATATATATATATATATATATATATATATATATATATATATATATATATTTTTGTGCGTGTGTAGTTACGCGTGTGTGCATAAGATGTGCATTATTCTAATTATTATATATAGTTATATAGGATTTATTACAACACTTGATAAGTACCAGGTAGGCTCCTTACTAAACCAAATTGTAGATCATTAACAGCAAACAAAATCCAGTTTTAAAAGGGAAAGGGAAAATAGCCCTTACGCGACGATCATGAGTATCAGGAGAAATGCATTAATAATTATATATAATTTAGATCCTCCTTTCCTTCCGAACCCAATTAGCTTAAGTGCTTAGCAGCGTGCATATATATATATATATATATATATATATATATATATATATATATATATATATATATATATATATATATTTAAATATATATAAACCTTTTCCTTCTGTGATTAGGGCTCAAGCCCACTTAGCTAAGACAATGTGATAATCTCAGTCTAATTAGAGTTCATGGGTTCGAATCCTGCCATGGGAGACTTAAACTTGTACATATATTTCTGATTTTGATTCAAAGGCTTTTTAGTAATTAGCTTTGAACATTTATATATATATATATATATATATATATATATATATATATATATATATATATATATATATATATATATATATATATATATATACAATGAGTGTGCGTGTGTGTATGTGCATGTGTGTGTGTGTGTGCGCGCGCGCGTGTGTTTACGTGCTAATCTAAATTGATCTTCATCTGCTCCTCATTTCTTTGTCATCGACTTCGAGGAATTTCTCAAGAGACCGCAGATACGTCTGAAGACCTTCTTCAGCGTCTCGTGGGTGAAAGATGCTACCCGTGGTCCGTCCTACTTGTGGCTACTTTAATTATAGTCCAGTTCCAAAGGACTTTCTTAGGGGCATGTGCTGGTCGATGATCATACAAGCTAAATGCGTACCCTCCCCTGAGTGCACCAACTCCCAGTCTCTTCGTGCCAAGAGCGCCCGCTGCCGTTAGATTACTTTCCGGTTGGTGCCCATGCCAAAAATGGGCACGACGCCTTTGGAAAGCTTTTGCCGTAGATTAGCTCTGCTCGTGATTAATTACGTCTAGGCGCTCTTTTTCGTGCTATCGCCAATGCCAGCTACCTTTCCCCATAGTGAATTCTTACTTCTTCTTCTTCTTCTTCTTCTTCTTCTTCTTCTTCTTCTTCTTCTTCTTCTTCTTATTATTATTATTATTATTATTATTATTATTATTATTATTATTATTATTATTATTATTATTATTATTACTGTATAACTAGCGTTCAAACACATGCATTATTTGAAGAGATTACACACGAAAACAGTGATGTTAAAAAGCGAGAAATAACTCAAAAAAATTAAGATTTTCGGGTCTTTTTTTTATAAAAGACAGTAGACGGAAACTATATCCATTATCTACAAATTCAAATGTTGTAAAGCAGCAATTCTTTCGTCACTTGTAAAAATTAGCAAACGTACGGAAATTCAGATAGATAAAATTTTGAGATATAATGCATTTTATTATTGTTGTTAACTAGCATTCAGACACTTGCATTATTTGAAGAGAATACATACAAAAACAGCATTAGCAAAAAGCGAGGAATTGCTCAAAAAATAAAAATTTACGAGTTTTTTTTTTTAAGAAATGGGGAGGAAATTATATCCATCATCTACAAATTCAAATGAAAGTAAAACATATGAGTCTCATAAACGATGTTACTCGAAAGCTTTTAATAAAAATAAAGGAGCAAAAAATAAAATTAAAGATAAAAATAAGTAAATTTAACTATGCACCATTTCCTAATGTTTCAGTCATTGTGGTTTCTTGGCAATCATTTTTATTAAAACTTCGCAACTTTTTGCACAATGAGAGGGGAGAGAGAGAACTTCCTAAATTTCAAAAGTGGGATACAGTATATATATATATATATATATATATATATATATATATATATATATATATATATATATATATATATATATATATAATATATGTGTGTGTATGTGTGTGTGTGGCTGTGTATTAACATGTCAGAAACGGATAATAACTAAGTTATATAGTAACAGAATGTTTATAGAACAGCCTGATTACAAAATTTTAGATAAGCAGCAATCCATCTATTCTAGGTTCTCTGTTATCACACCCACGTTCCAGTATCAGCGTTGTGTGTCGTTCCAAGTAAAGCCAAGGAGAGAGATCGAAGTGGGTGAAATGTGGCCAAGATATTGGTCAGCCGACCGCTGCCATCTTGATGACGCCATGGGGAGGTTTCTTCTTCTTCCTTTGGTGGTTTCAAGACTCTGCCACAGCGAAAACCGCGATTCACTTCGTTTTCCAGGAATGTTTGCTTTCGGGTTTCCTCGAATGGCGGACAACAAATGGCCGGAAGAACGCGGAATTTAATTGCCACTCATGGCGAATCCAAGTAAGGTACAATTCAATATACTAGCTGAGCGAAGAATCCTCACTGACAAGAGAACTGGTCTGTTATATTCGTGAAAGTGAAAGAGAGATTGCTCTGTAGCACTTGCTGGAGTAAGAGATAAGATTGAGGCACGAATTTCCTCACACCCTCCGTTGTAACACTGAACGTGATTGACCATGTTTAGGAAGCATAAAAAAAGTAAAATGAGAATTCAGGTCGAGAAAATGGTACCAGGAGAAAAAAGAAAACACGATAAAGATAGTGAATAGGAAAATGGTCATGCCGTTTATGAGAGAGAGGGAGAGAAAGAGAGATAAATTATTACGGCGACCCAGGTGTCAGATGTGGCCAGTAAGTGAATGCGTTGCAGACGTAATCTTGCAGTGCAACTGGTTTCCGAAGAGGCATTCGGATATCGTAGTATTTTGAGTGTAGGAGTAAGGTTTCACTTGTGAAGGGGGTGTAAGGGGAAAGTGATGTTAGAACCTTAATAGAATTCGTGCACACACACACACACACACACACACACACACACACACACACATATATATATATATATATATATATATATATATATATATATATATATATATATATATATATATATATATATATATATAAACACCTCTTCCTTCACCTTGTCTGTTATGATCTCCTTTTTCCCATGCGGTGCCCCTTCCTTTTTTTCCCTTCCATCCCTTCTCCGTGAGACCATTAAGTTGTGATAGACGATGGCAATAGTATGATAGCTATACCAAAGCGATGAGGCACCTGCATCCCCACGGACATTGCAATTCCTTCCATAAAAACACGGACAAGGTTGACGGGAAACAAACATTACGTCGAGGGCCAAAATTAAAGTAATACTACTTTGGTAAGGAGTGAGAGAGAATATTCTTTATGTCTGGTGTTCTAAATTTCATTTCTCAGAAGTTTCATTTCCTTTTACCACGTAGCTACCCATCTTATGAGAAAAAATATCTGCTAGCTTCAAAATTAAAAATACAACATAAAAGATTATGCTCACTATCAGCATTTTTATGAAGTTTTCAGCTTGGTGCTTAAATAGTTTTAAATTGCAATTATAACCAGACTTATTTTGCAGTTATACTTACCGTATGTATACGCGTGTAACAAATACATACATACATACATACATACATACATACATACATACATACATACATACATACATACATACATACATACATACATACATACATATATATATATATTTTATATATATATATATATATATATATATGTATATACTGTATATAATGTATTATATGCATATATATATAAATACATATGTGTATATATATATATATATATATATATATATATATATATATATATATATATATATATATATATATAGTATATATATATATATATATATATATACATATATATGCAAGTATGTCTTATTAATATATGAATGTGTGTGTACAAAATAGAAGTAGGTGAGTATGCTGGTTGTTAAATAAAAAGTGCAACGAGTGTCAGGTTATAGCCAAGAGCCAATAATGGAAGACTTATCTGGCCAACTAATTTTCGTGGTTCAGGAGGGCTCTTTCCTCACTAAATGTTATTATGTCGTGACCTTAATCCAAATTGAATCCCAGTTACTGACTCTTTATTTTAACTGAATTAGGGCACGTTCATTCCTCATCGAACTTTCGATTTGTTCAGTAATTTATCTCTGCTCTGTCACTGCGAGGTTATCTTGTATGAATTAGAAATGCATTATTCTTGTATCTCGACTGTATTATTATCAGTAATTTAAATGATGTATTGAAGAATATTTGCACCTCGACTGAATTATTATCAGTAATCTGAATTACGTACATAAAGAATTTTTAGCATAGTAATTTTTTCATGGGAATTCTTACACTTTCTTTATTTTGAGAAGATTGTAATATGGAAGTGAAAAACCAAAATTTTTCAGTAAAATACACATTAATTTTAGTGATCTATGAATTAAAATTAGAGAAAGATCAAAATCATTTATATTTACCAAACATATTCCATGTTCAGATTCATATTGAAAAGTGCATATAGCTGGAAAAAAAACAGGAAACAGGAATTTTCCTCCAATAATATGTCTCGTTGGCTTTTGAAGAAAATAGATTCTTTTTAAGACTAAATACCCGTCTCTCAAATGGCCTCCAGTGTTTTCTCTTAGGAAAACGATACACTAAATCAAATCGAAAAAATTTTATTAATACTGAAAAAGCTTCGTGAAAGCCAATGATCCCAAAATTATTTCTCTCCAATAGATTTTACTGTAAACTGATTGAGTGATCAGTAGTTTTAATGTCATTTAAATTTTCAAAGTCATCTTTTTCGAGGGCGCTTCCAAAACTAAAAGAAAATCATTTCTATATTAAGCCGATTATGAAAAATTATCTTTTACTTTTTCAAGTTTTATTTCGTCCACCATTATACACACACACACACACACACACACATATATATATATATATATATATATATATATATATATATATATATAAATATATATATATATATATATATATATATATATATATATATATATATAAGATTAGTTTGCCAGAAGATAATTGACGTCATAATTGCACATGCGAGGTGGACAAGGAAGGATAATGTCTGAATTCGAAGAATTAATCAATGATCGAAATTGTGTCGCTGAAAAGAATGACTGAGCAGCCTCGTGGGATGAAGAACGGTTCTTGAATGCATAAATAAGAGAATTGTCTTTTTTCTATTTTTCCCTAGTGAGAGATGGTCTTTCTGTTCTGTCTTTCTTTCCTTTAATCCTTCCTTATCTTTGTCTTGTCATAGCAAGAAAAAACCATGTGGTTCCTCATACCATGGCTTTGTTAGAGATGAATGCTTATTTATATTATGTCCGCATTGCTGCCGTATTGAAAATATTATTAAAATCTTTAGAATACCAATTACTTTTAAACACTACTAATTTTTTATCTTTTATTTTGTAATAACAGAAATTAAAGGAACAGGAATGCAAGTACCTGCTTTATACGAGTATATGTAGAACAATACAGTTAGTTTTATGCAGATCAAATTAGGCTGTATTGATCAATAAGAAGTCGCCTATAGGTATTTTCTGTTGCCAAATCGTTGGTAGCCCAAACTATGGAATTGGCCTCAATTCCCCTTCATTAACGAAACTGATGGATTAGCCACGAATTCAGAATTGCTACACATGTGGTTATCCATTCCTGGCACAGTTTTCAGGTGTAAAAGTTGCGGGCGTGGCCACATTTTAGCTCCCGAAAAAGTTACTACTATTTCTGGGTGACCTTTGGAAAATTCGGGTAATTCGTCAGCCAAACGCCTATGGCTCATGCTCCTATTTCACGTTTGATCATTGGTTCAGTTTATTTTGAAGTCCTTCGAAGATCTATTTCCAGGGCTTTGACCCTCCGTTTTAACTCAGTTTTTCCAGTTTCTCTCAGTGACCATTGAGTGGTATATTTGGAGATTTATTTCGATCTCTTTTCTGTTTCACTTCTCATTTTTCAATTTGCTGTTAACGATCAGCGAAGGATTTTTTCGCCTTCCCAATATCTTTAAGTCGATTATTTTATGGAATCTGACCCATTGTGCATTTCAGTTTAATTGTTTTCATTTTCTCTTGATAAACACAACTTTTTATCGTACTTCATCCCGAACAAATTTTTAGTAAACCATTTTTGGCCTGCGCAATTCTGTGTTTTATCTATTTTTTCAAAGGTTTATTTATTAATTTATTAACTGAAAAATCTGTTATGATCCGCTTGCTACAAATACGCGATGTTAGGAAAAGGTAATTACCCTATTCATATTCTTTTCGTTTTACTGTATTGTCTTTGGTTAGTCACACCGCCACTTGTAGTATTAATATTATCATTTTATCTATAATCATCATAAAAAAAACTTTAAATAACAAAGTCACGAAACTACGCTTCTAAAGTTTAAGATCTCATACAGTTTTCCAACTCTGTGAAAGGATTGAACAAGGTAAATCAGAACACCGATATTCTATTTAAATGTCACATGGCTAACGTTTATTGCAAAATTCACTTAAGTTTATACAGTTATGAAACCTTCATACTCGCGTTCATATAAGCACTGAATGTAAGTTTGACGAACATTTTCTCCTTATTTTGTTCTCTTGTCTCAGTATTAAAATTTTATTTAAAGAATTAAAATCAACGTCCATACCAGCACTGAATGCCAGCTGGCTGCAAATAGCACACTTTTTTTTTTCTTTTTGCACGTACTCAGTTTCCACCATTTAATGCTCATCCATTCACTTATTCAGTGGGTATGAGCACCTTCTCTTCTCCTCACCCCTACCTACCACCCCTTCACCCATCCCCCTTTCTGGTGCCTGTGCCCATTCCTCAGAGTCATCTTAAGAATGTGCCCCAATTACGCAAGGATCCGAGGCCATTAAACGTTCTTCAAGGACCATAGAGAATCATGAGACGAAAATGTGACACGCTAATGCTATAAACCTAAGAGAAAGAAACTCAGAGTAATTAAAATGGGGATTACGTAATCACTTGAAATGTAGAATAGTTGTGTTTGTCTATTCAATTATCTAAGAAAATATTTTTATTCTCTGTACCTTTATATATGTGTGTATGTATATATATATATATATATATATATATATATATATATATATATATATATATATATATATATATATGTGTGTGTGTGTGTGTGTGTGAGTGTGTGTGTGTACATATATATACACTGTATATTTATATCATATGTGTGTATGTATGTATATATATATATATATATATATATATATATATATATATATATATATATATATATATATACATATGGCTAAGGTGATAATTACACAACTGAAGCACAACTGCTTCAGCTCTCTCTCTCTCTCTCTCTCTCTCTCTCTCTCTCTCTCTCTCTCTCTCTCTCTCTCTCTCTCTCTCTCTCTCTCTCTCATCATTCCGGATCGTTCATGCGTACAAAGTTTCTTTTTTTTTTTAAATCCGTCAGTAATGGCCTTTGGGCATCATGTAATTCTGATGCAACAGAGGGGTCCCGACTGTGCATGCGTTGATTTTTCAGTTTTTCATCACGACAATCATCGTAAAACCGTAGGAGCTTTGAGCTTCTTTTCTTTGTCCGTGTGTGTGTGTGTGTGTGTGTGTGTGTATGTGTGTGAGCTGTCCCCATAAACTAGCAAACTTCAGTAAACTAAAAGCATAATATTGCTCATTCATATTTTTCTTTACATTTAGACATTATTTCATTCATTTCCAGTGTGACTCAAAAGTGATAAGGTCGCTAGAACTCTTTCCTTTATGATAAATGTCACCATCGTTATAATTATTATTATTATTATTATTATTATTATTATTATTATTATTATTATTATTATTATTATTATTATTATTGTTTTGTTGTTATTGTTGTTGCTGTTCGCTTTCTTATGTTTTCTCTTATTACCAGTTTTGTTTTGCCAAAATTTGCATAAATGAATAAGTTGTCAATAACAACAACAAATACAAGAACATCAGCAACAACAATAACAACAAAACAATAATAATAATAATAATAATAATAATAATAATAATAATAATAATAATAATTATAATAATAATATCGATGGTGACATTTACCATAAAGGAAAGAGTTCAGTGACCTTATAACTTTTGAGTCGCACTGAAATGAATGAAATAATTTCTAGATGTAAAGATGAATATGAACGAGCAATGAATGCTTATATTTTATTGAAGTTCGCTAGTTTATGGGGCAAACTCGCACACACACACACACACACGGACAAAGAAGAGAATTCAGTATAAAATGCTAGTTAATGCTACTACTGCCAATGCTACTACAACTACTCCTACTAGTACTATACTACTACTAATACTATACCAATACTGATATTACAACTACTACTACTTGCACTAATACTAGAGTATAATGCGAAAATTCGTCCCCTTCGTGAGCTTCAGAAAGGTTTATAATGGGAGTCACTGTCCATTTTGTAAGCCTACTTTCTCCAATGTTTGTCTAATGTACATTCTCAGCCTTCGATTATAAAGAACGCCTTTCTACAGTATTAACTGCGGGAGAGTTGAAAGTCGACATTAAAAATAGCGCTAATGCACCCTTCCCTTTTATTAAAGTTCCTACCTTCTCTAATGTACAGCTGTCTAGCATATAATTTCATCGTCTGGTTGTTGAAACACCTTTCCTATCATCATAAATATCTGGAGAGTTGTGGAGCGCCGATAGTAGAAATAACAAAGAAAAAACAGAGAGAAAATAAAAAATGAAAATACAAAAGACCTAGAGAGAGCTTCCTCCAACAGCAACGTTTTCTCTCTCTCTCTCTCTCTCTCTCTCTCTCTCTCTCTCTCTCTCTCTCTCTCTCTTAGCGATCACGCTATGTAATCTGGCCCTCAAGGACAATTTTCTGACAGCCAGCATAGTTTGCCCAAATTGGCAACATTTATCAGAACGACATTTCTCCTTCATATCGGCTGAAAGGGAGAGCGTCGGCAAACTCACAAATTTTGTTGTTTTTCTTCTTCTCGACAAAAAGAAGTACTCGGAAACTGAGCATACAAAAATCATATTTAATGTCACTGTACTACAAATATGTACGTTTCACGTGAATTGGCCGAAAAGTAATGTTTATGAATGCAAGAAAACAAACATATAACGCATTTATTTTACACAGACTCAAAAATAAAGAAACTTATTTTTAAAAAATAAGACTAAGAAATAATGGTATTGATTTAAGCAAATTAAAAATTAATGATACAGATATCAGAAAATATTTAAAAAAAGGATCATGAAGAGCAAGTGACTTAGAAAGCTGCAAATAAGGCGTAAATTTAAATAAGAAAATGAATAATATGCCAGAAGTTATTTCCTACCGATGACTATGTATCCTTTTTATAGTCTTTCCAGTCACATGACAGCAACTCCCTCCCGTTGAATTCGGGAGATGGGTCCCTTGTGGTCATAAAATACAACAGGAGACGACATTCTAGGACCGTAGGAGAAGCTCCAAGGTAAACTCCTGGTGGACAGCTTCAAAGGGATGTAAGTATCTTTACATTCCACTCTCCCTCTCTATCATACAGGTGTCCACTTCTCTTTATCAATTCAAGTTTTTTCTATGTAGTTTCTAACACAATCTTAATTTCAATTGTATATAGTAACCTGTGCCTCTAAAAACCAATATAATAAGAACAGAGGAAATTTCCTTTCGAATCTTAACGCAGTCTTAGCGTTAGCCACCTAGAACACTTCATTTCGCAAAGTAATCTACGATTTCTTGCTGGTTGACCCCTACAGGGATTGGGTGGGTATCTTCGTTGGCCACCCTCACTGTCTCAAGGGCAGCCTGCCTTGGCCTACTGGTGCGATAGCCATCCACTTCCCTCATAACTAGCTCAATACAGGCCACATAAAGATGTGAACATTTTAGAATCTTTCTTTTATTTTTTTCGCACTCCTCGCTGTTGGCAGATGCCCGAGCTTGGTATCTGGGTCGTTTGGTTACACAAGGCGTTTGGGTTGATACGTAAGCCGGATATATGAAGTAATGTGTGAATCCCTTGCTTTGAGGCTTCTAGTTCCAGATGCTAGATATTTTGAAACTGACTTGGCAGCAAACCGTTCAAGATAAAACTATGTAAATTTCAAGTGCTGCATATTTTGAAAATGGCTTAAAAGATAAACAGAGCATATTTTCAAGTCCATAATCTCTGTAAGCGTCTCGTGCCTCGTTACAGCGAGATTTATCAACGAAATGAAGGTCTCTTTTTCTAGGTTATTACTAAATGACACTGCAGACTTAACCCCATGGCCTCATTCCCAAGAAGTCAAATTAATCAGCATTTATCACACCTCTCTAATTTCGTCATCAGAAACTTGTCCAATAAGTCCTGTGAGAAAAAGTGCATTGTCTCAACATACCCAACATCATTTCCCTCTATCTTGGCATAATGGGACATTATCCAATTAACTTGTACCTCACTGCCGTGTCATGCCCATGCTCTCAATAGAGAAGGAAATTCTTCAGAAACTTATTAAGGTCACCGTACCTTGTCACCTTGAACCCATCAGCATTTATCTGACAATGAGATGGGGATTTGGCGGGGATGGTGAAGGGTGGGGTTGGGTGGGGTGTGGGTAAGGGGTTGTTGTGGGAGGTTCTATTGCTTCATTTGAATAGTCGGACTTGAAGGAAAGCGCATTCAATAATTTGGTGAGCAAGCGATACACAGTGGCCTACGAGCTTGCTTTTCCTATGCTTATTTCGGCCAGGAATAGAAATGGGCTCCAACAGTCTCTGCACTTATAATGAAAGCACATTAAGATTTGCAATGACTCCTTTGGGTAATTTCTCGGAGACTATTTTGCTTGCGACATCAAGGTGTTAGACGAGATTGAAATAAACAAAGCAGTTAGAGCTTGGTACTTAGTCCAATAATGAAAGTACTCTAAATCTCATTATTGTCATTATTATTATTTAAAGTGTGCAAACACTATTGCAAAAAAAAGAGGAAGGCACATTAAATCCCAACAGAGGAGCTAGAATGACCACTTACGAAATCATAGAAAAACCGAACCAGTAAAGAGGAGTAAAATAAAGGTCCCAATAAATACGACGTATTTATTTTCATTTTTCATAAGCCTGCTCACTTTTCAAAGAACAATCATTTATTTTTGAACCCTCCTTAAAAATAAAACAATGAACCGATAAATTTATAGTGAATATTATTAAGAACTGAAATACTTGAATTTTAATTAACTTCAGTGGTGATTCATTTCTGTTGAATCTGACACCTTGAATAACACAAGGGAAATTTCGCTGTATTTAATAAGCCAAATTAATTTTATATCCTAAAGTAATTGCGAAGAAATTTTTGAATACCGGACTTCAAAAACAGCGACTATAAATCAATACCTTAAAAAGATCGTGAGGATTACTGTGTTTCTAAAATTATATACCGGCAGTCTTTTGTTTTTTTATTTATTTGTCTATTTTTCACAGTTCTTGAAAGAGGATAAATCGGCAGATGGTTCTGCTCTTAATCGTACCAGCTGTCTTCATCAGGTCAGGGCTTTGAAAAAAAGAAAGAAGATGGAAATAAGTGGGCAGGGTGTGCCACCTTATTGGGCATTCAAGAACGTTCTTGGTCTCTCTCTCTCTCTCTCTCTCTCTCTCTCTCTCTCTCTCTCTCTCTCTCTCTCTCTCTCTCTGTCCGAACCCGCCCACTCCTTAAGTCGAGGAACCACGGCAAATTTACGTCTCCAGCATAGAAAATGAGACGTATTACCTTTCTGTATGTGGCCTCTTTCCTTTCTCACATAATTTATTTCTTTACTGTCATTTTTTCTCTCTCTTTTACTCATTATTCTCATTCTAGAATAAACTCCTCTTTAAAAAAAAAACACATCCTTCTGTTCGTTTACGAACCGTTACCGTTCTTTCAAAAGCCACAGTGTGAGAGATTAAGAAAGTCACGGTCAATGTCTTGACATGGAAAATGCGTCCGTGCTCTCTTTGTGCCGTTTCAGGGGCCCTGCCTGAATCCCGTCTCATTTCTCTCAAACAGAAACGGTAAGAAAAAGAATAAAGGTCAAAGTAAGAGACAGGCATATTCTGTGATAGAGGAAAATTGCCTATATTGAAAGGAACACATCTTTTTCGCGAGTATTAAACTGAGATTATTAAATAAAAAAAACTCCTACCTGCTGTTGGATGCTGTCTCTTAGACAGAAAAGACAAAAAGAAAATTTTATTCAACGTAAAAGCAACAGACGTTTCCTTATAAGAGAAGGAATTTAGCCAAACTGAAAACACAGAAACTTGTCTTCTTTGCTAGGATATAAAATTAGCTACATGGGAAAAGACACTAACCTTCTTAGTAATTAACAAGAGTAACTTCACAGGATTAAAATGGAACAGATCTCCATATTCAGAATAAAGTGAGCTAAATAAGATAAAAGATATTGACCGCCTTTGTCAGAAAACAGAGTTGGTTTGGCGAAACAAAAGAATCGGGTATTTGTAAGAACAGAATGAAGTTAACCAAATAAAAAAAAATAAAGTGGGCATGTTTTGAATAAATAAAGTGAACTAAACAAGAACAAGGTCATTCTTGTAACAGAATAAAGTTACCTATACACACACATACATCCCCACCCACACAAACGGACCATCTTAACGAGGCAAGAAAGTAAGCATAATTAAAAAAAAAAACCTTCCTCGTGTTAAATAAAATGAGCTGAACGAGGAAAAAGAACCAGACCTAACTTGCGGGAGGCTCTAGCTCGCTAAATAGGCCAGCCATCTCTCTTGCTTCCTTTCCCTCTCACTCTGTTAGTACTCCAGATACAAACATGTTCTGTAGGAAGGTCATCCCACTGTCTTGCCCTCTCCTAACGCATTCATCCTCCCGAATACGAATGGTCTCAAGTTGGACCTCTCCTAAAGCTTGTTTGTTCATCTGGATGCTTCGTCTCTCTCTCTCTCTCTCTCTCTCTCTCTCTCTCTCTCTCTCTCTCTCTCTCTCTCTTCTTCTTCTTCTTCTTCTTCTTCTTCTTCTTCTTCTTCTTCTTCTTCTGCATCACTTGCTTGCAATCATCTTATGAATAAAAGATTTTATGCCGTTGTTTCGTTCTTCTGTTCTCTTTATCTATAATTACCATCTGGATTGATTATGGGGAACGAATCTCTAGTGTGTCTCTCTCTTTCTTTCTTTTTTTACTTTTTCCGCCTTTTCCATAAAGCTTCCTCGCCACTGATGGGTTATTCTCTTATCACTTGATAAGGCCATAATGTTATAAGGGTGTTCATTTCGATCTAGTTCAAAAATGTCAATTAAGGGGAAAGTTGTTTTTTAACCTTAGCAATTTACCCCTTTCCTTTCCTTATGAGTGGATTGGCTTAGGGTCCATAGACGGTGGAAGGTTGTCTGTCTTGAAAACTGGTTTGCCTCTCACTGAACAATAATCTACTTTTCGGTATCATTGTTCCTGTTATTTTAGATGCTTGCTAGTGCATGTTACCATTCAAAGGTCGCAGATCAAAAAAATTGAAATGAATAATGCTTTCCACAAAAGAATATGCTTCAAAATTCAGAAAATTAAAAAAAATAAAGAAATACGAACTTGATAAAGTATAAACCTCACAATTGAAGAGTAGTCTCATGATAAAGTCATAACCTGGCAATAGAATATTACTCTGATGATAAAGCATTAATTATGTAATACTGAAGAATAGTTTGATGATGCAGTAGTTCCTTGATTTAGAAAGAATTGTATAATATTGCTACAAACCGCTCGGACATCGCAAACCTCAGCCACGGCAGAGTAATCCATTCCACACAAGGTCCCTTAAAATGAATGCTTATTATTTGTGTCAAAAAGCTGTCAGACAGTAAGCAAACAAACTGCATGGAAAACACCCCCTCTGGTCGGATGCGATGATAACCTCATAACAAACCAATAGCGTGATGATTAATGAGGTGACAAAGAAGGAATAGTCTGGATATTAAGGCAATTGTCTGATAATGAGGCGATTATCTGATAAACAAAGAATGCCCTGTGACTGACTAAGGCAAACGATATAACAGGAAAATGAAGCAGCAAAACCGTCAAGAGAATACTGATCCTGCAATGCACCTTGTGACAGTCACCGATCGTTCTTTTGGAGCTTCTTGCTTAATCAATTCATGCTAGCGGTTGCATCCAGAGAACAGACGGCCTTCGAAGCACGAAGAATGTTGACCAAGAAACTGTATGAGTATAAAAACGTCAATGAAGTTGTACTAGAATCGCTAATTACAGCTGAGGCGATTTTTACCGTTAACAATCAAATGACGCAATTATTTATATAGAAGTAAATAAAAGAAAAAGTGGAGAAGATAAGAAAAAGAAGAGTATGTAGTTCACTTAATGGTTTTGCTAGCTTAAATGCAAAAACTAGCGCATGGCAAGAAAATCAGAAAGAAGACATAAAAACAAATGGAGGCGATAGAGGAGGAGGAGGAGGAAGAAGAATGTACATAATATTCATATCCTTTAAGGGTTAATCGAAATGCCATATATGAAAGATATGCACTCTCTCTCTCTCTCTCTCTCTCTCTCTCTCTCTCTCTCTCTCTCTCTCTCTCTCTCTCTCTCTCTCTCTCTCCGTTCGTGCAGGGCGAGGCCGTTCTTAATGAAAGCAAGTGTCCTAGACTATCGCATGTCACATGCATACCAAAAGCTGGTCCGACGACTGATCGGCCTTGTGGAAATACGAGACGACTTTATCCATTCATTTCTTTATATTCGTCTCTTTCGCTTCTTCGTAGAACAAAAATGGGTAGAAGTCGAAGTTTTCATGATGAACAGAAAATATTCAAGCTTTTCTCTCGTGAGATTTGAAAAGTTCAATATCATAGAAAATTTTTATAATTCTCGCTTAATTGCTAGAACATTAAGTGTTATCTTGGATAGGCCTTGTTAATCTTGTTAACCTTGTTAACCTTAAACTGTCAACTGTATAAAAAATGAGCTCACATTTACAAGAATCAAGCCAAAACTTTATGTGAGCTAAACAGACTCACATAAAGAAGAGACCACTTGTAAAAAGTGGAAAACAGGAAAAAGATAGGAGAATTATAGTAAACCACAAATAAAGACAGTAGATAAACAGATATAAACAACTGGAACATGAAAGAATCAAGAAACAGTTAAAAAAAAAAGAAAAGGGGGCCAAGACTATGGTGCTTTAGAGTAACATGACCGCTTACGTTCAACTGATTAAAAAAAATTAGGGTACAAGTGACGCAATATGTATCTTACCATGAGACAACCAAATATAGCATTTAAAAGTGACCCTTTTTTTTTCTGGCGGTGCGGGGCACGATGCCATGCACACACAGGCACCACATGCCCTTGCCCGGGCATAAGAGTACGAAGGGGGCATACTGACGGTCACTTTTTTCCCCGTGTGCCATTCTTTCTGCAGGACCCTCATTTTCTCCTCTTGAGAACTCGTGACACATCTCCTCGTCTTTCCAACATGCCACACCCTAATGACGCGCTAAAGCTTGTTATTTATTTCTTAATTGCATTACGGCTTGTGCAGGTGGAAAAAGGAGGTCGGTAATGATGGTATCGTCATGACAGTGTCGATTATTATTATCCCTTTTCGCTGATGTTACGTTGATGATGATGATGATGATGATTATTAATGATGTTGCTACCATTGCAATAATAATAATAACAATATAATAATAATAAAAAGCATTATTATTATTATTATTATTATTATTATTATTATTATTATTATTATTATTATTATTACTTTTGCCGTATTTATTTTCTCGTATAAGTAATATTTGCTGTTTATTCATTTAACATGATTGCTTAAAGTTATATTCTAACAACGAATAACGAATTGCCAAAACTTCGTCACTAATTGAAATTTAAATAAACAAAGATTGTCATGAAATATCTTTTTATTCCACATGAATAAATCGATATGATGTACCTACTTCCAAAACGGAAAATTTGTATGACGGAAATATTCCCATTTCCCGAAACACATTTGATGCAGTCACAGATGGGTGAAATCATGACATTCAAAAAATAGATGAAATTAGAACAATTGATAGGTCTTTCGGGTGACTACATTCGGATGTTTCACGGGTGTAGCAATAAGCTACGGAGCGTTACACATAACGGGCGTGGATGAGGATTTTGTTATGTATAAGGATACGCTTCGGTATCGGATGATTTTTATACGAAATAAAAATATTCCTTTTTTTTTTTTTTGTTGGTTCAGAGTATTGTTTCCGCTTTGCAGAACTGTCGGAGCTTGTGACTTTCCACATGAACTGTGCTTTATACAGAAATCAAGCTTTTTTTGCGTTTCCTATTTCTTGACAATTACATAGGGAAGTGTCACATAACTGTAACTGTATTTTCAGTCGAAATTCTCTTCATTGTTTTCTTTCTCCGATCTCTCTTCTTTTTTTTATAATGTACATTATATATATATATATATATATATATATATATATATATATATATATATATATAGATAGATATATATATATATATATATGTGATATAGATATATATATATATATATATATATATAAAATACCTACATACACACACACACACACACACACACATATATATATATATATATATATATATATATATATATATATATATATATATATATATATATATATATATATATATATATATATATATGTGTGTGTGTGTGTGTGTGTGTGTGTGTGTGTGTAATGTGCATCTTCAAATACTGTGCTGGTGTCTTAAAATATTCTTCCGAGATCCATTAAACTACACAATCCCTTCTTTTCCACTTTTTTCCTTTCTAGGACCTTAATGGCCTAAAACTTTAAACGAACGATTCTTCTAACTAAATTTAAATATCTTAAATTCACCACAAAAGCTAAAGAACAATAAAGTAAATCGTGCGGTTTCCTAGCTATTTTTTTTTTAATAACCAGAAGGCTGCTTTGAAAAGTTTAATCCCTCCAAGCAACGTTTGTTAACAGTATTGTCTTCTCAGTGGGTGCTAACCAGCACTTGAAAAGAGGACGGTTAAAAGAACTAGGGAATACAAAGAATTATCGAGGATTCCAAAATCCGGTAGCCAGTATGAAACACTGATCAAAGCTGTTGAACTTTAGCACCCTTTGAAATTTATAAATATTAAATTGATGAGTAAATACTTTCTCAATATTTACTTATCACTTGGGGATACAAAGAATTAAAGATGATTCCAAAATCTGGTAGCGAATATGAAACACTGATTAAAATCTGTTGAATTTTAGCAACCTTTGTAATTTATGAATATTAAATTGATTAACAAACAGTTACTTAATATTTACGTACCATGATCATCAAGACAAGGCAGAACCTTCAATTCCCACAACGAAATTCAGCAGTGGTGCAATTATCTCACCTGTGAGACGACGACTTGGTTATGAAATGAACATGCAACGTCGATTATTATGCAATGATGAAATCATTAGTTCTTCCCTAATGAGCATACATTACCATTTATTGCCGTCATTTAGATATGCATACGCATGTAGGGGTCATTCGTGAGGGATGCTAGGTCACGGCTGGCTGGACAGAGGCAAGTCGGAAAGCAGATTGACACACACATATATACATACATATATATATATATATATATATATATATATATATATATATATATATATATATATATACACACACATACATATATACATACAATGTGTGTACAAGCTTATAATCATATATGTCTGCATACATTGTACAAAACACGATAATAATTGCTGGGCAGAGAGAGAAACATTTCCATTAGCAAAAGTAATGAGAAAAAAAAGCGTGATGGCTTAATTTGGCTACATTTCAGTAAACAAAGATAAACAAACACTCCAGTCATCGTATGTAAGCGACTGTCTATTCGTGTTCGTGTGTGTGTGTGTGTCAATGCACGCGTGGGCTTATTTTGCATGACAATATATTCATTTTACACGGAGTTTCGCATGCACTTCAGCTTGTGTGCATGGCCGTGCATTTACAGGGCCATACTTAATGCCACCATGCATGTATAACAGCCAGCGTGCTCTTGGGTGCGCGCGTGTAGATGCGCACGCCTTATCTGTCTGCGTTCATTGTGGTTCGCTGAGAAATACTGCTTGGCCGCTCTTTCAGAGCACAGGCATGCGACTCGCTGACAGGATTTTATTGCCTTTAAGTAACCTCATTCCTGAAGAAGCGATTCCTCTTTATGCAATAAAATCATAAACGATCGTTTATGGTCACTGATTATGTTTTAAGTTTACATATCTCTGTTCGCTTATCTATATATATATATATATATATATATATATATATATATATATATATATATATACATATATATATACTGTATATATATACATATGTGTGTATGTATGTATCAGAGCCTATATATACCTTTGTATGTGTGTTCCATCTTACCGCACGAGTACAAAACCGGTTATGAGAATGACAGCTCAGCCTGACATCAATGAAATCTTTTTGCACTTTCATCGGAGTGACATGAATTTTTACTGGCGATTTAAACCGCGATCTTCACTGATAATAGAATCGTACTACTTCGGACGTCATTAAGATACAACGGCGGATTCACATGGTGTGGAATGCTAATACAAGCCTTTATGCGGGTGTGGTCATTAAGGCCCCAAAACCCCTTCATTGACCGGAGTGAAAGGCCAAGTTTCGAGTCGGCTTCGATCCACTTTTCCTCGTCTGTGAACAATCTCGCTCACAGTTATTTGTTTGTTCGTCTCTGCTTTTGTTCACCTGCCGTTTATCTGTTCAGTTCTGGTAATCTCTCGTTCATCTGTTTACCTGTCGCAGGTCAATGGTTACCCTAATTCCCCGTAGCGAAGAGTTGCTTTCCGATGTAGAGCTTCAAAGAACAGGTAACACTAAAATACATCTGCAAATAGGCCTTACATAGCGAACGAGGTTGTTTACGTGCTATTGTGAGTTGGGGACTATTGGCCGTTTCTGGATGCCATAATTGGCCAATCTCATTGACCAAAGTCAGGCATTATTGTGGTGACTTGATGGTATATATCGTTTCTGCGGACTTGATTGGTCTGCGGCATATTACACGGAAGTCAAGAGCCCATAAATATTCGCCTTCTTTGAGATAAAATTTATATGTTTTTATTCGATGAGTGTGAGTGATAGCAAAATATATCTAAAATAGTCTGTGGCTTCCTTCCTGTGGCTCCAATGGGTTTAACAGTAATAAATATAATTTATGGCTCAGAAATGACGATGAGTTTAACAGTAATAACTATAATAATCTTATGACTCAGAAATGACTGAGTAACCACATTTTCACTGCATTTTGCAACAAGTGTATTGTTCATATACCCAGAATTACTGCTGACACCAAGTCATGACTCTTGACCTCATTAGCGACCACCTTTTAAGACCACGATCGTTGCAGCGTTGCGAAATGCATGTCACCTAACCAGTTGCACCCTGTTCGCCTGTGCTCAAAGCTGGCCTATGAAAGACGACGCTGGTCGTGCCGACAAAGCAACTTGTGAGGTTCGTACTCTTAAATAAATAAACGCGAAATCGCTTTGAAAAGTGTGTTGTGATTAGCATTCGTCGGCCATCATGATAGGAATGGGCTGCAGAAGGTCGTTTTCATGCAAATGCCCTGATACATACTGAACTGCGTGCGTTTGGTTATTCATATGTGCGATTTACTTGTATATATATATATATATATATATATATATATATATATATATATATATATATATATATATATATATATATATATATATATATATATATATATATATATATATATATATATATATATATATATATATATATATATATATATATATATGAATGAAGCATGCGTATGGGGCTAATCGTAAGCATGTTTTGTTATTTATATATATATATATATATATATATATATATATATATATATATATATATATATATATATATAAAATTTCAGGATATCCAGTATCTATTGATTATTAAAGTAATAGCTAGCATTATAGTGTTTCGTATTTTTAGTAAGCAATGAAAATTAAAATTAATTATTCATATTAACCTATTTAGCTTTTTCCTTTATATTTTTACATTATACTTTATGTGGTTCGGATTCCACAATAAGCTGTAAGTCCCGTTGCTAAGTAACCAATTGGTTCTTAGCCACGTAAAATAAGTCTAATCCTTCGGGCCAGCCATAGGAGAGCTGTTAATCAGCTCAGTGGTCTGGTAAAACTAAGGTATACTTTTTTATTTGTAAGATAATACAATCGCCTTAACATGAATTTAAATCACAACAAATTAGTCAAGATCGATGCAAGTTTACTTAAACCGTATTATTTCCTCTCAGCAAAGAGATGGGTTAGTGGCCTTGAACTAATGCAAGGATTATTCATAACCATTATGCACTGAATGTTCCTCTGAATTTGCACCTTTTTTGTTGTACTGATGGTGTTAATGCTGCTGGTGGATGTATATTATTGATGATGTTCTTTTTGTAATAACTGCTATTATATTATTATTATTATTATTATTAGTTCCTCGTTGGGGGAGTCGGTAGAGTTGTCGGCTAGCACTCTGCTAGGCCCGAGTTCACGTCTCCGGCCGGCCAATGAAGAATTGGTTCTTAGCCACGTAAAATAAATCTAATCCTTCGGGGCAGCCCTAGGAGAGCTGTTAATCAGCTCAGTGATCTGGTTAAACTAAGGTATACCTAACTATATATTATTATTATTATTATTATTATTATTATTATTATTATTATTATTATTATTATTATTATTATTATTAGCTGTGTAAGTTATATCTAGAAGAATATAGCAGAAGCAAAGTAGATATAATACTGCACTATTTTTTCACTGCACTATCAGCAGCAGAATTTATATCTAGAAGAACACAAAAGAAGCAAAAGAGGTATAACACTGCACTAAATTTTTCACTGCAATTAAGAAAAAAGAAGCAGTAACTCTCAATCTCTGTAACGTGATCAAATGAAAGGGTTATCAGGCACGAGGAAGATAGGTCAGGTCAGCTTGCCGGAGGTCAAGCAATGGGGGTCAAAATCTCTGAGGCCACTTAAAGAGGAAAGCTTTCTTCCCTCTCTCGCAATTGGGAGACCCGTGGTGCCCCAGTTCACTCTTCTAAAAGAAGAGAATTCTTTTCTATGAGTATTAACACATTTCCAGGGCTATTTTCAAGAAAAGCACTCGTTTCTTTAATACAAAATAATTACAAGCGCTAATCTAAAATGAGCATTCGTTTCTGTAAGTAATAACAAAATACCATTACTATTTTAAAAGATGCATCATTCCTTTGAGTATTAGCAAATTTCTAACCCTTTCTTTAAGTATTAACACTTAGAAGGACTACTGTAAACAAAGAAAAATAGGAAGGGGGTGGGACGTCTTTCGTTTCTAATTGTTTTTGCGTTAACAAGCTTCTAACCTTATTCTGAAGTGAGTGTAACTTTCTATTTACCTACGAACAAATAACTAGCACCATTTTAAAAAAGTGTGCTGCTTCTGTAAATTATGATGATAGCCCATCGATATTCTAAAAAGAGGCGTCTCTGTTCTAAAAGATCCTTGTTTCCCTTGTCTGTAAGTATTAAGAAATTTCCAACCCGATCAAAAAATTAGCGTTCCCTCATGAATATTAGATTATGACAAGTATTTTAAAAGATACAGGGTTTCTATGCGCATTCTTTTCCTTCAAGGAATTCGACGACGTTCCTATTTACTTTTCTATGAGAAGTATGCGTTTCTTTAACTATTAACAAATCGTCACCTCTCTTCTAAATAGAACAAAGGTGTCTATGAGAATTAACAAAATACAATCACTAATCTAAAAGGAGCAACTTTTTCTATCAACATTAAGAATTAGCTATACAATCCTAAAAATAAGTTTTCGCCTCTGCAAACAGCAGCTATTTCTTTCAGAATTAACCGATGACCATTGATATTTTAGAGTATTTTGTTCTTAAAGGCACTATAATAATCATTCTTTGCATTATCACCACCATCCTAGGAAAAAGAATAATAAAATAATGTTGACATACCTCAACCAGCATTTTCTCATTGAATTTCTTATTGCAGCGTTTACATAACTACAGCTTTCGTTGCAACACATCCCAAGTTTAACACAATCCACCCGACTGGACCCATTCTTTTACCTTCTTTGGTTTTTCGCAAGGACAAAAAACGAGATTAACTCCTCGCGTGCTAAGACTGTGGTTAATATATGCAGTAAAGGGCTGTTCCTGTTATTAGTTGTTTTGCATGAATGCTCTTTTTATTAAAGAGAATTGTTGTCTCTCACAGTGCAAAATAAGACGAAAAGACTTGTTGTAGGTTATATGGGCCGTCTTGTGTAAGTGGACCATATTTTATTAAACGTTTACTTGACTAAAAAATATTGCTAGATAAAATATGACAACATAAACATTAATATCAACGATGGTGATAATGATAATGTACCATTATCAACAATAATTAGGAGAATGGCAATTAAATGCCGATTTTGAGGCATTCATCATATTAGCAAAGGCCCTACTCCCCTACCTTTCGATTCTAAAAGTTATCAAAACTCCCACATCGTATTCTTTCTCGTGTTCACGTCATTTTACATTGAGAAAAGTGGGTAGTTAACAGAATCCATTTCATGATTTTGAATTTTAGTTCAGACAGGATTTGATAGGTATTTTCTCCTCGACAATAAACTTTTGTTGATTCCTTTTTGTTATCTGTTACGATATAACATTTCTGTGGAAGGAATTTGTGTCCTATCAATTATAATAAGCAAAGTTATAAGAGCCGAGGATTCAGTTTCTCTTTCATTTCTTCAGTTTGCGCGCCCCAGGCAACAGAATACCGATTGAAATATTTCATTTTACTACCTAATTGTGAAATCTATAGTATACCAGCTAAAAAATATGGTTTTTATTTGTTCATAAATGATGATTTAAATGTAACTTTTGCTGAGTGTACATATCCATTCGATCGGCAGTCTCGTCAGATGTATTTACTGCTATAGTGAAAGAAGGAACTTAATAGCATTAACATTTTTCACAAATAAACAGTGTATGCTACACAGCTTCTCACAGCTGTAAATGAAACAAAGAATAATAAAATTCAGACCATGTAAAGTCTTACGGGAAAACACTCTCGCCAGACCAAGCGTGGAGTAATGTACAGGGCGTCACTTCACTCAAAGATAATGCTTGCATAATGTTTCAAAGCGTAGGCAAGCCTTGGAGGGGGAAATTGTTTACAAGTACATTCCCACGAATCTCGACTTACGTCCATTGTAATTTATTAATTAACACTGCTGGGGCTATGCAGAAATTTATGCGCAAATTGAGGTAATGAATTTGCCAATTAGGCAATGCCTCTTTCCTCAGAGAGGGAGAGAGAGAGAGAGAGAGAGAGAGAGAGAGAGAGAGAGAGAGATTTTCTTCAGCTGGCAAGTGTCAGCTGTAGCAAAATTTAACTTGGTACTTTTTTACCTGGGTTAAATTTGTCTCGCTTAACCTGGTAAAGAGAGAGAGAGAGAGAGAGAGAGAGAGAGAGAGAGAGAGAGAGAGGAAGGAACCCGGTCTGTGTGATTTAGCCGAAGAGTAATTATATCCAGCGGAATCTTTGATGAAGTCCGCGAGCATGGCGCAAAAAAAGGATTGCCGTTGAATCCCACCGGAAACATTCGTTACACTTTAAAACCCATTGTTGAATAACGTGAAGTCCTTGATAACTGGCATTAAGTGTTTATTTTTGCAGCCACCCCAGCTATTTCATTTCCCGTCAGCAAATTGACTGACGAACGGTCCAGAATCCAACATTGTAATTAGCAGGAAAGAAAACTATCAGAGATCCTTTCGCACGATTTTATTAGCCCGTCTATTTGGCAACACCTTTAGAAATGCTTATCTCGCTGTTCATTATGCAACTTTCGAATCGTACCTCTTGTTTTGATATCCAGATGACTGACGGAAATATGAGCACCGCAGAACAAACATCTCGTTCTATAAATCCGCAATGCTTCAAGATTTAGCTTCATGGCACTAGGCAGGACCCAGTAAACATCGCGCTTTTCGTGTGGCGAACTTTCACAACCCGACGTCAACATGGAATTAAGAAAGGTGGCTAACGCAACTAGTCAGCCAGCTGTTGCAGTGCGAGCTCTGATAGAGACCACAATAACAATCTGTCACGTGAAATTCTTAATGAAAGATTCGATGTCTCACTTTTACTAGGCAAATATCTCAGCGTGTCAACTTTCTTGCTGCACGGTACGGTGAACAAATTCAGATTACTGAACAAATAAAGAATCTTCTAAAACCTCAATTTACAGATATGATACTTTGAGGACATAATTTTCTGAAAGGGAAACTTCCCGTTCATTCACTATAAATAAAATCATTATGAGTGTTGCATTAAAAATGAGTAAAGTCAGGAATATTTACGATTTCTTGGTGATTATTAACCACCAACACAAAGACTGCATTAGAAAATTGAGCTCTATATGAAAACGATGGTATGACGGTGGTTTCAGATTCTCAAAGACAGCATATAATAAGGCTATCTCTTAAAATATAAGAAATGACGTCAAAAAAGGAATCTCCGAGTACTTAAAACATAGGAGGGCCTAATCAAGATTGCGAAAGAAGAAAGAAAAAACCTCACGGTACTTTTCCAACTTTATGCCATAATTCCAGATCATTGGCAACATCAGTTCCATGTGCTACAGTAAATTTCCATAACAACAATCCCTTATTTGACAACTGCTTCCAATATCGGCAAGTCTTTGAGGTTCCAAAGTGTACCCCTAGCCAAGATTGCCGAATACCATAGTCGATGAATTTTGTTGTCTGAGTTGATCAACTGAATAAATTGTAAAGTGTACCACTTAGCGTGAAACCTTAGAATGCTGGGCTTTTGAAAATACTCAAATGATCATGAAGCATGCAAATAAGTTATGACGTGTGCTGTATGTGCTAACTGAATTTTCTCATTATATTTTGAATTTGGATTAACACTTCAGTAATGTTACAGTGTCTGGAATACAAGTTTATATCTTACTCTCTTTACAAGACAATTCAAGACTATATTTTCCATCTTTTTACCGTTATTTTACGTAACTTGAATAACATTAAATAACAAGTAAAAAATGCGCCAAAGTTTTTTCGGTGCAATCAAGTTTTCTGTACAACGTATAATCAAGGCTACCGAATATAGATCTATCTTTCGGTGGTCTCGGTATGATGCTGTATGAGCCGCGGTCCATGAAACGTTAACCACGGCCCAGTGGTGGCATGTTCTATAGAGTTTGCAGACGCATGATCATGGCTAACTTTAACTTTAAATAAAATAAAAACTACTGAGGCTAGAGGGCTGCAATTTGGTCTGTTTGATGATTGGATGGTGGATGATCAACATACCAATTTGCAGCCCTCTAGCCTCAGTAGTTTTTTAAGCTCTGAGGGCAGACTGAAACAGTGCGGACGGACTGACAAAGCCATCTCAATAGTTTTCTTTACAGAAAACTACAAATCGGTATCAGAAATGATTCAGTCACGTCCAGTGGGTGAATTACTTATAAAATCAAGACAATAAAAGCTTGGAAAGATTTGAGGTTATTTAACATAGAGGTGCATTTGTAGCTGATAAAACGGAACCATTTACTTCTGTTTCTTTTCCTGTTCAAAATTTTCATTGACATTCTATTCTCTCTCTCTCTCTCTCTCTCTCTCTCTCTCTCTCTCTCTCTCTCTCTCTCTCTCTCTCTCTCATTAACAACAGATGTTCTACAAGAATTGAAATTACAAAATAAGGGTATGATATTAAGGAAAAGATGCAATACCAGGTGCAAACATAAAGAGAGAGAGAGAGAGAGAGAGAGAGAGAGAGAGAGAGAGAGAGAGAGAGAGAGAGAGAGAGAGAGAGAGAGAGACTTGTAGTAATGAAGACAGACATGATAAAAGTAAAATAAAACACATTTATTTTCCCCCCTCACAGTATTACTTTCCATCAACAAAACTAGACAGTTAAATAAAAAAAACACTATCTCGATAATATTTAAATTCTCATGCTACTAGAGTAAAATCACACGCACCGAAAAAATTAATAATCCGAAGTGAAACCCCTCAGTAAATCTGAAAACCAACTTCAAGATGTTTTATAATGAAAATAACCATCCTAATTATGAAGCCTGTCAATTTCATTCAGCATTATGAGTAAGACGAGACTAGTTGTTAGCCTTAATTAAGTAATCAAATGTCATAAACCTTTCACAAGTTTTGACGTAAGTTCCATGTAACAAGCTGCTCTGGCAAAGCGCTTTTACGTTGTTCACTTCAAAGGGATCAGAACAGTATCCTCTCACCATTGGAGGGCATTTATCAAAATTGCTTGGGTAATTTTTGTCGTCATTGAGGTTTTTTTACTTAAATATTCCTCCTGGTTCTCTAACCAAAAATATCCTTCTCCAAAGGCTTATGGCTAATGCGTTCATACATACATCCAAACATGCATACAAATACTATGCATTTTATACGTATATTTATATACCACACACACACACACACACACACACACACACACACACTCATATATATATATATATATATATATATATATATATATATATATATATATATATATATATATATATATATATATATATATATATATGTAATGTGTGAGTGTGTCTGGGCCTTGCATGCTATTGGGTATTTGAGAATATTGTTTTGGCCACTGCAAAACTGAATTTTAGCAAAAGTCGATGACCAATAGAAGCAGAATTATGTTCTAAACGCAATTTAAAGCTTAAAAATATCAAAGTAATCCTTCAGCTTACATTGAAAATGTCTTTGTACGAAGAAAAAAATTAATAGAACGAAAAACCCCCACCATTGCGCCAAAATGCTAAAACATAAAACAAAACAACATTGCGTCACTTGAAATGCCGAGTGAAACAGGAAAGTTTGACTTATGGGAAATTGTTATGAATGCTGAAAAATATGAAATACCGAAAAAGATTATGCATTTATTGAACACAAAAATGAAGAATTATATATAAAAGCTCCTAAAACAGACAATTTTCATGATCTCAGAAAAGCTGAAACACATAAAATCGTGTTAAGTCTTTACGGATCCAGTAGTATGAAAAATTAAAAAGGACTTTTCCAAATGCATGAAGTTTCTATGACGGGAAAAACAATGGAAAATATTTAAAAAACAGAAATTAGAAACAGAACAATGCTAGTGCATGACTCTCATGGACACGGGCACTCAGTGAAACAAAGAAAAGAAAAAGATTCAGCACAAGAACTCAGAAACGCAGAACGGAACGACTGTTTCTCTTCTCTTCCTATGCATTTCGTGACAGGTCATTACTGGGATGGTTATGAAAGGGCTTCGACGTGAAGGGAGGTCAGTCACTTCTCGAAATGCAATGGAAGCGCCGGTTCTGGAAATGACACTTGCAGATGATCAGGTCATAGCCGTGTCCGGAAAAGGGCGCTTACGAGACTAGGGCGAATTCCGTGCCGATTGGTTGGTTCCCTTTGGGGTAAGGCGAAAGTTTTCGGAAATGCCGAGTTGTCTTGGCAGTTTATGAGCATCAGTTATCATCCACGAATGGGTGCATAGTAATATTAATGTCTGCGTGTTTGTGATGAATGATATAGCTGTAAATTAAAGAAGATATATATTTCAGTATAGAAACTTTTCAAATACAAATAAATGAATAAATAAATCAATATATATATATATATATATATACATATATATATATATATATATATATATATATATATATATATATATATAATTTATATAATATATACATATATATATATATATATATATATATATATATATATATATATATATATATATATATATATTTATATATATATACATATATATATATATATATATATATATATATATATATATATATATATATATATATACAGTACAGGAATATTTTTCTGGGTGTAACTACACAATGCACCCATGAGTTTAAGAGATGTCAGTTAGATTTCGAATGAGAGCTGTTCATGATTATGGTTATATAGTGATACAGTATCATTACTTTATGCAACTGCACAAGGAATACAGATTGTTGCTTTTGACTAAGTCGTTCGTGAAATGGAAGAAATCATTCAAAAGAACTGTATGGAAATTCGTTCGAGTGAATTATGAGTCCGTGCCGTGGAGATCCGTCCATAGAAAGGGTCTAATGTTTCATGCAAGCCTTGGTACTCGGATGACACGTTCCCGATAGTCACGTGGCATTTGACCAGCACTCGTGTGCCATCTCGCGAGAAATTTTGGAGTTCCATACAAATCTTGACTGTTCTCGTTCTTGTTCACATTACTGACGTTGGAAAGTTACTTTGGATCACTTTCACCAGAATACGGGTGCTTGTTATTTGACCAACATCAAACGACTGGGGACAAGTAATAAGTCATTATATAAAAAGTGAGGAATGTTTTTGCATCATCATAATAAGACACTTGTATAATCCCAACTTTTGACAGAGAAGCAGAAACGCATTTAAAGCCAGCTTCTGAACATTTGAGTTGAAGCCTTTCAAGTTCAAACCTCATTAATAACTAACAACTTCTAAATTCTATTATTATTAAGAGCTCATGACGTTACATTGCTTAGGAATTTTTACACTCATTAGATTTCATTTTGTTATTACGAATAGCAACCGATAAAGATTTTTTTACTATCGCTCTTCGTAGGATGTGTGATATTTTTTTTTTTTTGCTGTTGCTGTATTAGTTATGCGTCGTAGGTTTACTGCAACTCTTGATGTTATCTATATATTGTCTGAAGTCTTTGCTATTAATTAAGCTTTTCAGATTTTCTTTTACTATTGCTTCGACTAACATACCTTACATGTGCTGCTGCAATAGTTGTCAATGATGCACCTGAGTTTTCCTGTGATTCATTACTGCGCTCGAAGATTACCATTGAAAAGATCAATTACTCTACAGCCGTCTCAAATTAGTGTATCTACCACTGATCATATCATTACAACTGTGATGTAAACCTAATTTGAGCCCCCATAACGATGCGGACAGATATAATTACCGAGAATTACATCAGTGAATCATAACCCAACACGGAACTCACAACATTAATCTACAGCTCGGATTTCTCAATGACATTAGTTACTTCAAAATTAACCACTTTATAAGTCCCCTGATTTTTGTGATGTCTTAGAAGTATGATTAGACTTGTGATGAAGAAAAAAAAGTGTTAGGGTTGATTGGAAATTGTGAGATTACACGGTTTAGGACCGTATATTACATAGCAATAAAAAATGCGATTTGGGGAAAATTATATTGCATTCATATGCAATTCTTGATAACACAGAAGTTGGTTGATTAAGTATCAAAATGTGTATGTTTGTGTGTGTGTGTGTGTACGTGTGTTGGTAGGTGGTGTGTGTGTGTGTGTGTGTGTGTGTGTGTGTGTGTGGTGAGGGGAAGTGTGTGTGTGTGAGAGAGAGAGAGAGAGAGAGAGAGAGAGAGAGAGAGAGAGCAAGCGCGAATACATTCTCTTTCGTTCACTCGCTTTGTTTTTCTCTATTATTTTAAGATGCAGATGAATAAATTAGGAAATGAAATGAGAGAGAGAGAGAGAGAGAGAGAGAGAGAGAGAGAGAGAGAGAGAGAGAGAGAGAGAAGAGCATTCTTTTTCTCCCATTGTCATCGATGACCTGTCATATAGCCTTTTGAACGTTTCGGTACCCTGATTCTTAGGACGCGGTTGCTAACCCCATGCCCCTGCTTTCATTGATGCCCATCCAGCCAAATATTAACGAGACACATCACCATTTAGGTTCACTAATCGGAATACCAGTACTGTACTGACCGAATCACAAACTATCAGAAATACATTCTCTTCTCACATGTCTAATTTAGCAAACAGTGTGGGTGAGGAACTGTAAGAAAGCAAAAAAGAATAATTAATTCTTTTTTCTTGAAAAGATGAGATTAGATTGGAAAAATTATAATTTGAAGGAAATAACTGAATAAAGAGTACCCTATGTCATTTCAAATTCTTTTTCTAAAATTCGAGTACACTTGAACGGTCTTGCTGCACCAGCTGAACAAATCCAGAGCTCTAATGAATCATAACTGTTAGGCAATTTTTAGAAATGCCAGTCAGTGACCAAAACCGAGACGCAAGACGGAGAGGAACCAAATGGAAAGAAAAGAAATGGAGAATAGAGAGAATAGCCCCCCTTTCACCTCATGAACGAATAACAATAGAATGGGTGAGGATGGAGTCACGCTTACATCATGGACAGAATGAAGAAGAGTGACTGGGAAGAGCACCTGAGGGCGAAGATGTTCATGAAGAAGAAGAAGAAGAAGAAGAAGAAGAAGAAGAAGAAGAAGAAGAAGAAGAAGAAGAAGAAGAAAAGGAGGATTAAGTGGAGGGTGGAAAGGAGAGAAAGAGGGGTTGGTATAGGTTCAAATAAGTCTGGAGTAGAAGACGGTTTAAATGGGGAAAGGGGATGAGAAAATTAAATTGATGCCTGAGGAATGCTGAAGATTAGTGGCCAAAAAGAGTATTTTAAAAATCTCTTTAAAGAATGAAATGCAAAGGAGGATGAGCAAAAAAAAAAAAGTAATTAATCTAAGCCTCGGGTATGAAATTAGTCTAAGCCTCAGGTATGAGGTATTATGAAGAAAGGAACTTGGGATAAGTAGATGATCAAGAAGAAAAAGCAAACGATTTGCAGGAGCACCTGAGAGAAAGTCGTTCAAGAGGAATTGTGGAAACGAAGAAAAGAAGAATATCAATAACAGAGGGAGGAAGAGAAATTCTAGTGAGGTTAGAAGAGGGATTTGCGGGTGAGTGGCCGCCACATTTACTCATAGAGTATGACTGATGACAAAAGTTGGAATAAAATTAAAATATATGATATTTTTCCCTCATCTTCTTCTACCCCAAGGGAAGTGTCAAGGCTTTTGCTTCAGAATCACGCGATTTATGATAAATTCTCTTACATCATGTTATTTTATGCATATTTGTTAACATTTGTTTGGGATATCTTTACTGTTTGGCAAATCAGAGTGTTTTATTTTGTTTTGTAATTGATAGAATACAAGAATATATATACCCACACATGTAATATATTATTTATATATATATATATATATATATATATATATATATATATATATATATATATATATATATACATATAACCTTTTGAGAAATCGTTGCATGACATAAATTACAAAAATAATGAACATCTCAACATCGTCAAAAATAGTAAAGACCTTGCAGATAGACGCTACGTACTTACTATATATATATATATATATATATATATATATATATATATATATATATATATATATATATATATATATATATATATATATAAGCGAGTACCAACGACCTACATCACAGACATGCTATTGAACGGTAATCACGCACAATTATCTACGGAAGCGCTTGAACCTTCAAGAATATAAGTGTCTCATAAATATAAGCGCGGTGTAAATGTCTACTCTTAAGAATAAAAGATGCAACAAGACCAAGAATAGCTACTCCTTAAGAAGAAGGAAAATAAAATTATAGAAACAGAAAAATGAGAGAGCAGCAAAGGTTGTGTTGAAAGAAAGATGAAGAAAAACTGACGGAAATTTAGGGATAATTTTACAGATGAAAAAATAGAAATAAAGAAGACAAGAAAATTAAAAAGGAAAACTGCACAGAGAAAGAGAGAAGGCCATGGCTACGGAAAACCATTGAATGAAAAGAGAAAAGGAAATTGAAATCGTCGTAAAACTAAAGGGAAGAAGAAGAAGAAGAAGAAGAAGAAGAAAATATATACTTTATAGTATATATAAAATATATACGATAAGGGGGAAAAGAGGTATTGAAAACTTTTAAAAAAATGAAAGTGAATCTTAATACAAGAGCAGAAACAACACGAATGGTCGTAGGAAACACAGCATTAAAGAGAAAATGAGGCGAATTAAATTTCCGAAGAAAGAAACAAAAAGACCAGAAAAAATGTGAAAAGAAAGAAAAAAGAACGAAAGTGAGGTATAAAGAAGAAGATAATAACTAATGCTCAAGGACGTTGGCAATGAGCGTTACCAGACGAAATCGACGCAGACGAGCAAGTACGGTACTCTACACGGGCGAGAAAGTAGTACTCTATAAGTGTACTAACGTACATATTGGCAACAGGATGATGTGGAATCCACCCGTGTATGACTACGTGAGTGCGCTTCAGTAAAACCTTTGATCTTACGGTCGTTCTGTCATCTTTCGTTACGTTGGAAGAAGTTTGAACGTTTACAACAGCTTAGGGAAGCGAAATATTCAGGTTTCATATGCACCAGTTTCTTTAAAGTCGATTAACCTAACTTCGCCAGCTCCTGTGAAGATCAGGAGAATTTTCTTTATTGTCTGAAGCAATATAATTTTGAATCTATCGTTAATCTGTCCAAGGACATTATTGTCAAATTAATCAACATTTGTATATTTTCAAGGAAGGCGTTCGCTTGAACACAATAATAATAAATAATGACGTTGTCAAATGATTGCCAGTTCATATATTAGTAAGTAAAATAAAATTTATAGAATAATTGAAATAAAGGAGTTTACAAAAAGCTAAACCTGAGCATTATTCCTCAGTGTAATTAAAAATACGGATCGAGTCGATAACAACCAAGAAAAATTCGACCTCCCCAAACCTTAGCAAAATCGCCCAAAGGAGCGACGATGACTCCTCTGCATCGCGATAATGCAATAGAATTCGAAACGAAGACAGTAATCAATACCGGAAATATTTCGTGTCATGGTCACTCACACCTGCAATCCAATCACCTGCATAATGCGTCTCTGATTGGCAGTATGAAAATGAATTGTGAGATTAATAATGCATCGTGTTGCGGGGGTGGTGGGGAGATCAGAAGTGAGAGGAGGACACGAGCACTAGTACTCCATTCACAAATTAGTCACAGCGTTGATACCGCACTTATTCTTATAAAGAGCCCATTCAGAAGTCCGTTACTCGGTGTCTTCTTCCCACAAAGGACATTATTCTTCTGGCCGCTCTGCTCCCGCTTCTTACCGGTCTAGAAGTAATGGCGGCCTATAAATCATTTCCCAAAAAGAGGCCGACGGTGGGAAAGAAGTGGTATCATTACGTCACGGCCTCCTTGAGAAACACAGGGAGGTCGCAGAGGGTTCCGTTGGAGCTACTCTTTCGACTTCTCTTGTTCTTTAGTTATCGTGATTATTTCACTCACCCACACATACATGAATATATGCATACATACATACATATGTATATATATATATATATATATATATATATATATATATATATATATATATATATATATATATTTATATTTATATATATATATATTTTATATATATATATATATATATATATCATTGTCTTAGATTCTTTAATTTAATTGTAAGTTGTAATCTATAACCATTAATTTGATATTTTATTAGTCATAAAATAACCACTAAAATTTAAAACTGACCGTTAATGACAAAATATTCCCAAAAATAGAAATTGCAGTTAGATATTTTAATTGTATTATTAAAATCGAAGGTCTACGCTAGTTGACATTTTTTTATCTCTTATTTGAAGGTTTTAGAAATTTTCCCATATGTATGAGTGAACCGCAATTTTTTTCCTATAACCATACAATTCTCTATTTTGAGAAATCTCTATCTATTGTCAAATGCAAGTCAGTATTGAAATTTAAGACATAAATTTACTCGATTCAGCCTTCGATAATGGAAAGTTTGAATATATTTGTACAATAATCGCAATCAAATATTGAACGGAAATCTCTAGATGAAATGGAAATATAACGATTGCACATCCGTGAAACTATGAAAATTACTTATGATAAATTATTACGACCAATAAGCTCCACTTTAGTGAGCTTGTAACGCGGGGTTGAGCTTAAATGATCTTGTGACGAAGGATTTGTCATGCGGTACCTTGCTGCGTGTGAACTTTACTGAAATGAACTCGTAACGAGGGAAGTTTACCCAAGTGGAATCGTGACCTCCGGTATCTTAAAAAATGAACCAGTCCTATTTACTGTTCGTGAGTAAATTACATAAAGTAAACATCATGGTATATATTTATACAGTATTAGATTTTTTTTCAAAGTTCCGAATTGACGTAAGCCCAGTTTGATTCCACGATAATGGCAGAAATTTGCATATGTGTAGACACAACCAAATGTATGCTTACTAGAGATGGAGAACCTTTTTATTACGAAAATAAAACAAAAACGAATCATACTGTAACCTACTTATGGAACCACTGATTGCATGTATAAAACACTCTTTCAGGAAATAAGCAAAGAGATATTAAGATAAAAAAGAAAGATATAAAGATGAAAAAGACTGATGAAAAGATACAAGTGGTATACAAGGAGATATAACTGGAAACTTGAGCTAGCCTATGCTCTTCACTCTTCCTTAGCATAAATTCAAAATGTGAGTTTAGTTGAACATAGAAACGCATGTTCGAGCATTTGAAGACAAGCATTAGTTTTATCATATAGTTCTTCGCTTTTCATTATGAATAAGGCAATGATACAATTTTCAGACAAGTGAAAATTTTTCCCCATTATTGTCCGATATTTTGACAAATTATTAGCTTTATTCGGAAAGAAAGTGAACTCATATCTTCCCCAAGCTGCTATATTTTAAAAACTCCGCTAATCTCTCCGATTATGTTCAAGTTCCGCGTCACTCCATAGGGAAAAATTAGGTCATTTGTCATCTGATTTCTAGATCTAACAGTAAATATCCCCAGCCAATATCATTGAAGGTTCCCTCTTGTTTCTGATTGGCTGATGCATTAGAATTGTAACCTATGCTGGGCGGTGAGTGCTGTTAGTGACATGATCTTCAATGATATCGGATACGGACATCTACCGTCAGCTCCACTGGGTATTAGTTGTAAGAACGTTTACATACTCCTAATTCTGCTGGACACTTGCACGCAAACTAATAAATAGATTTGCTTAGGGAGTAAATTTAATGTTCTGAGTCCGTTATGAATCAGTTACCTTCAGTACAACATCCTCTCTGCGTCTACGAGTTGTGTAGCTATCCTTATGATTTCTAAATTGCATTATTGGTTTACTCGTGGATAATTAAAAGCACTTATTAAGAGGCGTGCTTAAACCTGTAATAATTAGACACGTGACCTGACGTTAATTAGCTAGACATCAGCTTCCTACAGCTATAAATTATTTTATGACCACAAATAACTGCAGAATAGCAAATTATGAAACCATCATACGGGCTAGTTAGTCTTCATACTTGCGGTTGATGGTGCAACATCATATATGCATATATCAAGCATTTTAAGTAGTTTATTATCTTCCTTTACTGCACTCTAAATCAGTAATTTAATTGTTATTACCGCAATTCGTAGTTTATAGTCGGTTAACCAAAGAAAGGGGAAACAGAACTCAAACTTCTTCCGCTAACGTTCATCAAACGAAGGCGGTCTTTGAATCAAGAATTTCTTGTATGAAATTGAAATGAAAACAAATTTTACAGAAAGCAGAGAATGCCAAATTCTTTGAAACACAGAAACAAAATTTCGTGCAATATTATGCACCTACAATTCTTGTAGCCACCTCTTATCATTCTACCTTATATGATTGAGCAATTATTCATCTCACCCATTGTTTTGGAATTTTTCCCTCATTCACACATGCCTTACAAACCCTTGTCAGCAACTCATTCACAACGTCATTACCACACTGCAGCAAAGAGGAACCTTCGAGGGTGAAGAAAATAAAACTAAAATAAATATAATTAGTGGAAGCAAGAAAATTTTTTTTATAAAAAACCCTCTTTTTCATGTTCAAAAATTAAGTAAAGTAAAAAACAAGTAAAAAAATGCGCCGAAATTTCTTCGTAGCAATCGAGTTTTCTGTACAGCGTATAATCAAGACCCCCCCGATAATAGATGTCTTTTGGTGGTCTCGGTATAATGCTGTATGAGTCGCGGACGCCGCCCATGAAACTTTAACCACGGGCCGGTGGTGGCATGGCCTATATCGTTGACAGATGCACAATTATGGCTAACTTTGACTTTAAATAAAATAAAAACTACTGAGGCTAGAGGGCTGCAATTTGGTATGTTTGATGATTGGAAGGTCGATGATCAGAACACCAATTTGCAGCCCTCTGGTCTCAGTAGTTTTAAAGACTGAGGGCGGACAGAAAAAAGTGCGGACGGACATACAAAGCCGGCACAATAGTTTCCTTTTACAGAAAACTAAAAAATTAAGAAAACTTTCTCTTTAAGCCAAAGAAACATAAAAAAGTTCCCCTTAACCCAAGAAGCTCTTGTGGTGTCAAATGAAATAGGTTAAAGGTTCATGAATAAAAAAGCGATGAAAATTGCGCTAACAGCCATGAAGTTTCTCTTCATCCCGAAAATCTGATAATAGCAATTAAACTATTCTGAAACGCGAAGTTCAGTTTAAGTCTTAAGATTCCATGTTCAATGTTCATAACTGAAAAATACACAAAACACAAAAATAGAAATCACATAAAACAAAAATTTGTGTTGAACAGTTAATAAAAACACCCGTGTTTGTTATAATAAAACGAAAAGAAAGAAGGAAAATTAGTGAAAAATCTAAATTCTAGTTCATCTTAAGAAAAGCTGTATTTAGTACCGGTAGTCAAAAAGTAGAAATAAAAGGAAAGAACGTTAGAGGGAAATTTAGCTGTTTTTACCATAAAGAAAAAAAAGTTTGGTGATCAAAAAGTAAAGCGAGACAAAAAAAAAAGCAACATTCGGGGGAAAGCAAATAGCTCTCTTTAACCCTGCAAAAAATCCTTGATTAGTGGTAAAATGGAAGTACAATAATTAAAGTAAAGCATAGTTGTACCGCTTATTTAATCTATAATTAAAAGAGAAAACACAAACGGCTAGCTGTCATCCGTGAGACAGACTCAGTGAAGGTCCTACGGCTCCTGTTAATAACTGTCTTCTTGATAGATTCAGTGGACAGTAAAATCATCAGATATTCAAGCACGCGTGGAAAGTGAAGGTGATTGATTTACTGCGGTCATGAGATGGACTGGAACTATGGAAGGTTGGGGGGGTGTTAGACATGGGGTGGGTAGGAGGGAATTGGAAGAGAAGGTAGTTGCAATAGAAGAGGAAAGTGATCTACGGCAGTTCTTTTTACAGAGACAAAGATTTAAATAAATGACAGGACTGCTTATAATATTATGACTGTAAACAAATTATAAAAAATTGGAAAATATTAAGCATTTGATTATATGAAATTAGGTAAATATAACAAAATCGTATGACGTCTAAATAAATACGTG
>NC_089750.1:57084706-57097206 GCF_040412425.1 Macrobrachium rosenbergii
TATATATATATATATATATATAAATATATATGTATATATATATATATATCTATATATATATTTACTTTATCACATACACAATTGTTCTGTGCATTAGTAGAATTCTAAAAGGATCTCATTCAAATTGGATGGTATCTAATGGAGTATTTGTTCAGAATGAGGTCCTTTTAGTAATATACATACACATACACACACACACATATATATATATAAATATATATTTATACATATATATATATGTATATATATATATATCAGTAGTTCATAAGAATTTTCCCACTGATTATAGCTAGTATAACATTACAATTTTTATACATGACGCTTGTATATATATTATGCACATGAAGTTGGATTTCCACTGCTAAAGTGTTATGTCACCGCAAAGCAGCCCCATACTCAAAGTTCAAAATAAGTTTTGCTGCTCAGAGTATTCTAAACTTTAAGGATGACGGTTCTGTGTATCTGATATATCTAAGGACCGTGCTGGTGATTTTGCTGAACTTTTGCAATTTAAAGATTATAATAAAAAAAAAATCACCAAGGCCACAGCACTAGAAATAACTAAAACATTGTTTGAACATACTTGCAGAACTTCGGAACTACAAGTAACATAAGAATTTACAAACATTTCTTACGGGACTGAAATATCTTAGGTAACAAAAGAACTGAACAAAAGAACCAAGATTTTTCTGTAACAATTACAAACAAATTAAAAAATTAAAAACCAGATGTACTTGACTTTAGTACCTCATGTAACTTAGAATAAACAAAGCAAACATGCTGAATTTCAGTACCACAGGAAGAAAAAGAACTGTATAAAGAAACTTAGTAAGTTTCTTTAGAATTAGAGGTTAATTACTGGCCCTCAGTCAGTACCTCAGGTACCTTAAGATTGAGCTAAACAAACCAAACTAACTGGGAATCAGAATTCAATTAAGCCTGGAACTGGCCAAACACACTTCGTCGCAAATCACGAAAATAAACATACCTTGTTGTCAGCACCTCAATAACATGAACATTTGTGGGATAACTACTTACCTTGAGTCTGGTCAAGGCCATTTCTATCTCAACAATCATCACGTACCTGAAAGAGGACACAAAATTAATGATTTCGGCAAAAATCTTGTCGCTTAATGAACTCTGCGTGATACTCACACAAGCGTGATAAAATTCTCTCTCTCTCTCTCTCTCTCTCTCTCTCTCTCTCTCTCTCTCTCTCTCTCTTTCATTTTTCTGAGCCAGTATACTGTAAGACCAATCAAAAAACGTTTAAGCATTATTTATTATCTACTTAGACGTTCACAATTATGAGTTTCCTCACACAAGTGGTTGCAGAGTACTCTCTCTCTCTCTCTCTCTCTCTCTCTCTCTCTCTCTCTCTCTCTCTCTCTCTCTCTCTCTCTCTTAATATTTTCAATCTTTCTCAGTTTTTACGAGTTATCTTTGTCCTGGGCCAGCCAAAGTTAATATTAAGGATTATTCAGCTAAACTCCCTTGAAATTCATATATATACCTCACAATTTTTAACCTAATCCATCGCCTTTTTTTTTTTTTTTTTGCCTGACGATAAAGGAACAATTACTCACTCAACATGAGTAATCACTATCAGATACCAGACGACCCTGAACTTCAGACACGGTAATGAACAGAAACGTGTTCATAAAATTTTGATGTGAATAAATGTGAAAAGCACGGGTAATTTTCTCATGATATTCATTTTCAAATTATTCAAGCTGGAAAGGACTCGCTAGTTTAGCAACCACAGTATTATTGTAATTAAAAGATTATGAAGGAAAGCTAAAAATAGAAGTTGTACAGCCGTATTCAAAGGGTGTAAGTCATCCCTATATATGGAGGTCAGTTTGAGAGGAAAGGACCAGATGCTCAGAAAAGATAAAATTCAATATTAACAAAAAGGCAAAGAAAGATTATAAATAAGTAAAATAAAAAAAACAGCAGAGTCTTTTGCACTGTTTCAGAACATTCCCTAAGATTAAAATGTACTGAGTGAGATTCCCAATAAGTTAGATTTTCCTGATAATCTCAATAAAAGCTTTAATTCGAAATCAGCCTTCATATTTCAGGACAGCAGACTCTGTGGGACTACTGGTGCAGTAAATATGTCAAAGTAAACCATGGCAACCACCTGAATGAATGAATGAGTAGTTTTAAACTAGTAGTATCCAGTTTTGCTGATATATCGGTTGTCGACGAGCAGTGGGTGATTTATAGAGTATCTCAAGGAAAAACATTTGGCCAGATACTGATTACCCCGTGCTCAATAAATCTATTTGCGGTTTCATAAATGGCACCGATTATATCGGAATATGTTGTTACGTGACGTTTTGTTGTTCCACCTCCTTACCAAGACCTTAAGTTGATGAGCTTCTAAATAAAAGTCCTGCTCTCTACCCTCGACCTTCAGAAGCCATTTTTTGCTTCCGTTACCTGGATTTTGGCAATGATCCTTTCTTCGGAGTCTCGGTTTGTCCATTTACTACGTAGCACAATGATGTAACAAGGATTTCAATGAAATGTTCTTCTTGTTAAATAATATATTGATTTATTAGCATGCATAACATTTCACACACACACATTACATTATATATATATATATATATATATATATATATATATATATATATATATAATATATATATATATATATATACATACATATATAATATATATATGTATATGTATATATGTATTTTTATAATATTTATAAATTTATAATTACAGTGGAGGGAGTAGGTCAAATATATATATATATATAAATATATATATATATATATATATATATATATATATATATATATATATATATATATATATATATATATATACAGTATAATTATATATATATATATGTTCATTTAGTACAATTATATATAAATATATAAATATAAATAAATGAATATATGTATGTGTGCATGAGGGGTATTCATATGTATGCGCGCCTCATGCAAATTTTGCCTCCACGATAATACCTGAGTACATAAAAATAAATAACCAATCACAATACTTCATGTATTACTCGGGTATAAATTTCACCATAAAGAAGTTGGGGGCGATCACAGCAGCCAGTAAAGAAAATTATGCGTTTATTTTCAATTCAAAGGGCGTAGCGGACACACATAATAGTCGAGCATAAATTCTCCACTGGATATCTACTACAGATGTTTTATTTTTCAGACTTTCTTATCATTGGCAATATTTCACTGAGTTAAAACTATTTTCTTTCTTCATTGGATGGCTGCTATTAAATTCACAATGCGTTAAGGTTTAGGGTACAAGCAATATGACGTTGTCGGAAATAATTGAAATTCAGAGTAAAATAATAAAAAACCAGCAAGATTTTGTACAGAAGCAATTAATTCCGTAATATTTTGTTTCCTGTGACTAAAATTACAAAACGCAAATAACTGAAGAGTGACGGATGCCGCTCACCATCCTAGGAGAAGCATAAAGCTTTCAATCAATGTCCAATTCAGACAAAAACCTTTAATTCTGTGATGCAGCTAAAGGAGGATAAGAAAGTTTAGTGTCGCTAATATATTTTGGTGACATTGTTGACACATAAAGATAATAAGCTGGTATCTAGACATTAAAAGCATCAAGATACCAAGACATAACTTGCAAACAAACACTCTTTTAATGACGAGCAAGCACAGAAAATTATACCCAGCAGACGTTAGCAGTAAGTAACTAGCGAACAATAGAATGGATAAATAGTAAGTACTAAAAGTGAATAATTAGGGGTACTTGATGTGAGTGACTAGATGTTTAAAACGAAGAACTAGTAGACGCTAGGAACGGATGACTAGCAGACACTAGAAAGGTTTCATTAGCAAACATTGAAAAGGAAGAGCTAATAAAAAGATGCCGCTAACAAACATTAAAAAGGAAAAATTATTTTCAATCGAATCGAGAGATTCAACGCCATAAAACTAGCAAGTGCAACCTGTTGCCACGTAGGCTTAGTGACATTCAGATCTGGTCTTTAGATGGTTGAAATAAAACCAGCAGCAATTAACAATGACATTTTAGTTTTATGGCGTTTTGGAACGAACAATTAATTCTCTTCTGTGTCTGTGACAAATTCATTCATGGCAATTGATTACCCGTAACAGCAGTCAAAGCACAGCATGTCATTGGATCCCTTGTCATTTCGACATTACGTGTAGTATTTTTTTTTTTTTAGTTAATCTCATTTCTTTGTTGGACTAGTGTCACCAGTCTATATCGATATTAAGATGTATGAGTGTCAACAATGATTTAGCCTCTTTGCATTTTTACTGTGATTGATATTACATGCGGACGTTATTTTCTTTAGGAGATTTATCACAATTTGAGAGAATAATAATAATAATAATAATAATAATAATAATAATAATAATAATAATAATAATAATAATAGTTTTATTGGTACATTTGAGTAGATATTTGTTTATGCCATTCTTAGAACATTTGTGTCCTTTTTTCTTAATTTAGATCTTTTTTCCTATAGCTTGTATTGTCTTTTATTTTGTATAACTAAACTTTTTACTATTTCATCTTCCCTTTGTCATGCTTGCTTATCCTATTATTCCTCACTCTCCTTTTCCCATTTTCCTCTTCTTATCTGTTCTTCCTTCTTCTTCCTTTTTATCATTTGTGATATTCTGACCAATAATTTTCGCTCCTTTCTCCCTTGCTATTTAATAACACTTCAGTCCCCTCTTCTTCCTTCCTGTTTATTCTTCCTACTCTTCCTCTCCTCCTTCCACCACTTGGTAGCGATGGTGGTGGCAATAAACATGAGGATAATGCTCACAATACGCAAAATGACATGATAATACACATTTCGGTTTATGATCATCGCTTTATGAAGATTTACGGCGATTACCGACTAACTTTTCCCACGTTCGGTAACGAAACTACCGCTGTTTTACGGTCACATCCTTGAATAAATAATGAAGAGGAATATGTTTAGTTACGTCTTTCTAATGCTCTCTCTCTCTCTCTCTCTCTCTCTCTCTCTCTCTCTCTCTCTCTCTCTCTCTCTCTCTCTCTCTCTCTCTCATATTTTCAAAATATCAAATTACTGATGTGTTTTTTAGGAAAGTAATAATTCACCTCTCTCTAGTTTATCATTTCATTTCTCTCTCTCTCTCTCTCTCTCTCTCTCTCTCTCTCTCTCTCTCTCTCTCTCTCTCTCTCTCTCTCTCTTATTGCAAAATATCAAATTACTGATGTGTTTTTTAGGAAGGTAATAACTCATCTTTCCCTAACTTATCATTTCATTTCTCTCTCTCTCTCTCTCTTCTCATTCTCTCTCTCATATTTCATATTTCAACATATCAAATTACTGGTGTGTTCTGTTAGCCAAGTAATCTTTCATCTTTCTCTAACTTATCATTTCATTTCTCTCTCTCTCTCTCTCTCTCTCTCTCTCTCTCTCTCTCTCTCTCTCTCTCTCTCTCTCTCTACACCTGGCCCAATATTTCAATTCAGCTGGGGGAGTACTTTTAAGAACCTCTTGCATAATCAATTGTCTTTTTTTTTCGTACCCTTTCATCGCTAATATTTCTACTCTGACGGGTTGGTATTTCCTAAAATTGAAAGGTTCGTGATTATAAATTTCGAATGAAAAGAATACGAAAAGTGGTGAAGGTTTGTTTTTTTTTTTGTCGCTACCAAGTGGTGGAAGGAGGAGAGGAAGAGTAGGAAGAATAAACAGGAAGGAAGAAGAGGGGACTGAAGTGTTATTAAATAGCAAGGGAGAAAGGAGCGAAAATTATTGGTCAGAGTATCACAAATGATAAAAAGGAAGAAGAAGGAAGAACAGATAAGAAGAGGAAAATGGGAAAAGGAGAGTGAGGAATAATAAGATAAGCAAGCATGACAAAGGGAAGATGAAATAGTAAAAAGTTTAGTTATACAAAATAAAAGACAATACAAGCTATAGGAAAAAAGATCTAAATTAAGAAAAAAGGACACAAATGTTCTAAGAATGGCATAAACAAATATCTACTCAAATGTAGCAAGAAAACTATTATTATTATTATTATTATTATTATTATTATTATTATTATTATTATTATTATTATTATTATTATTATTATTATTATTGGATAATTATCAATATTTGCTTCTCTTCCTTTTCTCTTCTTCCAGGGTTTAGCCAAAACATCCCTGCTGCGATGAATTTGAGTCTTTTTCCGGATGCAAGGTAAACGTTTCATGCTTACTTGTTTACTTCGTTCTCTTTTGAAAAAATCGTTTTTTCTTCGCTTCTTCCTCTCCTTATTCTTTGATTTCTTACCTATATCAGTTAACGAAAACATTAGGATATACCTCGAGGTTTTTAAGCCTTATTTCATTACTAAATAAGTTTTAATTCTCTCTCTCTCTCTCTCTCTCTCTCTCTCTCTCTCTCTCTCTCTCCATCATATCATACACTCCTTTTTCTTCCTACCCTTTCCCTTTAAGCCGTATATTTTCGGCGGTCCAATAAACCCGGGCGTGATCGTGACGGAGTATATAAGCGCATTTGTGTCGAAATCACGGTCATCGGTTACGAACAAAGACCTCCCTGGAAACGTATTAGAGATTCAAACACCGACAACGACTCTCTCGGCTTTCAGATGAGCGTTGGTTGCTTATGCAATTGATGAATTAAGCCCCTGCAGATGGAGAGAGAGAGAGAGAGAGAGAGGGAGGGGATAATTACGTCAGTCATTGCGTCGCTCAAGATTACCAACGAGAACCTACGCGTGCGCGCTCATACAATCTGTTGTTTTGGCAGGGTGGGTGATGGATAGACTGACTTTTAAGAGTGAGTATTGTTCACAGAGGCCACCCGTTAATGGAAGATTCGTCGTAAACCCGAAGACTGAAGATTTATTGTGAATGAATCCTGCTGATTCAAGAATTCTTGAGTTTGCTGGTTCAAGAGTTCTTGACTTTGCTGGCTCAAGAGTTCTTGAGTTTGCTGGTTCAAGAGTTCTTGAGTTTGCTGGGTCAAGAATTCTTGAGTTTGCTGGTTCAAGAATTCTTGAGTTTGCTGGTTCAAGAGTTGTTGAGTTTGCTGGTTCAAGAATTCTTGAGTTTGCTGGTCCAAGAATTCTAGAGTTTGCTGGTTCAAGAGTTGTTGAGTGTGCTGGTTCAAGAATTCTTGAGTTTGCTGGTTCAAGAGTTCTTGAGTTTGCTGGTTCAAGAATTCTTGAGTTTGGTGGTTCAAGAATCATTTGCAATCGTACTGATTAGAGAACCACTGTGGATCCAGCTCAAGAAGTATCTTAAATACTAAAGTCCCAGCTGGATTATGAATGCTATTAGATGCGATATCCACTTTGAATCTCCTTGTTTCATACTACAAGTAAATGTTAAAAGATTCGTTGTGAATCTAGCTGCTTCCAGATCGATTATGGATCTTCTGAAAATACGAGATTTATTCCGAGTTTCTTTCCAGGTTCATCCTAAAGTCAGGTACTTCGGGGCACTTTTAGAATCTTGAGTCAGTATCATCATAAATCCTGCTGGTTTCAGATTCTTTAAGGATCCTTTCTGGTCCCAGAATCTGTCTGATTCTTAGGTAGAGTCTTTCATTAATTTCCGAGTTATTGCTCTAATTTTGATTCTGAATATTGAGATAGAAACTATTTGACAAAACTGATTGATTACTTTGATATTCAAAATTGGTTTCCCAGTTATCTTGGTCACTGAGACCGAAAACATATTTGCTAATATCATATCATTATATAAAGAAAATATCTTCACAAATACTCTTGTATAAAACATACAATTACAATAACATGCAATTCACACCTAGCTATAAACACTCCACAGAATTATATACAAAGCTATTAGAATATTTTGCTTATTCATTCTTACCAGCGATCAACCTTTTGTAATTTCATATAATTAGCTTTACTTCATGATTTTAGTATTTTCTGGGTGCTGCGTTCTAATTTCTAGATGTTACAGTAGATTTGTGTGTGTGTGTGTGTGTGTGTGTATGTGTGTGTGTGTGTATTTAAGATGTCAGATCACATGAATATCTTCAGCAAGGTAATATGGGATAAATAATCTATCCATAGAATCAAAACTTGATAAGTTCATCATGAATCTATATATTCCTTTGTACAACATAACATTCTCACTCGAAGAAAGTTCAAACCCATTCAAAACATCTCCTAAAGCAGCTGTTAACATCAGTTTCGATTTTGTTAATTTCGCAGTGAATACAGAAGAGATGTCAGATGACATTTGAGAGTGAAGCTCCTTCATTCTGGCATTTTCCTTTCCCAAAAGGTCGAGCAGCGTTTCGACACTTTTTTTGTCCGGTGTTCGGTATATGTGTGTTGCATAATGATCATGAAGCCCCCAAGCGTTCATTTGCATAATCCGTCACACGATGGCATCCGTCCATCCACCGGGGCGTTGTGTTGATGATCCTTAGCTCGGCACACTGCGGAGTCGGTGCTTCACGTGGGTCATTTGTTTGTTTCGGATTGATATGTTTATATGTTTCTCGTTAATAATCTGTGTGGTTTGACAGCCATTTCTTTACTCTGTTCCGCATTTTTTATTCCGCGCTGTTTTAAACTGAAATTGCATCAAATTAAGTATTGTTTTGAATTGTATTCTTTGTACTTGATGTTTTTCCGAGTCTGCTTCTTAGGCTGAGTTGAATATATATGTATATGTATATGTATATATATATATATATATATATATATATATATATATATATATATATATATTCTTGTCTCTTTTTTCTCGTAGCTTTACAGTATTCAGAAAGTGAATTAATGATAAATGGCAACGACAATCAGTCCTTACAATCTAACAGATGAAGATATTTACTAACTTTCTTTCCAACCTCTCACTACTTACTGACGGCATGTTTGTTTGGAATTTAGAAACTTAAAACTTTCTCTGAGATTGCAAAGCCTTAGAGAAGTCAGACATGAGAAAATAAAAGTAAAAAAATGGCTTATCTCTGGGGAATGGAATGCGAAGAAAATTTGACTCAGTAACACTCTTTATTGCATGTTTCCTCTATATATATATATATATATATATATATATATATATATATATATATATATATATATATATATATATATATGTATATTACTTGGGTGATTGGGTGATTGTATACACATTCAAATAATAATATAAAAATAGCTACTTTCAACCCTATTTGAAATCACCTTCCTGTTACCAAACATGGTAAGTGCCATTAGGGAAACCCTTGTGCAACTCAGTTGAACAGCCTACTATTGAGTGCAATGACTCATAGATTTCACTTATAATTAATTCATATGCAAAGACAAAAACGCGTGTGAACTCGGCACCCGTCACATTTCTCATCTCTTAAGATCTCATAAAGAACAAATACAAACTGGAGTTTAATTTCCTCTGTTCTTAAAAAATTCTTTGTTTACTCACAACCCTTGTCTGTGCATATACTGGAAAAAATGCATATACTGAAAAAACTATAATGTTTTTGTAATTTTTTCCTAACATTATTAACTTCCTTCTTTCCAAAATTGTCCAGGCTCCAATAACCTTTGCCACTCACCTTCCTCCTTCTTCGATTACGTTAACCATTCTGACATAAGAATCGAGACCCCTTCGTCTCTGTCGTTTCATTGATTTTATCCGCACGTCAAACCAGACACAAGCACAATGTACCTTAATGTAACCTTTTTTCATTCTAATGGTTATTTTACTTTTACTTTCTAGTAATATATATATACATGTGTGTATATATATGTGTGTGTGAGAGAGCAATCGTGTATGTGTTAATTATTTCCATAAATACATACATACATAAATACATATATATAAATATATAAAATATATACATGTAAATATATATATGATTAGTATCTGTATTGCTTTTATAAATATTGATAATTCTAGTTTATTAGATAATGTACAATGAAACCGACAGGAATACATACTAACAAACTATCAGCGACAAAGTGCACGGGTGACAGCAAGAGAAACCAAACTGAGCCCAAGAACCAAAGAAGCTGACCCTCTTTCTTACTTATATTAATCAACTTGCAACTGTTGTGGCACCCCCGGGCACTGCTGCAAGTGACCTTCACCCTCCCACAACGGCCGCTCAGACCCCCAGCCCCTTCCAAACGTGCCTGCTTGGTATATCTGCCCCCGATTGCATTCTGGCTATGAGAGAGGGCCAGGTCTCAAGATCGCCTTGAAGGCTTCTCAGTCGCTTGTTGGCATTGTAGTCGTTTATCTTTCTTATGTCGTTTTCTTGCACTATTATTCGTCTTTGTACTTTTGCTCTTTATAGTGGAGGCCAGTGGTCATAGTATTCACCGTTAGCGAAGGTTAGAGCGTGGCTTGTGTAAGTTCCCCTTTAATGTATCTTTACATAATATATACAATGTATGTGTGCATGTATATGTGTGTGTGTGCGTGTGTGTGTATGTGTGTATGCCATTGGAATATTTCATTAGTAAATGTTTAGATGAATATACAGAATATAACTATTTACAAATTCGCTACATTTGTATGTGAATTCGTACAGTTATGAATAATCTTGCACATATATATCATTGTATATTATATATATATATATATATATATATATATATATATATATATATATATATATATATATATATATATATATATATATATATATATACACAAGCAGAATTCAAATGGAAATATATATATATATATATATATATATATATATATATATATATATATATATATATATATATATATATATATATATATTGTGTGTGAGCATGTGTCACTGTGATATTCATCAGTAAATGTTTAGATGAATATATATGAGTACTGTTTAAAATTCATTACATTTGTATAAGAATTCGAACAATTAGAAGTAATCTTGCGCAGATATGTCATTGTATTTACGAGTATATACGAGCAGAATTCAAATGGAATTACTTAAGGACGTACGAGTTAACGTAAGTGCGTAAGTACTGCGCAGACAAACCTCCAGAGCGAAAGTATCTATCTAAAAGTAAAGCGTTTCGCTCCACTAATCCCTCGCCCTCGCCATAGCGCACTCGCTGAAGAGCACAAGCAGGACCGGAAAATAATGAATGCTTATACTAACTAGACCTGGAATTATTTGATTCCTTCGGTGTAGAGTCTACACTGTAGACAGTCACGCTCTCTTAATAGTTCAGTTACCCAGCAACCCTAAGGGCTCTTATATACGATACGTAGTTCTTCATTGGAGGGGTGGGTAGAGCTCTCGGCTAGCACGCTGTTGGCACAGCGTTCGACTCCCCGACCGGCCAATGAAGAATTAGAGGAATTTATTTCTGGTGATGGAAATTCATTTCTCGTCATAATGTGGTTCGGATTCCACAATAAGCTGTAGGTCCCGTTGCTAGGTAACCAGCTGGTTCTTAGCCACGTAAAATAATTCTAATCCTTCGGGCCAGCCCTAAGAGAGCTGTTAATCAGCTCAGTGGTCTGGTTAAACTAAGATATACTTAACTTATACAAGATACGTGGGCAAGTAGGATTTTGGCGAACGCTTGGGATCAGTGTCGAGGTATGGTGCGACACCACACATTTCAGCTCACTCGTAGCTGCCCAGGAAGCGTGGGTGGTTCAGCGTTTCTGTCGGCACGAACAGTTTCCGAGCACAGCTTCGGTAGCATGCTTCGAAACCATACTTGGCCAAGTATCGTGTATAAGAGCCCTAAGACTGAAAAAAATAGAAGACGATATCATTTTCGACTGAAGCCACGACGAGAGGATACGCCGGTAAGGTGTGACAAAGTTGTGTCCTCCTTTGTCCACTTCCTGCCAATATGTTGTGTCGACAATGTCCATTCATATACTGTCTTCATTGTGTAGGCAAATTCTCTTGCCGGTTTGCTGTGTCATTCTCGTTCATACCTCATCCTTTTTTTGTACACTAGTCGCACTGGGTAACTGTATCTTTTTTTTTTTTTTTTTTAAGCCACTGGGTCTTTGCGTCCACCATCCCGTCCATAACTCATCTTTTCAGTGTCCAATAATCTGACTGATTTATTATATCAACTTTGTTCATACCTCATATTCTCACCGCCCAACAATCAGGCTGATATATTGTAGCAACCTCTTCAAACCTGGTCCTATGCGTATCCAACAATCGGACTGGTTTATTGTATCGAACTCGTCCAAACCTCGTCCTCTCAGTATCCATCAATCGTATTGGTCTATTGTGTAAGCTTCATTCATTTCTCGTCCTCTTTGTGTATACCGATCGTACAGGTGTAAATCCATTGGCACCTTGCCTTCCCTGTGCATCAATCGTACCAGTTTGCTGTATAAAATCGTTCGTACCTCATCCTGTCAATGTATACAACAGTCACGCTAGGTTGTTTAATGAACGTTTATTTACAAAAAGCAAACCACTTTTTTTTGCCCCGGATAGGGATTCGATTTCACTGCCCTTCTACATATATATATATATATATATATATATATATATATATATA
>NC_089750.1:57102206-57149706 GCF_040412425.1 Macrobrachium rosenbergii
AGTAATTAAAGTAGTGGGTGGTACAGGAATTATAAGCGATTGAAGAAGTGTGAGTAACACAGGAATTACGGGTGGTTGAAGAATTAGGCTGTTACAGGAATTAAAGATGACTGAAAATGTATGGGTGGTTCAGGAATTACAGGAAAGTCAATAATTAAGGGTGATGCAGGTATTACGGGTGACTGAAGGTTTAAGGTAATACGAGAATTACAGGTGACTCAAGAATTAAAGGTGATACGAGAATGACAGGTGACTGAATAATTGTGAGTGATACGGGAATTACGGGTGGTTCAGGAATTACAGACTGATTTTTCATAAGCGTAATTATTACACGTATCTTTGTTGCATGATGAAGGCGTTCCCAAATAAAGTATAATTATTATAAATATGGAATGAAGCTCTGCCATGATGAATAGTATCATCATGTCATTGTAAATGAAATTCCATTGCCTATGATGATGCCGTTGAAGGAGGAGATTATAAATATTGTGGTAGAGAATGCTTCTATATTGTTCATGATACTGAGGATGATGAAGATTGTGACTGTTAATGGAAACAACGGTCGATTTCTTGCAGTAATTTCATTACTTTCAGTTAAAGATCCTCTTCTGTGGATGATGAAAACTGTGATCGTGAAAGCTTATGAGTTCATCACTATGATCATGACATGAAGATGATGAAGATGATATCTCTATAGGCGATAACGGCAGACAATAGCGATGATCATTTTGATAATAATGAGTGTTGATTGTTCATTATGGTGACGATTGTGATAAATGATGATGATGGCTTTATCAGAGAGGACAGCAGCCTATAGTGATGATGATGGTGGTAGTGGTGAGGGTGCTCATTTCTCATGCCACTACTGATGATGACAATGGTGATCCCATCAGAGGAAACGACGGACCTTGAACGTGGTAAGCATTACTGTGTAGGCGAAGTTGTTTATGATGACAATGATAGAGATGATTATAATGATGACCCCATCAGAAGGATCGACGGACGAAAGTGGTTAGGTTATTAGGGTCTTGGAGGAGATTTACTGTTGATGATGATAATGGTAGTGATGTTTACAATGATGACCTAATGGGAGTAGATATTTGCTGTTGATGATGATAATGGTAGTGATGATTATAACGATGACCTAACGGGAGGAGATATTTACTGTTGATGATGATGGTAGTGATGATTATAATGTTGACCTAATGGGAGGAGATATTTGCTGTTGATGATGATAATGGTAGTGATGATTGTAATGATGACCTAACGGGAGGAGATATTTACTGTCGATGATGATAATGGTAGTGATGATTATAATGATGACCTAACGGGAGGAGATATTTGCTGTTGATGATGATAATGGTAGTGATGATTATAATGATGACCTAACGGAAGGAGATATTTACTGTTGACGATGATAATGGTAGTGATGATTATAATGATGACCTAACGGGAGGAGATATTTGCTGTTGATGATGATAATGGTGGTGATGATTATAATGATGACCTAACGGGAGGAGATATTTACTGTTGACGATGATAATGGTAGTGATGATTATAATGATGACCTAACGGGAGGAGATATTTACTGTTGGCGATGGTAATAGTAGTGATGATTATAATGATGACCTAACGGGAGGAGGTATTTACTGTTGATGATGGTAATGGTAGTGATGATTATAATGATGACCTAACAGGAGGAGATGTTTATTGCTGATGATGATAATGGTAGTGATGATTATAATGATGACCTAACGGGAGGAGATATTTACTGTTGATGATGATAATGGTAGTGATGATTATAATGATGACCTAACGGGAGGAGATATTTGCTGTTGATGATGATAATGGTAGTGATGATTATAACGATGACCTAACGGGAGGCGATGTTCATTGCTGATGATGATAATGGTCGTGATGATTATAATGATGACCTAACGGGGGGTGATATTTACTGTTGATGATGGTAATGGTAGTGATGATTATAATGATGACCTAACTGGAGGAGATATTTGCTGTTGATGATGATAATGGTAGTGATGATTATAATGATGACCGAACGGGAGGAGGTATTTACTGTTGATGATGATAATGGTAGTGATGGTTATAATGATGACCTAACGGGAGATGTTTATTGTTGATAATGATAATGGTAGTGATGATTATAATGATGACCTAACGGGATGATAATAGTAGTGATGATTATAATGATGACCTAACGGGAGGAGATATTTACTATTGATGATGATAATGGAAGTGATGATTATAATGATCACCCTATCGGCAAGATTATCAGACGGTAGTGGCGATGATTATGGCGTTAGTGAGCGTAGTATTGTGTGTATGTGGGTGCGTGCGTTCGTGTGTGTGTGTGTGTGTGTGTGAGTGTAGTTCGGTGCTTCGGAGGTGTGGCCGAAAAGGGATCAAGGTTGCCAGCAGTAGTTAGCCATCCAGCCAGCCAGCCGATCGGTCGGCCTGCCAAAGCATCTAGTTTTCACCCCCCACATAGCTTATTCCCAATCCAAATTTCGACACTCTTGGAAGAGAAGGAGGAGGAGATGAAGGAGGAGAGGAAAAGTAAGGGGAACTGGTGGAGGATGGGCACAACAAGAAAATAAAGATTATGAAGCGGAAATTGAAGCAGATGCTTGGGAGGGGGTTGCGATATTTAAGTGGAAGTAAAAGTAAACAAGATAATGCTATTTTTTCTCTCTTACACACACATTTATATATATATATATATATATATATATATATATATATATATATATATATATATATATATATATACAAGATGTTATTAATTTTTCTTTCTCACATACATTTATATATATATATATATATATATATATATATATATATATATATATATATATATATATATATATATATATATTACTAAAAGGACCTCATTCAAACTGGATGGTATCTAATGGAGTTTTTTTATTCAGAAAAAGTTACAAGCTTTCTTGGACAAACAGTCCACATTATCAAGTATCCGAAAAAAAAACTCCATTAGATACCATCCAGTTTGAATGAGGTCCTTTTAGTAATTCTACTAATGCCCAGAACAATTGTGTATGTGATAAAGTTAATATATATAAACAAAATAATACTATCTTTTTCTTTCTCAAACACATAAATTTGTATGTATATATATATATATATATATATATATATATATATATATATATATATATATATATATATAAATGATTGTTAATAATGAAATGATTGTTAACAATTTAGAATTTTTATAGTACTGTTGTTGCTCTTCTCTCTCTCTCTCTCTCTCTCTCTCTCTCTCTCTCTCTCTCTAATGGAGTCATTTGCTATTGCATGATACTCTTAATATATAGAGCTTGTCTCCTTTCCTCGATATCAGAGCTGTTCCCACCTGCTGGAAGACTTAAGATGAATGAAGGTCATCTCAGGTGAATGAGTTTACGCCTGACTTACACAAAAATTCTGACCTCAATCTCTGCAATCAGTTATACCCCCGTGGGACTTTTCTGGGAGACTGGCGAAGTGACCTCGATCTATTAGGCGTCATCACGACATGACAGTATTTGGAGAAGTCGAGCTTGTGTTCTCTCGAATCTTTTTGGGAGCACAATTGAATCTGGGTGTTGTGCCCCGTTGATATTAGTAGGAAGAGCTTCAATGCATAATTTCTTTATTGTACTTTTAAATTCTCTACTTTTCGCATCGATGGAAGTTTCCATTTTTGGTCCTTTTTTTCGTTGTTGTTGTTCTTTTTCTTCTTCTACTTCTTCTTCTTCTTTTCGTAACGGTATTTTCATTCTTAATTCTGAGCCAGTGGCCAGAAACGCACAGTTTCCCTGATTTAAACTGTCAGAAATGCACAATTTCAAAGATTTAAAGGCTTCAGCTAGACTATCAGCTTTCTTTCCTTCCCATGCAAGATTTTTTCTTTTCCTCACCTCTATTTTACGGCTCATTAGGCAATTTTCGGTCTGACAAGAACATAATTCATTCCCTTAATCGAACCAGCCTGGATGAGCTTGAAGGCGAGGTGAACCAGAAACGAGCACAAGGAATGAAACATCTTTGCCATTTACTGACCTCAACATATTTATAGTTCATTTCCTTCTACTTCTTCTTCCCCAGTGCACAAAAATCCCTTCTTTTTCCTTTTTTTTAATTCTTCTTCTGCTCCCCAGAGATATTTTAACATTCTTAAATACAGTATCAACATGGCAAGAATATCCGACATCTTAACGCTCCCCCGGCAAGTTGCTTCATCGCCTGACCTCATCATACAAACATCATCTTCCTCTCTTTTCTTTTTAAGTTTTATCTCGTTCTTGTTCTTCTTTTGCTGCTGCTTCTTCTCAGCATCTCCTCAGTATCCAGAGCCCCAGTACCAGTCTGGAGAAGGCATCTCAGCGCTCTATCGCCCTTTGCAAATAATCCAGTAAATTGGCACATCTTTTGATGCTATAACCTTGGCTTGATCTCTCGTAGCCCAAAAGCACAGCATCAGTCTTGCCAGTAATTAATGCTGCTGTCTCGAACCTTGGAGAAGAAGTTGCAGTAAATAATGATGCACTGTATGGAGTCATTGAAATGGTAGTGCACAATACAGACTTGCTGCTTTGTTTCCTTTCGTTTATCGGAGTCCTTTTAAATTTTTCTAAATTTCATTAACACGTGTTTCGCTTCTGTTTATTTACACATACCATTTAGCTGCCATTTTTTCCCCTCCTTTTTATCTGTGTCCTTTACAATTCAAGATTATAATTCTCTTGAATTAATTCTCTTCGCGATGTGTATTATTCGTTTTTCATTCTCTATTTCCAATTCACCTTTATTTTTTTTCTGATTTATGTTATTTTCATCAGCCTCATCTTAATTTCTATCCATTTTCTTTACCTTTTTATTTTAGGCCCTTAACTTTGTCATCCACAATGTTACACATTTCACTGTCATTCATTATATTTCCCCATTTCTCATTCTTTCATTCTGACATTTACCTGATTGCCTTTTTTCTTCATCGTATTTCATTTGCCCATTCCAACTTCTCTTTCACCTTCCCTTTGTTTCCTTCTGTTTTTCTCATCTTGCTATTCCACCTTCTTTCTCACCCGAACATCTGCCTACTCCACTAGTTTTTCCTACGCATTTCATTTCCCCGTTCCACCTTCTCACTCATCCAATTTCCCTTTCATCGGAGCCAAACCACAAGATTTCAAGGTGGACGCTCCTGCAACCGCTTGACCACCTCGACCGCACGAAGGTCAGATGACCACTTAGCATCTGAATGACCTCTTGTTTCGACTCGTTCCTCGCTCTTCTTGCGTTACAGTAATCTTGATAAGAACGGATCGAGTAACAAGTCTTCGCTTATGTTGAGGGAATAGGCATTGTGTGTATATACAGTATTTATACCCTCTAGCTAGCAAGTAACAAAGTTAGTTTCCTTCTGGGATATTTTGATTACTTCTCGTCTCTTGCACTTCCAGACTTTGTTGTATGTCGATACATATATATATATATATATATATATATATATATATATATATATATATATATATATATATATATATGTGTGTGTGTGTGTGTGTGTGTGTGTGTGTGCATATGTACATACTCATATATATGTATATATGTATGCAAATATATGTGTGAATGTATGCATATTCAAACATTATATATATATATATATATATATATATATATATATATATATATATATATATGTGTGTGTGTGTGTGTGTGTGTGTGTGTGTGTGTGTATGTGTATGTAAAATTTGTGTGCGCATTTGCGTGTATGTATTAACAATTTCACTACCAGCTATGTAGCAAATTTCGCAAACATTTGTTAGCATTTCCGAAAGGGTTATCATTCCTCTGGAAGTTAAGCCCATTAACCTTTCTATGGGTGCTCGTGTGAAAGTGCCACTTTGACTTTTACTCCTCTACACAATGGGTGTTCGATATCTAGCGTTCCTCCATTGAAAAAGGTTTTAGGTTAATCGATAACATCTTCACGTCCCAAATTCTAAGACTGAAAGGAAGAGAATAAAGGGATATAATTACTTCTTTGTGAAGGTGAAGACTGAATCGAATTTACAGATTTGTAATCGTCATCTTGTGAAGTATATATATATATATATATATATATATATATATATATATATATATATATATATATATATATATATATATATATATATATATATATATATATATATATATATACTGTATATCTGTGTGTGTGTGTGTGTGTGTGTGTGTTTTGGGCAGAGTTTTCTCCAGCAAAAAATATATATATATATATATATATATATATATATATATATATATATATATATATATATATATATATATATATATATATATATATATATATATTTATATATAACTATATATATATATATATATATATATATATATATATATATATATATATATATATATATATATATATATATATATATGCATATATATATATATATATATATATATATATATATATATATATATATATATATACATATATAAAGTTTTTTTTGGAGACTCATTTCAGGGAAGGACTCGTGTGCCCATTATTCCATTATGACCATCATTCCTTACAAGGAAGACCACCCTACCCACGCCCTTTCAAAACACCTTTCATCCAGCATTTATAATTTAATTTTCTTTTTAATGCCCTGTTATTATTCGAGTATCCATTAGAAACCATTTCGCTTAGAGGGATTTCGAGATTAACGTTGAAGTTGCAAAGGGATATGCATTACCAAGTCATTTATTATTATTATTATTATTATTATTATTATTATTATTATTATTATTATTATTATTATTATTATTATTATTATTATTATTACTTTGTTCATGTTGTTATTGGTATTATTTTCTCTGATGTTTCGACTCGCGTACTGGCGGTCAGCTACTGAGAGTTAGCCTAGTGAAATGAATTAAGATACAAGATACATAGGTATTTGTAGCAGACATGTGGGCTACAGTTGGAGGGTGGCCTGGTGTGTTTAAATCTTGAGTGGTAGTGTTGAATATTATTATTATTATTATTATTATTATTATTATTATTATTATTATTATTATTATTATTATTATTATTATTATTATTCACATGACTGTTATCCTTGGAAATGACTTGTTTCAGAGAGTTCCGTCGGTGAACGCCAAATATTTCTTTCTTAAAAAGTCACTCAACAGACTAATTCATTTCATTTACAATGAACGTCTTGAGTTGATTTCATTATTCATAGTATTCCGTTGTAAATTCTTAAGTACTTTAGGAACTTCTAAACAAAACCCCCTCTACACTATTCCATTACATTTTCCCAAAAACCCTAACCTCCGCCTGTGACAAAAAAAAACAATCAAGAGGAGGAAAAGAGGTGGCAAACAACAGCAAGGTTAAACGAAGGTCAAACAACCCTTGCTGTTTTGAGATCTCACCTGCATACATCGAGTTTCACCTGACTGTTTCGGTTACCTTAATGACAGGGCATTTGTTCCTGTCAATTGTACCCGTAGAGACTGTAAGGTTTCAATCGTACATTCTGCGATAAATAGTTCCTGCTGGGTTGAAATTTTTTCCTTGCAGTTTTTTCTTACCTTCGCTCACATGTGACTGTCATTTTGAGCTTTAAATGCATTATCTTTATTTATCGATCAATAGATTTCATTTATATCCTCTGGATAGACAATTATTCTTATAATTCTTTCCCTAGCTGCTTTTGTTTTCATTCTTTCCTATGTGCATTTCGAATCAGTTTTTAATACTTTACATTTTATGAATGCTCAAGTTGTTTTTTGGTATTTTTTGATTGATTTATTATTGCATAATAATTTCCATAGCAATGACAAAGAAAATTGAAAAAATACGCTTTCCTTTTGCGGACGAAAAATAATTTACCTTAGTCCCCAAAGTTCTGATTCATTTATGACTTATCATGACTCCACTTTCCTATACCTAATGAAAACAGTTTTCCCTTTGTCTCTGGAAATAATAGCCGTAACCATTCAGGTCCAGTTTCACTTATGAATTACTATGACCAACAAATATAAGGGAGAGATAACTCCTGCTTTCGAATAACAAATTGAAGCTAATATCTGAAAAGGCGAAATTTATCACGCCCGATATCAATCGGCACAAGAAGTTGCTGTGACTTAAACAAAAACTGCCAATGAGGAGAACAGGTTTTGAAAAGTGAAATCTAAACATAAAATACAAAAAAGAAATCAAGGATTAGAGACATGGTGATTACTTGTAATATTAATAACAATGTTTATTATATAAAGACTAAATAGCGGATTTAATGAAAATATTCAGGTCAGTTTTCCCCTCGCTTTGTATTTTCATGTACGGGTTGTAGATACGATGCCTTTATAATAATAATGTATAGGAAATTTATGCTAAGAGTTGTTTCATAAATTACACTATCCAAGAAATTCCATATTCATTTGATTAACCAGTCATGCATTCAGGCATACATGCATACATACATACATACAACGTATATACTGTATAAATATATATATATATATATATATATATATATATATATATATATATATATATATATATATATATATATGTGTGTGTGTGTGTATTTATATGTGCATATATATATATATATATATATATATATATATATATATATATATATATTTATATATATATATATATATATATGTTTATAAATCTATATATATATATATAGGCACACTATATATATATATATATATATATATACAGTGTGCCTTATTTTACTTCTAGATTTATAAACATATCTCATAACATTAATCCTGGAAAATTTCGAGAGTTTATACATTTTGTATTCATATTTGTATTTAATTAGTGTTTTAATTGATAAGCTGTATGTATAAGTAAGTTGGATACAGTTAAGCACAACCAAAGACTCCGCTCATTAAATTAGGAGATAAATTATGAAATTTCAAACGTCCATGACAGAAGCAAAAAAAAAAAAACTCCAAAAAAAAAGCTTCCAACCAATCGTGCTACTGACGAAAGACCGTCGATGAACAAAAATGGAAAATGAAAGGAAAGGAAATATTCTCTTTATAAATTTCCGCTCCATCATAAAAACTCGTTTCCGAACAGGTGTCGGGAATTAAAATCGCTTAGAATTATGGATAATTTACGGTTCGGATCTTTCGAATATGCCTTCCATCACGATCTGGACGAATCGCCTACCGACGCACCTGACCGACCCTTTATCAAACCCCTGTTGTTGATAACGACCTTATCAAAGTCAACGAGATTGACAAGAGGCGAAAGGAATCTGAGGAGTCCTAGGAGACAGGCAGATGAAAAAAAAACCATAAAATGAGAGATATGTAAATTATCCGAGAGAGAAATCTGATGATTTTCAAAAAAGACGGAGGGAGGTAGACTAACTGTGTGTGTGTGTGTGTGTGTGTGTGTGCGCGTCTGTGAGAGAGAGAGAGAGAGAGAGAGAGAGAGAGAGAAAGAAAGAGAGAGAGTTATTAGAAATGTTACCTAGATAGGCAGACAGAGAGGAAAGTTTATCCGGAAAAAAACCGATGATTTCAGAGAGAGAGAGAGAGAGAGAGAGAGAGAGAGAGAGAGAGAGAGAGAGAGAGAGACAAAAAATAAAAAAAATAAAGAATGCTATCCGAAAAGAAATCTTTTGATCTCCAAGGAGAGAGAGAGAGAGAGAGAGAGAGAGAGAGAGAGAGAGAGAGAGAGAGAGAGATGAAAAATAACAAAAAATAAGGAATGTTATCCGAAAAGAAATCTTTTTGATCTCCAAGAGAGAGAGAGAGAAAGAGAGAGAGAGAGAGAGAGAGGGAGAGATGTGGCGAGCTACCCCTCATCATTAACCTACTTTCATCCGATGACAATCCTAAGGTCAAAATGCGCTCAAGGTTAGGTCATGGTTCGAATGAAACCACCGAAAAGAATTGAGAGTAAGACTTTGGCAAAACGCCCAAAAAATGGCGCATGCGCAGGAATAGCATTTATACTGAGCTCTCTCTCTCTCTCTCTCTCTCTCTCTCTCTCTCTCTCTCTCTCTCTCTCTCTCTTTAATTTTTCGTGCCATTCATTTATTTTGTTGTTCTCTTGGGGGCTTATCTCCTGCTCTTATTTCATACCATGTTTGTTTTTCCTCTTTCATTCAACTTTTTCGATCATCTTCTTAATCATTCTTAAAACTCTATTTTCATTCTTATTCCTGTTTTTGTTCAACTTTGCCAGTAATCATATCATCCTCGTTATTTTCAACTCTCTCTCTCTCTCTCTCTCTCTCTCTCTCTCTCTCTCTCTCTCTCTCTCTCTCTCTCTCTCTCTACTTTTTTTATGCTTCAGTTCGTCTACACGCATTCCTCCAGCTGAGGTTGAGAGTAAAAATAACTCCAGTTAACTCTTCCTCTTCCTTTTCCTCTGCGTTATTCGTTTTCTTCTTTTTATTGCTCTTACAGGGGGCAACACAATCTAGAAGCCATTTTCAAAGTCGATACCTACTTCTGCTACACCTTGCAGAAAAAAGTGTTGATAGAGGACTAGGTGCTACCAATGGGGAAGAACTAAATTTATATTCTCTGCTACTATTTAAGATTGATTGCGAGGCATTATTTTAGTTGGGCGGCTCGTTATTGATTCTTAACCATCACGTTTTACAAAATATCTGAAAGATTTGAAGTAATGTGAATTTTTCCACTTTTAACTGCTGTGTAGTTCCTTCCATAATATATATATATATATATATATATATATATATATATATATATATATATATATATATATACAAATATATATGTATACAGTGCGTTTACGTGTTCAAAGTTCAAAGCGATGTGTAAATAACACTTACAAAAGCTCACGAACCTCACCTACAATACGAAAATGACTGGTTTTCGATATAATAAGCATACAATACTTAAGCGTCATTTTCCCTACAGCCATCGAAATGATTACACCCCTCCACTAGCGACATCCTTCGAGTCTCGTAAACATCAGCTTTCCGACAAAAACATTGTTGACTTGCGACTCTGTCATCTCTGCTCCGTCGCCCGTGACATTCGCCATTTCTCCGTGACAACAAGGATTGGGGATTTATTCTTGGGTATATTTTTTTTCTATCTCTCTCTTTTAAATATCCATTTGGGGATATAAAGGAATACAAGGGGATTTCGATGGATGAGGGAGGATTTTACAAGCACTGAAGCATTTGCGCAATCGAAGCTCTGTTAACAAGATCATCAAATTGATGATAATAGTGTTTTCGTCTTTTTCCTTAAGAACGCATAGCATTTTTTATGTCATATTAATAACAATAATAATAATATTCTATCCTTCTCAAAATGCATCCCATTGTCATTTCTACTTCCAATAACGTTGTTAATATTCATATAACTGGTTTAATTGCTTTCAGACTTGGAAAGTCTCAGTGGATCGTCCAGTTTACTTAGAATTTTGAAAACCATAACCATATTCTTAAATTGTTAATTGGAATGATACAAGGCATAGCAGACGAGCTTTAATGAAAAAGGTAAATATTTCTAATTTTACTCTGGCCATTTTCACTCTCAATATCTGAGAAGTTCTGAATATGAGGTTAATATTATGGCTTTATTTAAGGGATTTTACACGTGTGACATACGATAAATAACATTGCCATTAAAAACAAAAGCAACAACAGTAGCAGTAATAATAATAATAATAATAATAATAATAATATAATATAATAATAATAATAATAATAATAATATAATAATAATATTATTATTATTATTATTATTATTATTATTATTATTATTATTATTATTATAATGTCATAAACAAGCTTTCTTGTGAAGTTTCCGCAGCTTATACATCAATTAACGATATTGCATCACCAATAAACTAGTGCAACTTGCATAATGCCATGTGACCAAATGCAGTTAATAGGAATCTAGGAACTGGGAGAGATTTAATTATCAAATGGCTAAAAATCACCAAATTATCCAGAATTATCGGAAATTATTGGAAATTATCCTAATCTCGTCATCTGATCTGAGTCTCGTTTACGAAACTGAACTAGGTTAATTAAGCTCGCCAGAAATTACACGGTTATACACAGGTAATTACGTTAATTACGTTGTAAAAAGTTAATAACAGTAACTAATGAATATTTTTATAGCTTAGTGACGGATTTTTAGAGGATCTCTTTTTGATAATCATATCGTTCAAAGATATATTGATGTGGAAAGAACAAAGTAGACATAAGTGTATGAATACTGGTATGCATGGCATGAATGCATAATAATCCATGTTATGCGCATAGAAGAATTTATAAATGCAAAGTGTCTCATATATATATATATATATATATATATATATATATATATATATATATATATATATATATATATATATATATATATATATATATATATATATATATATATATATATATATATATATATATATATATATATATATATATATATATATATATATATATATATATACTGTATATATGCATATATGTATACACATAAGAACCCAAATATGTAATACATTTTACGGGTGAATTTGAGCGTGTGTATGTTTTGCCTGCGCGTGGGTGAGTGCATGCCTGGTAAAACATGAATAGTGGCTCATTGCAACCCAAGGTGACACCACACTCCGCACAAAAATTGACGCAAAACATCCGCGCAGGAAGCAGGGGGTGATATAAATTAACACTTGGCGAGATATCGGTGTAACAGGTAACGTAACGCGGATGCTTAATGACGTGACGACCCGTCTGTACATCGTAACGTTACAAAGTGACGCCGGTAACGAAATAGAAAGTTACAAGTCATTGCCACAATGTCATATCATGCGCTCAGATGAGATTTGTGAACTGTGTATAAATTGAAAGTGAAATTGCATATTGCTTATATCCATAAAGTGTAATTACCGCCTACTTAAATCTTCATGCAAATGATCAGCATTTATTTGCCATGACAAATGAAGAGATGACTATAAATACTTTATTGAAAAGAGAATGTATTATCTTTGAATACGATATATTAAGATAAAGTTGCATTTCCCGTTACTTGAAAATGTGTAAAGTGAGGAGGATTTGTGCTCAGTAATTACCAAGACGATTTGGCGCAATCAAAATTAATCATATGTAATGTTTTGAAAATGGAAAGAAAGGATTTTGAAGAAATGAGGCATTAACTTTTGTAAAGCAAAGTAAATTTTACCGAATACTTGAAAACAGTATACTGAAAAAGTATACTATAGAAATGTGTTTAAAGGGAAGAATTTTTATAGCCACAAAGTAACAATTAACTTAAAAAGTTCCACTACAAGGACGATTTGCATAGAATGCTTATAAAGTAATCCATGTAAAGTTAAATGTGATGGAATGCAATATTAAACAAAATGAATAACCAAAAACTTGCCATTGACTTTAAATATCATGAAGTGAAGAATATGTTTTAGACACTTACGAAAGACTACAAATAAGCTGAAACAAAACCAACTTAATGCATAAAAGGAAGTGAAAGAAAACATTTGAATAACCGGACATATACCACGCGGAGGCTGGCCTGGATTTAGGTGCCCCTAGCGCCGCCAATTTGAAGTGGCAATGATGCGTAACAAACTTTAAAGTGGGTCATTATATTTTATTTTCATTTTCTTTCTTTTTTATTTCTTTCTTTCATTTTCATTCTTCATCTTTTTTTTTGTAATTCTTCTTACACAAGAAGCAAGTTACCGTGAAAAAATTAAGGTCAATGTTCATTTCCGAGTGCGTGTTCTTTTCTTTCTTTAATTATCTTTATCTGTTTCTTGCCTTTCTGTTTCTTCAAAAGTTACAGTGAAAACTGAAGGTCATTGTCTTCTAGGTTTACTTTTCTTTTCGTTTTTGCATTTCCTTAAACGGTTAATTATTTCTAAACACTACCGGCTACGACTGACTCGGGGCTCACGAGAAGAGAAAGGCAACAGACAGGTGTTTTATTCCAGATGAAAACCGGAAAATACTGGATTCTAACGAAAGTCGTGAGAGCGAATGCAGTATGTAAATCAGCTGGTCAAAGTTATAGGCTGTTTGCAGGCAATGGGAAGATTTTCTTTTATGTTCCGAGTGAAACATGACTTCGAAATTGTCAATTATTTTTCATATTTGTAATATAAATCTAATATATATATATATATATATATATATATATATATATATATATATATATATATATATATATATATATATATAATATACTGTATATGTACACACATATATGTATATATATATAATTTATATATACTGTATATATTTAAAATATATATATAAAATATACTGTATATGTACACACACACACACACACACACACACACACACACATATATATATATATATATATATATATATATATATATATATATATATATATATATATATATATATATATATATATATATATATATATATATGTATATAAAATATATATATATGCATACAAACATACATTCATATTAAAATCCAGTTTGAAGGTTTCAGCATATACCATGTAGAGATTTTTAAAAGACAATAATTTTTCACGTTTTTCATAATTGATTTCATGCATATAAAGTGTTCATAACAACCGATAAGGCTACATTTGGCGCGTGTGTCTTTACTTTTCTTTTTCTTTTTATCATAGTAGTATCTACTTTTTCTATAACTTTTCCTGTTCATTCTTATCTTCATATAAGCATTTATAGTCCTCGAAATTAAAATAATTTAGTGACTAATGAAAAAATAAAAGAAAAATGTAAGTGATAGAAATTAAATCAACAATTATAATAATAAATGGGTAAAATTCATTAAATTACTTTTCTTATTCCTTCTAATATACATCAACTGTTATATAGTTTTAATTAGGATGCATTCATGAGATTATTATACGTATGTATGTATATATATATATATATATATATATATATATATATATATATATATATATGTGTGTGTGTGTGTGTGTGTGTGTGTGTGTGTGTGTGTGTGTGGGTGGGTGTATGTATGTATATATATACATTACATGTGTATGCATATATACGTATATATGTATATATACATACATACATTAATAAAAGTGTATGTTTTACAAAATTATCCAGAGAAAAAAATTGTCAAATAACTTGTACAAATAAAAAAACCACACCTAACATACTTCAGTCTAACTAACAAATGAGAATTAATGCCTACATAAAATTTATGGCTAGGCATTAATATTTGATACTGAAGAAAGATAATTAAACTCCTCAATACCTTCAAATTCTAATGGCTTTTGAAAAAATAAGTGAGGATTAAAATTTGACCTTAATAAAAAGAACCAGGTCATAATAGAATCTTCCGAACCAAATTAACTTAGATGTTAACAGAAGAGTAAGATTTTGAGCTAATAGATAACAACACTGAAACTCATCATTTGTGCCAAGTAACATTTTACTAATGACGGACTGAAGATTAGGAGCTCATGCTAAAAAAGAGAAATCCTACAGCTCTTAGACTCCTTTAAACTATTTTAGCTTACAAACAACTGACTGAAGATTTGGAGCTAATGATAAAAAAAAATGACAAGGACTAAACCTGTCTTCATATCAAAAAGAGTAATAACTTACAAAAGACTTACAAAACAAAGACTAAGAATGAACAGTTGATTTTAATAAAAAAAAAAACTCTTCAGTTCCTATAAAATATAATAACAGAGGATTATCGGATGACGATAATAACAACAAAAACTGATTCAGACTAAAATGACGGAATCATAAAAAGCATTGGCAGTAACAGTGGCAGTGGCAGCAATTACTGGTTTTAGGAATAGCATTAATAATATTTTCTTTTCTTTTGATTCTCAAGAAAATCCTGGAAAATTTCGGAGAGACAAGTGGGAAAACTGGGTGGATAGGAAAAGAAAATAGTAGAAGAAGGGAAAGTGAAAGCAACATATGGAATGACTTGACAGAGGGGAAGAAAGCATAGAAAAAATGTGAGAAAGGTGCGGTAAAATTTGGGAAAGAAAGTGCTAAAAATGGAAACAAAAAGTTACTGTATAGCAACAGAAGAACAGAAAATGTTGAAAGCATAATTAGAGGAAAGCAGTATATTAATTAGTACTTGTATTTTTTTCCTTTTTTTTTGTTCGTACAATTTATGTCTGTCTGTCTCCCCACACACAGAGCGCACATTTGCAGTCCAAAAACTTATCCATCTATGTTTTTATAAACACTCACATAAACACGCCTACTCACACGTACACCCACACCCACAGATACACTCATATTCGCACACACACACACACACACACATATATATATATATATATATATATATATATATATATATATATATATATATATATATATATATATATCTGTGCGTGAGTGTATATCTGTGGGTGTGCGTGTGTTTATGTGCGTGTTTATAAGAAGTTAGATAGATAGGTTAATGGACCGCACATGTGTGTGTCTCTGTATGTGGAGCGACAGACAGATAAACATACATTGTACGAATATAAACATAAAAAAAAAATAAAAAAGAAAACGTATAGCAATGGAAAGAAGCGAATTGAAGGAATGAAAAAGATGATGGGGACTGCCCAATAATTTAGCGCTGTGAAATCACGTGAACACGAAACAGGGGAGAAGATTCAATGGATAGTCACGAGAACATAACCAACTTGTGCAATAGGTTCGCCTCTTCCACTTACACTCGGCGACAAGATAAGAACAACTACTGGGTAAATATTCTCTCTCTCTCTCTCTCTCTCTCTCTCTCTCTCTCTCTCTCTATATATATATATATATATATATATATATATATATATATATATATATATATATATATATATATATATATATATATATATATATAAATATATGTGTGTGTGTGTATATATATATATATATTTATATTTACACATACATATTTATGTATATATACATATATATACATGTAAATATACATGTATAAAATGTATTATAATATATATATATACACATATATACATATAGATTATATGTGTGTGTGTATACACACGAGGCAGAGTCATGTACACGAAACCTAGTATTTGAAGCAATCTTTATGTAATCTTAGACAGATAGCAAGTCAGTACTTTGTCTGATGCACAAGAATATGTAAAGCAGAGGATCGTGTAGATATGCATGTAATAATAGACAAACGAACAACCGCAGAGATTAGATAACCGTAAATGTACCAAAAGATAATGTGCATGCATGCATGCTCAAACAACTGCATGTATATTACATTTCTCTTTCCACCTGACCCAAATACTTGTATGCATTGTACTTTGGCATGTATAGGCTTCATGTGCATTTATTATGCATCGCAGCTAATGAGTGCGCGCTTTCAGTTTCACACTTTATCAACGTAACAAATTACTCTTCGTTGAAAGAATACAAAGCGCAAACTGGATTCGATTTTTACGCAAGTGGGAGATGGTGGGTGAATGCAGTAGATGAAGGCATCATTAAGCGCTCCTGAATTTCTTGCTATACTTCTGAAACCTTTTAACTCCTTTAGTTTTCGTCCATATTTCGAAAGACGTTGCAAAGAAACAAGAAAGAAAAAAAGAGACCCCTACCATTTTCGCTATGCGATTTGCTTTTAGGTCATACACGAAAATATAATACTTCACCTCAGGTGAGACATTGCAACACGGCTCTCCCGTTGTGGAAGTTCATTAATCATTTAGAATGTGGAACTCATGAAATATTTAAAGGAAATATTCTCTCTCTCTCTCTCTCTCTCTCTCTCTCTCTCTCTCTCTCTCTCTCTCTCTCTCTCTCTCTCTCTCTATATATATATATATATATATATATATATATATATATATATATATATATATATATATATATATATATTTGCATCTATATATACATGTATATACATATATATTGTAAAATATATTACTCCACCATCTTTTATACACATAACTTACTTTGTATGTCTCCATACAAATATGTAAAGGTATGCGCTCACTTACATGTCACGAGTGCACACGTACGCTAGCACACACAAGTATATATATATATATATATATATATATATATATATATATATATATATATATATATATATATATATATAATATATATATATATATAGTGTGTGTGTATACAAATATACATAAAATATACTACAGGTTTCTCTGTCTCTCTCTCTGTCTCTCTCTCTCTCTCTCTCTCTCTCTCTCTCTCACACACACACACACACACACACATACAAAAACACTAAAGTTTTCAACTGCTAGTTCCGAAGAAGAGATGGCAGAGTATCCTCAGAACTACAGCCTCTACATGATGCCCTATAGTCTGTCTGGGCATTTCAGTTGTGCAATACCCAAAGAATTGCATTTCTCTTTTTAGTATTAAACTGAAGTGCCGGCGAACGTGCGTCGGTACAACAGAGATGAAAGTGAAAAGGGTAATATCAGTGTAGAGATGAATTACAGGCTAAATAGGATGTCATTAAGTGCATAGATGATAAAGATGTAATCATGTTGAAGGGGGGATATCAGTGACTGATCATCGTGCTTGGATTTGGCGGAGGCGAAGAAGATTAAGATGGAATGTGATGAAAGAAGTAAAATCTCAGATGTGGAAGATGGAATGGATGAAAACTATGATCAGTGGGTTAGACTTTAGTCAAGGAATATACGAGAATCATTGTGAAATGAACATGAGATTAGGGTAGATAAAGAATAAATGAATAAAATTTATAAGAGATTTGCCGAGTTCGTGTAAAATGCAAAGTTAAATTTAGAGTAATTGATTTAAACTGTAATAGTCATTTTAGAATACATAGTTTTTCCAAAATGAATCAGAAATGGCTGTAATGTTTCTACTGAAAATGACTCATTTATCTTGATAGCAGGAGGAGAAAAAACAAAAAAAAATGACAGTAAATCAAACAAAGAAGAAAAATTACACTTTGACAGCAATGTAAAACACAATCATGTAAAAGTAAATTGCAATGTTACGCTACTGAGGCTGTCAACCCTGCTATAATCTCGGAAGTTCTCACAATTGCGGGCAAGCGTCAACTGCCAATAAACCTAGTTCAAGGTCCTCTCCCTGAGAAGCACGATAAACTCATAGAGGAGAGACGTGACTCCTGCACGAATATAGACGATGTATTCCCTTCAAGGGCATCTTATAACAAGAAAAGCGGTACTCCGCTTTAGACAGCTGGTGAGACGAACACGTGTCTGTCTTCGTAAATGATTCATTTAGTCGAAATAGCTTGCGTATTATTATTATTATTATTATTATTATTATTATTATTATTATTATTATTATTATTATCATTATTATTATTATTATTACTGTAACCTTTAAGGTGTTAGCCATCCGGTTGTCAGTAAGCCTGGTTACGATCCACCGCAGTCGACTAACTGAAAGGGACATAATTGACTGATTTGGTTCACAGATCTCTAATAGGATATAATGGAACGTACCTGAGTCGTTCCGACTCTGTCTGGAATCGAATTTAGGCCATCTTGTTGGCGAGATGAGCGTCGTAACCACAGTTATTATTATTTTCATGAAATGAAAGCATTCATTTGGGGACTGTGTGGAAGGCAAAGAAAGTTCAATGGAACCAAGTGTCCGTAAAGAGAATGGTATAAACAAATAAAAGTGACTGATTAAACGGACAGACATATGCTTGCATGCCCACAAACTAAAGTAAAGTAGAGGTACCTGTCTCTTATTCGAAATATAGCTAAGAACAGATCCAAAACAACTCAGCTACTATCTAAAGAGACAAACTGGGTAACGTTTAAAGCTATAAAACATTTATCAGGAAGAGAGTGGAGGTTTGGCTCGTGAGCTATAGCAAAAGGGATATGAAGCCCTCCATGGCAATGTTTGCTGTTTTTCTTTTATATCCTCAATAAAATCCTTTATAAAGCCATCATACTGTGATAAACTTTGGTTTGGAGTCGATGGAGTCGTGAGAGATGCATGAGAATCTTTTTCTTTGGGTGTTTTGCGTTTGCTTCTTGGAAATATATTCATTGTTTCATCTTTGCTTTCTCACTGTGTTATGTCAGCCTAGAGGCTATGTACTTATATCGGATTAGTATCAGTGAAAAAACATTACGATAAAATAAAATTACAACCATCTATGCATTTTCATATTTTTCTCGAATGTTTTTGTCACTTTTTTACATCCAGATATCTTACTTTGCATAAGTGAATTCTGCAAGTTAATGGTCTTTGTAACCTGTTTCGTATGAATGGGTCCACATTTTGAATTGGAATCATGATGATTATTGCATTTTGTCAGATATGATAAAAAAAACTTCTAACTTTAGTCATCATGAACTGCATCTATGATTACTTTAGTTGTTATAAATGAAGTTTATAACCACTGAAGTCAGAGGCCTTTTGTTATATCTGAAAAAGTGTAGACATTATCGTTATTACTTTTGTTTCTTAGATAAATTTATGGAATGAAAAAGAAAAATTTCTACATTTACTCGCAGAAAACTGAACGTTTTGTGGAAGCCAGGTATTAATATAAAAACCCAAAATACATCAAAACGCTAGGGCTGTAGATCCCTGGCACAGGCTATTTTTTTTTTTTTTTATTCTAGTTCATATTCCTCCAAGATCTATGGAACATTATTTACTGGACCACCAATAAATCTTTGAAACAATTTTCCCATCATTTAATAATACGGAGCAAGTTTTCAAAGAATTTAATGTCCATATGTAAAAGAAAATCAGAACAGCAAAGAAAACAAGCAAATAAAGACTAAGATACTAAAACCAAAAGAAGAAAGGGAAATTGTAGAACCTTCCTAACAAATAGGAATAAACACGTCGATGCGAACGATCCACAGAGAAGAGGTAATCACTTCACGCTCAATTGAACACTGATCAATCTTGATCGTAAGCGGATTCGCTATGAAACCGTTATGTGTGATATTTACTTAAACTTACCGAATACTTGTGGATTAAGAAATATTTCCTTAAGGTCAAAAAGTCTCGACCTTTCGTGTTTGGATAACGAATATGACTTTCAAAAAATAGTTGAAAGGTGGGAGGGGTGAGTAGGTGGAAGTACAATAATTACGATGATTGAATTTTTTTTAAGAAAACAAATACGGCGCTTTTAGCAGTTCGGTGATTTATATTACTGTGAAGTAAACAAAAATATAGTGGTTTTAGCAATTATTTCTGTGGAAAAAATTTTTTTCGTGAAAAAAAAACAATATATTGATTAAGCGGTATAGCTATCCAACTAACGAACATATCTGTAAAGTCAGGTATAATAATAAAAAAGTTTTTCAATCCGTTATTTTAGAAATCTAATGAATTATTTTTATTTAAGATAAAATAATTAAAACAAACATACTTATTTCTCGTAATCAGATCAGAGAATTTTAATTGAGAAAACAAGAATAGAAAGAAAATATGTCTCTGAACAAGGAAAGTTAAAACAGGTGTCAGTAGAATCTAGCTGGGGAACGATTTTGGAATAAAAACGAAAATAAAATGCGTAATCCTTCACTTCAGTGAGGGAAGAGTTCTTTGCAAAAACGAGGAAAACAACGTATTAAAAGTCCAGTTATCCAACATGCTTTTGGAAACTAAAAAATAAAATATTCCGTTTTTATCATTCCAGTTAGCGAATACTTCACTGAACGCTAAAGAAGACAACTTTTGAAGAGTCCAAACAACAAACACTACTATAAAATTAAAAATTCTAAGTAGCCCGTGGAGGTTTCAAATGATGGATGGCTACGGGAAGCGTAGCCTATGTAGAACGAGATATTTCTGGAGGCTTGAACGATGATTGATGAGGTCTCAGCTAAATGACCAAAAGGCCAGGTAAGGCACTGTAAGGTCAAACAGTTTGGGAAGAGAGAAATGCGTAAACGATAACAAGAATGATTCACTCGAATGAGAGAGAAGAAGCCAGACAGCACAACTCAAGGGAAGGTGATCCAAAGTCAAGGAAAGATCTCCAGCAGTGTTCTTGGAGAGTGCTTCCGTTAAAGCTATGGGTTCAGAAGTTATGAGAAATTGCCGGTCTGTTTGCTCACTGACGTCGAACAAGTAACGATAAATAGATATTCGATACTGTAGAGAGAAGAGAGAAAAATTGTAATGGAGAGAGAGAGAGAGAGAGAGAGAGAGAGAGAGAGAGAGAGAGAGAGAGAGAGAGCTGGACATTCAAATGGAAGATAATAATCCATGAACAAAACCATGTGGCTACTGAAAAATCTTTGTTGCTGGCTGTTTATGAGACTGTTAAGAGATAACAGGGTTATATGAGTTAAAGATTTTAATACCTACTGCACAGCCTGTCAAGTGACATTTACATATCCTTGAAACTTTCGTGCTGGAAAGAAAAGAAGAAAAACATGTTTTCCGGGAAAGTAAATCAGATGTTATTCTCATTACGTTACTCGTTCTCTCTCTCTCTCTCTCTCTCTCTCTCTCTCTCTCTCTCTCTCTCTCTCTATATATATATATATATATATATATATATATATATATATATATATATATATTAATATGTATGTATGTATATATATATATACATATATACATATATATATATATTAATTTTACTTTCAGTAACCTGGTGATGGGAAATTAATCCATCAAACAGATAGATCATTCATAAAATCATCATGAAACCTAAACATTTACTTTACTGTAACAAATATAGATCTTCAACATCACGTTGCTTGACATATATATCATTTACATCATGACTACATTAGTGCTGGAAGCAGCGAGCCACTGTTTCAGCCTTCTAGCAGTCTTGAACTCTCAGTTCAATCTCTGTAATTCAAGCAAAAGGTCGTTTATTACTAGGCTGCCTCATCCTGGCCTTGAACAGTCAGACTTCCAGAGGAGCAAAAAGAAGAAAAGAAAAAAGCGTTGTGGGAAAGAGACGAGAGACGAGAGAAGAACACAGTGAGATAATTATTAAGAACTGCGCTCGAAACGCGGCAAAGAACGAAAGCCGGTCCAATAAGCAAGATGACCCAAAAATCGATAAAACTTCCGAGGCTCGTAACCATATGTCGAGTTCAAACGTCCCGACAGAGTCCCAAGAACAAACAAGCAAACATTAGAAGCGAACAGCACACGGGCGAACAATTTTGCGACCTCTAATGGCCGAGAGTTTCATCACGAATACTCTTCAAGCATAGTACATACGTCAGTTTCACCGAGGGCAGCCGCGTCCATGACGAAATGTGCTTTAAAGTTACGGTATGCGCTTGCTTTGAACTGTGTGCAAGTACATTCTGTCTTGGGATTTTAGTCTGGTTTTGCTTGTTGTTCTTATTTTTTTCTTCTTATTGCTAATGTAAGATCTTAGACTGGTTTTTGCTATCGCTGAGATTTTTATAGGAGCACTCAGCTTGTTACCTCTGAATACAGCATGCAGATATTATATATATATATATATATATATATATAGGAGCAAACAGTTTGTTACGCCCTTTGTTTAATACAAAATTAAATTTCATGATTATCCTTTATTTTTTCGAAAATGAATGTATTGCCACAGGTTAATGGATTAATATAATATATTAACAAAATTAATATATTGCTTATTCGGTTTAATAATGTTCAATACAAATGATATGGGATGTTAAATTCATGATAACAATCTTGCGGTTTCAGCACCATTTTATTGTTTTATTATATAATCTCATGGTTGTATAAAATATGAAAAAAATAGATTTAGAAAATTATAAAAGAAAATAATAAAGAAAATATACATTATAAGATATAAAATTAGGGTGTTATATTATTATAAGCATTATATTAATTTTGTTAATATATTATATTAATCTATTAACCATGGCAATACATTCATGTTGAAAAAAATGATAATCAAAAAAGGCTTTAATTTTTTGTTAAATAAATATATATAAACACATATGTAATATATATATATATATATATGTATAGCGCACATATGTTTACTTCAGAGATCGCTAGTTTTCCCGCGCGTTATTTGTTAACAATATCTTCCTCCTTGGAATTTGAACCGCCTACTACTGAGGCAGTAGGCCAACTCTTAATCCGCTCTATAGCGATAATACCTGCTTATGATGATGTGTTATTTGCTATTTGCAGACAATCAACTTTGCTTTGGACAATATATTCTCTTTTCTCTTATGTGAAGGTAAAAAATGCTTCCAGAGTTAAATAACTTTACAGTTAAATATGGAACGAAATGTTAAAAATCATTTTTATTTTATGATAATTCTGTGTGTGTGTGTGTATGTGTGTGTTCGTGTATGTGTGTGTGTGCTTGTGTGTGTGTGTGAGCGTGTAAAGAGAAGTCGTGATAAAACTGTTATACTTCCGGTCTTCAGTAATGATCTTGATTAATTTTAGGAGCCTCTCTCTCTCTCTCTCTCTCTCTCTCTCTCTCTCTCTCTCTCTCTCTCTCTCTCTCTCTCTTCCTTGAACTTAGATAAGACTATATCATCAACGTATTAAGATATCCTGCCATATGTATGTAGGATTTTTACTAAACTGACTCTTTGATTTTCAGCACTTTATATATCTTCCAGTTTTTCCTTTGTTTCCATATGATGGTCAAGTGGTTAGCTATTTCGTCTCTGGGGATAGGGCACAGGACAAGCAACCTCACACACCCAGCAGCGTATACTTAGATACTTGCAACATATGTTAGGAATCTGTTGTTGACCGCAGTTTGTCTCAAACAGACTCGAGAAGTTAAGAGAGAAAGAAAGTGAGTGTACGAGACAGCCCAAGTCACTAACAATTAACTACTAAGTAGTGCCGTACAGTATGATTTTGACAGAAATGACCATCTATGTGGCAGCGCCACTGTCTAAGTGTCAGCAAGTCCTTTTTCGTCCTTTTGATAATTGAATATCTGATCGTCAAAACAAATAAGGCGATGGTGCTTTTAAATGTGTCTGAACTGGTTACATCCTTCATTGCTATATAAAGCGTACTATGAGCAACAAACAATACGCTTGGCCGCCCAATTTGAGCTAATCAAAAGTATCTGCTCTCTGACCTCCAGGAAGTAACCTGATGATTGATGCTATCCACCTGACTGTTCTTGTTTTTTTCAGCTGTTCAGTTCTTTTACGCTTTTTTTATATTTGCGCATTTGGCATAATAATAATGATATTAATAACAATATTAATAACTGGGAGTTATCTTTTCTTGTGTATTATTAGTATAAAGGATATTTTTAACACATTCACTAGATTTAACGCATTCTGTTGAAAGAGGAAATATTCTATTACATGTATTTACTTTCTCTAAAATTCCTGACAAGAAATCTTAAATTAACTGAGACTTGTATCATTCTGCTGATCATGGGGGATAGAAAAGCAGGCGAACACAAAAAGTGTTCAACCAGATAAAAGACAAAACTAACAAACATGCAATTAATCAGACACAATGCATTCCGTTCAAAGTGTTTCAAACATAAAAACTCAAACGCTTCCGTTAATTGAAAGTGTTCTGCATTCTTGGCAAAATATGAAGAACATTCACTGTTAATAGGCTAAAACTACTGAGCATAACAATGCTCCTAAAAAATGCTCAAAGCGTACTTCCTTTGTCTATCTCATATCTCCAGTGACCCGAGGTCTTAGTTAATTGGCTTTTAGAAATATGTGGTCATCTCTTCCTCCTCCCCATCTCCCACACCCCCTCCTCATTTTTTTATAGAGGTTTGTTGAAAGATCAGTTGAAATTTCTTATATATTTCTCTCACAAATGGGTTATTATTTAAGACCATAAGCTATTATTACAAACCAAATTATAATTAGAAAGAAGAAACATCACGCATTGTAACACCATAATGGTGATGCCTTCGATTAAGACAAAATTTGTTGCAGCTAAACTTGTCTGTGCTTTATGCTGATGTCTTTGCTTGCTCTTCATGCAGGAAGGATGAATATCCTATATCCTACATGATACATCTATCTTTTAAGCGTTTATTTTTGTATTTACCCAGTTATGTTCATGAATCAAGGTACAGAAACCAGTCAGCAACGGAAACCTGCTTATGGAATTCGCCACTTCATTATAAAACAAGATCTCTCTCTCTCTCTCTCTCTCTCTCTCTCTCTCTCTCTCTCTCTCTCTCTCTCTCTCTCTCTCTCTCTCTCTCCGCCTACGAAAAGAGCAAAAGTGACCCAGTCGGCAATTCACCGTCTTTCGCTAACAACATGGGCGGTATTTTTTTTTTTTTTTTTTTTACCCCAACCGCTTTTTCACGCTTCGGTCGTTTCGTTCTTACTTCCAATGGACTGCTTTTTTTATAGGTTTCATTTTCACTCCCACAATGCCGATATTACTTTCTCCATCCCTCTGAGAGAGTCTGTTAAATCACGGTCTGAGACCATTTCTCCGAAGTGTGGACCAGCTTTCTGTAAAATTTTCTTATTTTCTAAAGGAGCACTCCTGGAATAGAAGCAGGAATGATAATTAATGATGATGGGTCAAGCATATCAGCCTCGTTTCTTGTTTTGGTGATAATATTACTGTATTACAGTTATTATTCACGTCCTTTTAAATCGTACGTTTTTTCCAACATCGGGAATAGTCTAAGACTGAAGGATTAATAGGAATGGAAAATAGTGTATTATAATACATTTCTAATCTAATAGAACCTTAACCTTGAGTTCCTTTTTACGACCTGTGCAATTGAATAGAAAAACATTACAAGTTGAAAATCTCCTGATCTGATAGAAATCATGACTCATAAAACAGAGCTTGCAATAATGGATTCCTGAATTAGCAGTCAAGTTAATCAGACGAAGCGGAACAAAGGCTGCTGGATTTTTCGTTGGCTATCGCCCACCGCTGACGAGATTTTTGCGGACCATTTGCCATAAAAAGTACTTTGTTGTTCTAAAGAAATGCTCTTCTATAAGGATTCATCAGTATATTCCAAGCCAAAGCAAGAATAAAAGAAAATATTTAATGTAGGGTTAACGATCCATTCAAAATTATATTCTTAAAGAAAGCCGATTAAAACTAAGTAATTAGATAATATTATATATCTCTCAATATTCTAATTCATAACATTATATATCTATGCATATATGTACGCATGCCTATAGATATATATATAAGCATTAAATCGAACAAAACAGTTAAATTAAAAACAGAAAGAGAGAGAGAGAGAGAGAGAGAGAGAGAGAGAGAGAGAGAAACACATCCTTTATCTGACTTACTAAAGGAGAATACGGCTGACCCACTTCCTCGGAGAGTAAAGACGTGCTCTATATGCTAATGATAATTAACCGAAGTAACAATGCCGAGGTGAAGATCTTTGCGTAATGACGCAACGGAAGAAAACGAGGTGATTGAGGGTCATCTCGAAGCTAGGAGGCTGATTGGAACGAGGTGATTTGGGGTCGTCTCCCACCTGGGAGGAGACTCGAACGACGCAGTCATTAGCATGAAATAACATACACAAAACTAGTCGAACGAGGCTCTAATGGACGTTTCTCTGTGGTTTATGGATATAGAAATGCGGGATTATCTTCATGTCTTTTAAGAGACTTGAGTTATGCCATTCGTATTCTCTCTATCTTTGATCATAATATATTTTTCATATTCCCAACATTAGTCTTTCTGCGTTTACCTGAGATTTTTCATTTCTTGTTTACTTAGTTTTTTTTTTTGTGTATTATCTTTTTTTATTTCCACCATTCCTCACTCACTAATATCATTCTTGATTCAACTCTTAAAAATAGAAAACAATAACACAAAATTTACTATTTTTCTGTTGAAATTTAAGGAGCCAACTTAAATAGAGAGAGAGAGAGAGAGAGAGAGAGAGAGAGAGAGAGAGAGAGAGAGAGAGAGAGAGAGAGAGAGAGATTCTTGATTCAACTTCTTAAAATAGAAAACAATAACACAAAATTTACTGTTTTTCTGTTGAAATTTAAGGAGCCAATTTAAATAGAGAGAGAGAGAGAGAGAGAGAGAGAGAATGCTCTCTTTATATATTTGTCCACTTATACTATATTATTCTCGTACAGCTCGGAACTGTAAATAAAGACTCAAACTGATAAGTGCACATTTGTATACGAAGGGGATCATTTGCATTAAGTTAAGTGTACAAAGAAAATGAAGCCAACAAAGGAATTTTGTCAATAAAATATTGAGTGAGTTTATTTAAATCCAGTGAACATCTCCTATTCATATCCTCGTCAATCCATGTCATATCACAAAAATTCTTTTATGACATATGATATGTTATTTGATAATAATTTTCTTATTCACCCATTAAGTTAGCACAAATACATATAATTTTACGTTCGCTTACGGATACAGTAACATTATTGATTTGCACAAACATCGGTGGTCATATATATATATATATATATATATATATATATATATATATATATATATATATATATATATATATATATATATATATATATATATATATATATATATATATATATATATTATATACATATACATATTTATACATACATATATGTGTGTGTGTGTGTATGCATGTATGTGTACGTATGTGTCTATGTATAGGTATCGTTATGTACATACACTAGTAACGGGAACAGAGATAAAATAAGAGAGGCAGAAAGAAAGACAGGGTTCGATATATACATGAATATTTTAAACAATGAGAAGACCGGAAAAAAGGATGATAATTAAACATGAACTTCATGAATAAGAATTCCCAGTCCATCGTGACTCATAAATTTTTGTGTCTAACGAGACACTATTCCATTAGGAGAAACGCATTCGATACAGATGAACGCACACATGTACGGGCGCTTGCCTGTCCACATATATCATTATACATAATTAGGGTCAACAGCGGAACCGACGCAGAAATTGAAGGAAATGTAAAAGTGAAATAGTTCGAGATCACTCTTTATTCAGCATTAAAAGTACTTGAAACCTTCCGGACGAGACACCACGATATTCATCATAAGTAAACAAATACAAAACGCGTCTGGTTACACCTTCAGATCACTACTTGTTGAGCATTGAAATCCCTTCAACGCTGTTTATGAGATACCAAGACTTTTCATTTTAGAGCAGGAAAATACACAATTTCGTGATTCTGAGATCGGTTTGGCCAGTGATTGAAGGTGTTTCCCTTACCACTTAAGGTCCATCAATCAAAACCACAGAAATGATAAAGACGGCTCAGCCATCGGCGCTCTTTGTTTGTCCAGGACACGTAAAGTCAAGGCAGCGTTAATGGTTTTCAGTCGCCGGACCGCTGAAAGACATTTACAGGAATTTTATACTCTTTGTTACTTGGATAAAATTTAATGCAGTTTTGTTGTCTTCTTTATATCTTCTTACTTCGTATCATCAGTTAGATTAATGATTTCACATCTATGTACAACGTCCCTCTCACTCATTTATTCTCTGTCCTACCAAGGGACGCTCCCACTCCCAAATGAAACAGAATAGTCATATTACGAAGGCCACAGAACTTCAAACGAAAGACGCTGTTGACTGACCTTGAAGAAAAGCTGATATAAAATCCCTGTGGTTAACAGTCAAGGACGGCATAATGCTCACCTGTGGAAGAAAGAAAGAAAGATTACTTCTCTATTGTTGTAATGTATTGTTGTAAAAATAACGTTACTACTTATCAGTTATCTAGCTAAGATTAATATTATATATATATATGTATATATATATATATATATATATATATATATATATATATATATATATATATATATATATATATATATGTATGTATATATATGTATGTGTGTGTGTGTGTATATATATATATGTGTGTGCTTCTTCTGATTGGTAATTGTATGACTTATTACTTGCTCTTTTCTGTTTATCAGTAGACAACCGGGAAGTAAATTCATCCTGAATTATAAGAGGAGAAAACAAGAGAAACTGGATAAGCCATAAGCAATAGTTGTATCTATCCCGGAATTATCGAGACAAGGAAAGCAAAAATTTAGACTTTTCCTGAGAATAAAATGATAAACACACATGCACACAGACACAAACACACACCCACACCCTCACCCACACACACACACACACACACACACACACACACACACACACACACATATATATATATATATATATATATATATATATATATATATATATATATATATATATATATATATATATATATATATATATATGCTCAGTGAAAGGAGTCAGGAGTCAATCCTTATTGATAATCATCAATAAAGAGAAGAGGACACTCACAGATGTACAAGCTGTCTTTCTTCCAACATTTCGTAATTGTCCATTTTTAACAGCCCTGATGATGTAATCAAATTGACAGTTACGCAACGTTGGAATAAAGACAGCTTGTACATCTTTTGTGTGTCCTCTTCCTTTATTGATGATAATATGTATGTATATATATATATATATATATATATATATATATATATATATATATATATATATATATATATATATATATATATATATAGATAGATAGATAGATAGATAGATAGATAGATAGATAGATAGATAGATATGTATATATATCATTTAATAACATTTTGATCGTTGAAAAATTATAATAAGGATGAATAAAATGGTAATAAAAGGATTATCATTAAGAACATCAAAACATGTGGTGTTCATATTAATCTTCATTTTTTTTTTTATTTGTCGTCAATTCAGTAACTTCGGTATGGAATCGTTTCCCTTTTTTACTGAATTATATGATTATAGCTATTGGAATATCATTATACCCAATACTATTTTCACTGTGTTGAATTACGTAGCGTTGGTTTGAGTTTCGCTTTACATCTTTAAAACTGGAAGTGCAAATCAAAGCGGAAAGTCGGGTTGATACCTTCAATATCGATAAAAGTTTACAATATCCGGATATCCGATACCTCAAGCTAGTACTGAACGGAAAATGTGTCTTCAAATTTGTACAGTGAAAAGAAAGACAATAATCAGTGAAATATCCAACCAGACGTTATCATGGAATGCAAAACTTTTGATGCTATTTAATACAATTACAGTGCAAGTATGGCATACTTTTATTTTACGAGAGAACTCCGAAGACTTAAGGTACTGAGAGTGTTTCCTTGGAGGCGAGTAAAATCTTAAGAAACTTCAAGGTAAAGATAATGAATTCGGCTTTCAAAACTGAGAGAAGAAAGTATTAGTCATAAAGTCTGACTCTCAAAACCAGTTATCTTCAACAGTTGTAAAAAACTACGGCTTGATGTCAATCATTACCTAAGGATACATTGGTTATAAATATTCCAAGATTTTTACGGTGCCTTATAACAATTTTTCAAGGTAGGTTACAGCTCACTCCTTTGACAGAAAGAAACATAGACGTTCTGCAGCTATTTTTTTTTATAAACAGAATATTTTCCTTCCTTGCCATTTCGAGTTCCTACAAATGAACTTAGGTTCTCTGCCAGCTTCGTTCTTTTATAGTTTTATGTTATATGAATTTTAATAGGCTATTTGAATCAGAAAAGTTTAGGGATTCAGTCACTGTACATCGTTGTTTCTAAATCAGGCAGCGGTTCGAATCCCGCTAGTGCGCAGGACTTGTCAGTTATAATTCCTCTCGGGTGTAAGTTGTTCCCGAGGTACAGTGAATGGGATATTAAACGATATTTGTGGCTTAATATTTCTGAAAATAAAAAAATCACTGTGTATGTAACAAAAATTCATAAGTGCTCGTACATATAAATGTGCGTCTGTGTCTGTCTGTCTTACTGTCTGTTTCTGTCTGTATGCATTGTTAAAACTATATATACACAAGTATATGTGTGGGTGCATAAAACTAAATATTCAAGAAATATCTCTTTGATTTTTATATAAATTAAAACAGAAGAGATCTTTCTGCTGAGATTTCTAAGAAATATATTCATCTTTGCTTCTTAATGTAAAAATGTTAAATTAAGTTATTTTGTACTTTTAAGCTCTGCCGAACAGAAACTGTAACATTAATTTCTATTAAAATTCCTTTCTTTATTCTTCCGCTTACGGAGCTCTTTAGTAAATCCAAGAAGATAAAACAAATCCGTTATTATTTCTTACTAAATTTTACAAGATTATCTTCAGTATAAACACGGCATTCCAGAAAATTTAGAAAGGCTCTTCGGCATTTTTTCTATTTTTTTTTTTATGCACTTGATAGTCTGAGTAGGTGTTTGTTTTTCAATTCGTTAAAACGTTCCCTCCTGTGCTTTGTTGCTAGAACGTATCCTGTATTTTAGTACATCCTGTTCCGCACAGTCTCAGCCTTCTTTTCTTGAAATTCTTTCCCTATTTTTTTTTCCCCCGTCGGTGTCTCACCAAGGTATATCTGGTCTTGACTTGCCACGGGATTCCCGAAAACTCGTCCTGGCGTTACCAGTTAAAACCGCTCCTGAAATTTTCACCTTAGATTGAATATCATGTCTTCTTCAACAAGTCCACTTTCTTTGGCCTTATTTTCTTTTCTGTTAATTCGTTACTGGGACGAGGGATGAGTCAAACCTTTGCAAAAAGTTACTCGAGTAATACTCATAAAGGGACATGTGACTAAATGGTAATAAAGGAACTCTACAGCATTCATACTGAGTTTTCACGGGGCTACCATTGGTTATCAGATACATAGAAGATTGACGTATCCTAATTGTTACTTTATTACAAAAAAAAAAACGCCCCTCCAGTTTAGAACGGCTGAAGGTTGAACTCAAGTTTTAATTGAGAACCGACATTCCACAGCAGGAAGCTACGTTCTGTGGAAAATGCCTGAAACAGTTAGGGCAAAATATACGGGAAAAGCCTGGTTGAGCTATAAAGCCTTAGACCGAATAAAAATTATCAAACACAGAATAGAACAATGCACCTCGGTAACCTTGTCTAAGATATAATTTCATAGAGTATGCGTTTTACCACACAAAACCGAATTCAGTACAGAAAAATAATTCTAAAGCGCCTTTGGAAAGGAGCTACATTTTAACTTTATCAACCTAACCCAGTAATGAATGGTGTGCAATAAACTGGATCTTAGACTTCCAGACGTGAAAACCTAATTTGAACCCTGTTCATTTTTCCAGTTTCGAATATGGCGTGACATTTACCATGTAGCCCCCTTTATCTAAAAAATCAAAACTTGCCTATGTCTATCATTATCAGAGACACCAGGAGATAACAATCTCAAAAATTAATAACATTTGGGAATCTAAGATGTATGTGACCCTCACAACTAGATACGTAGATGTCATTTAAGACCTGAAATATAAAATCTTTGTAATTTTCGGGAAAGTGAGTAGGCCTACAGTAGACTAGAGGCATCTCTTCTCCCTTTTAGACATTTGCTCTCGTCTAATATGAATACCTTGTAAGAGGTACTTCTATCAGAATAATTGGATCTTGAGGCTTTCGATTGAATTTATATGTCAGGGTTCAAGGTGATAAAAAAAGGTCTCTTAGGTTTATCAACCCTTAATACTCTCTCTCTCTCTCTCTCTCTCTCTCTCTCTCTCTCTCTCTCTCTCTCTCTCTCTCTCTCTCTCTCTCTCTCTCTCTCTCTCAGTGGTCCAGTGGCCGGCTATTTTTTCTTTTTGCATTCCATTCTGTACCTGTGCTCCGCACTTCGCTCTTGCAAGAGACTTTCTATTCCCTTGTACTTGTTTCATAAGATTTTTTGCCATAAGCTTTCTCTCGTATTGTGTTCCATGGTGTATCAATGTATCTTATTACGGTGAGAGGCTACATTTTTAATACTGTTCTAATTTTCTATTTAGATCACGCATGGTCATGTTCGAAATACATATTATTTTCCCTTACTCAACTTTTCCATCAAATGGCTTTAACTTTCCCAGGATTCTATCATCTTCCCTTCCCATGGAACTTTTCTAACTTTCACTCTTGGATTTTTCTGAGCTCTTCCTTTCCTTCCTCTTCTTCTTCTCTGGGAACCGTAAACCAGTCAGCAGATTATTTCATGAAGAATATTCACTTTCCTGCCCTCTAAAAGTCAGTTTACGCTATTCTGATCTTGTAAAGATTACTTACAAGAGACTCGCCCATTTTACTTAATGGATTTTGAGTGGATTTACCTAAGTTTGGAGCAAGAACTTCTCAATAAAGGAAATCTCTGCTGCATTAGCTCTCCCCTGAAAAGATGACACGGATAAAACTTCAATCTATGTAAACTCTCGTTATGGAGGTCTTGTGAATATTAGACCCTTGTTTACATATTTTCTTTGCGCCATCTTTCGCTCTCTCATCTCTTTAAACTGGTTCTAGTTTATCTTTCAGCGGAGAAGAGTTTGTTTTTCTCATCTTTATTGTCATCTCCTCCATCTAATTTCGTCCAGGTCTCCTACAGATGTTTTAGAATTCTTCTTGTAAGTGTTATCATTCCTGATTTGTTCGTTTTCTTTTGGTTCTAATAATGTTTATTCTTGAAAATAGTGTATATTATCTTTTTGCTCACAAGCAAATTGGCAAAATAATATTTTTTGCAATGAATAGTTATGATTTGTCAGTATTTTCACCCTTCTTTTTTACTTATTATGTAATATCTTGTTAAAACAAACAACACTTCACGAACAGTCAATATAGTTTAGCTATTTTTACTATTACTGTCACTTTTCCCAAAATTATAAACGTTCCTGTGGTTTCAGTTTAAATTATATTACACTGATTTTGACTAGGTTTTCTGTTATTAATCTTAACGAAAGTTTAAAAATTCTCAGAAGCCACTTGTAAGTAAATGAAACAACTTATCATTTTCTGGTGGTTCTGAATCATTTATGATATTCCATCTTTCCTTCTTTAACAGTATCATTGAAAAAATCCTGCCTTGAGTTACCCGGAAGTGCTGCATATAAAGGAAGTCATAATTTTTCTTTCAATTTGATTTTGCGTAAACGTTCTCACTAAGTTAACTTCAAACAGAATATTTTGCATATTTTAATAGCATAGACCAACGGGGAGGGCAACCTGATGTTTGCACTTTACTTGCATCGAAGAAAACAAGAACAAGAAGTTAAAGTAAAATGAAAGGAAAGCGTAACTTAGCCATGAAGGAAGTCTTGAATAACGAAAATGTTACACGCGTCAGACAAAACTGACGTAGGAAAAGCGTTTTAAAGCTGGTCATTAGAGGAAAGAGCGGCTATCGAACCATGCACTTCTGGGATTATTCATTTCCTTAGAGTTAGTGTGAGAACACTTAATACAAGTTTAACTATTTTATGTATGGTGAACTTTTCAAAACATTCAAAAGGCGTTTGTATGATTAAATTGTTAGGAAACAATACGCCCTGAAGAGCTTTCATTAGCTGAAGTTGATTTTAAAGCAAGAGGTAAGAAAATCAACAACATACAGAAAATAATAAGAGGGAATTACGTTTGTAAAAACTTAAAATATTTTCCAGCAAGCCAGAAACGTTTTGGTCTCCCTGCCGTCCAATTCCCACGAGGAGCCGCCCGGCCAATAACGTAAGGCAAAGGTCGGAGTCAGGGAGTCCTCTATGACCAGCATTACCAAAATAGCATGTGAGTGTATGGTTAAGGAATCTCCTAATTTGTTATTACCGAATCCGAATATACCAAAGAGGTAGATGGCAGTAGAAAGAGAGGGGTGGGGAGAGAGGAAGGGGAAGGGGAAGGGCACAAGGAGAAGAGTGGTCTGGCTCCCAACCTTAATCATAATCATCCTTTGCCAGACAGTCCTGAGAACGCCTGCAGCGTTGGGATAGTAGCTGAGTTTCTTCTTCAGCGGCTGTTTCTTTTTTCAGCCTCCCCACTTCTTTTCCTCCTTTCCTTCTCTTGACTGCGCATGCGCCATGCTCTTGGTAACATGCTCTGTCCGAACTTACAATCCTACTCGTTGCTGTTCATGATTTCTTAATCCTGCCGACTTCACGATTAGCAAACGAAAATGCATGGCGTGATTTGTCTTTACATGAAGACAGACTTTCCTTTTGGCAATGATGAATGAGTAAATGAAAGTATTATATAAACATTTTCTTTTAGCTGAAATGTCGTTGACATTTCACTTTCACCTTGCCACCTTCCCGGCTTTTTGGGCATCACTTAGACTCGTTGCCTCTCCCATCAGACTCTCCAGGTATGTCGCAGGTTTTATCGAAGGCCAGAGTAGATTTTGGGTTGATAACTTGTGATATTCATGGGTGGTTACCCAACCAGGTATTGGCCAGACCCATCGATGATTATCACCACTGATCGAGAGACCAATAATGTACCGAACATGCTATCGCATGGCATTTATTGTTTGTTTTTAAGACTCTTCACAACAGACTCAGTTGGAATGTATCTGTTCCCCATAACTTTTATAATACATGGAGGATGCTCAGTATTTCGCAAGATTTGAATAAATATACATGCCTCTCTTTTTCCTGCAAGTTACGCATTTCCAGCGCCGACTAACTTACCCAAGTCTATTCTGCTAAATTAGTGATCTCTCTCTCTCTCTCTCTCTCTCTCTCTCTCTCTCTCTCTCTCTCTCTCTCTCTCTCGTAATTGCATTTTTTCGACTCCTCTAGCAAGCCTTCCCACCGTAATTTCTTGTTTCTTTCTTCCACCTTGAGATCCCTTCCCGGTAAAGGTCTGGAACTAGCGCCCTCCCGAAACTCGTCCCTCCCAAAAACCTGCTCCAGCAACGTACTCCGGTTGTCCTTCTGCCCTTCCTCTTTGGTCAGACCAACGCCGCGAAAAGATTCTAACTTGCACACATCCTCCCCATGGACTTCCAAGTCCTTCTTGGTCACGGGGGTATTCTATCACCGTCATTATCGCCACTTAAAGATGTGAGGTAGGAGTCCTTCTCTCTAAGGAGTCCGGTCCTCCCTCCCTTCCTGGGACCCACTGCATATCCTGAAGTCAAGGTTAACTGAAGTAATAGACACATAGAGACACACACGTTCGCATATGAACACAAAGAAATAGGACGAGCACTCCTCTGGGTAATACTTATACATGTAGCTGAAAGTGACATATCATTTGAAGCGTGAGAAAAGAGACCCTGTCTTTATTCTCTCATACAGCACAAAATAAATATGCAGCTTGGTCTTTCATCATATTAAACTTTCTCATGTAGATGCAATATCATAACGCTTCAGTATGAGAACTGAGATTTCTGGCTTTATATAGTATTTTATTTGCATGACAGTTTACTTAGTCGTTGAAAAATGTATGTGTGAATGTATAGTCATCGTGAGGTATTGGGAAAAGATTAATGTAAGGCGAGCCTTAGGAAAATTTCGGAGAATAAGCATGACTAGCAATTTCTCAGACGGTTTCGTGTGACACGTTTCAAATTTTTTTCCTTTTATGTTGTTGTTCCTGGGTAGAAGACGCTTCGCTGTGGGTGGTTACAACGTGCCTCTAATGGAAAATGCAATTCCCATGAAAATCTTATTTCCTCAAATAACGCCACGACTTTTCTTTTTATTTTTCCACTTGAATGAGAAGCTCAGTTTGTGTGTGTGTCCAAATAAATATATCCAAAAGATTTTGGCCTTTTGGAGAGCATCACGCAAGCATTAATGATGCTCTGAACTAGAAAAACGAAACTTAATGAGAGTGACCTTCAGCAGCAACAACAACATATATAAAAAACGAAAAATAATTATTGTTTTGTCATTGTATATTTTTTTTGTCTTTTGGGGCATTGCCAACTGTAATCAGGCCTTTATAAATCTTTATGTATTGCATTTTCTTCCTATTATTACGTTTGCGATATTTTATTTTGACTTCTTAATCTATTTCACTTGATGTAAGGCAAATATTAGTCGATAGGATTTAGTTCGTGACTTTTTACGCCTGGATTCTCTTCAAAACTATATTTTTTTACTTCCAGCTGCACAAGTGCACATACTACAAACCTAAGTCTTTCCAGTCTTATCATTTTCTTTTGTTTATCTTATTTTCTTTTAATTCTGAGAGAGAAATTAGGTAAAAATTAATTCTACGTGTTTTAAAGATTCTACAATTGTTTAAGGAGTCTAATGACCATTTCAAAGGAATTATTATTTATGATTTTGTCAAGATGGTTGACATAATGATAGATATAATCGAATACTATTTCTTATATTCATAGATCTTCAAATTTTCTCAGTTTATTTTCTCAACTTGAATGTTCTTACTTTCCTAACATATTTATTTTGTTCTCAACTTGAAAATTCTCATTTTCCTATCATATCTATTATTTTAAACACTTCAAATATTAAGTTAAATAATGTTATCCCAGTTTCTACTGAAGGAATAAAGATTATTTTATGAATAAATACGTGACACCAAAGTAGAAAAACGATCATTTTCGTAAAACGTCTCATCACTTACTTTATACTCCCGATAGGTCTGACAAATTCTGGAAATCACTAGTATCTCTGGAAGGTCAAGGACGGTACAGAACAGAAAAAGAAGCTTAAAAGAAACGAACAGGTGTAAAAGAAAAGATGACAGCATGAGAAATAACTGCCTGCAATTAACAGAGCAAGTTTTTTTTTTAATCGTGATTCACGCGTGCTTGAATATTTGAAATATTTCAGATACCACCGTTCATTTCTCATTGATTTTTGAATTGGCGAAGCACTCTTTCGCGATACTGGAACGAAATGAATCGAAAAGGAGCGACTGACTTTATTTGGTGAGGTATTTATTGAAAGCATGTTAAAAGGCAATTGAAATAGAAGACCAAAGTCGTGATCACCTTGACAGTAATGATGCTGAATTCCAGTTCAGTTGGTAATATTATTTTTCATAAAAATTATAAAATGACCATAACAAATTTAGAAATTTTGTGATATTTTCCACTTAGTTATTACTGTTATTCTATGAAAACAAGGGAGCGTAAAGGTGCAAATCAGACTAAGATGGTCCTTTGGAAACAATTGGGGTGAGGTCTACGTCAGACAGACCCACCCTTCCGAAACAGAGATAGATCCTAGGACAATAGAAACACATAAACTATAAATATTCATGCCATGAATTTTTTATAGCTATTATGAATTATTATATTTATTATAACTGGTAATGGGGCTGCCATTTATTACTTTATAGAGGTAATATCAATGTTAATAGTGCTGCAATAGTAACAGCAGCAGGTAGTAGTAGTGCATATAACAGTGATGATGGTAATATCGTTTTTTCTTGTTTCTGAACTGAACCAGAACCATTTACTTCATATCATTTGCTCATTTTCTAAAAGAAAACAAAGATCAGATTAAACAAATATAAAACTCTCATACGAGGAAGGTATAAGAAGGAAAGTAAATTTATTACCAAATGAAAAGATAAATTCAAAACTTATTTGAATGTATAACATATATCTAATAAGGACTTGCTGAGAGCTAAAAGACCAGCCCCATTTGGTACCACCCTACCTAGAAGGAAAAAGGGTGTATGGTCATTATATAATATATAATATATATATATATATATATATATATATATATATATATATATATATATATATATATATATATATATATATATATATATATATATATATATATATATATATATATATATATATATATATATGCTTTTTCCCTTGTAGACTGGGTAGTGCCTAAAGCGATGGTCCTTCCAGTTATCAGCATCACCCTATTAGATATGAATTATTTTCATATTCAAATAATGATCCAATTTAACTTTTCATCTGTTAGTTTTTCATATGGTGTTGCCAAAAGTTAAAGTTACGGGTGTCACATGATGACACACACATTATATGATGAAAATAACAGACTACCCTAGAACACACAAACACACATTATATATATGTATGTATATATATTTTATTAGTTATTGTTATATGTTTATATATATATCCATTTGAAGCAATGCATATATGTTTTCCACTGTATATATGACTCCGTCGTTTTCTTCTGAACCTCTTCTACGTCAAAACGGTTTCCTTTGAGGCTTTTCCATGATATATGTGTATATATATATATGTGTATCAAATATATATATATATATATATATATATATATATATATATATATATATATATATATATATATATATATGTATGTGTGTATATATATATAATTTATATATATATATATATATATATATATATATATATATATATATATATATATATATATATATATATATATATATATGTATGTATATATATATATATATATATATATATATATATATATATATATATATATATATATATATATATATATATATATATATATATATATATATATATATATATATATATATATAATGGTGTTTTGTGTGAGTGAAATTAATATTGTAAAATCGCCCACGTTTTTTGATTTCCTGCTCAGCATCTTGGGCGTTTCTGCTTTGACCGCGTCTCATGGAAAATTTATAACCTGGGGAAATGCCTTTAACGTCCGGCTTCAGAAAAATATCACTTTATTTGTCTCCATTTTTAAGTGGATGTGTTTATGTTGGAAGTGGCGTGACCCGCAGCATCATCACTTCCTCGAACTTCATAACGTTATATAAGAGCAATTATACCTACGCTGTCTGTGTTCTCACGACCCTATCTCCCTCTCTCTCATTCATGGCAGGTGGCTGTCCTTGCACAGTTCCCTTACCTCCCCTGTCTCGGTCCCTCCTCCTTACCTACCTTGAACCATCTGCCGCTTATCCTTCCAAGTGTGATTTTGTTTCACGCGACAATGAACTAGTCGAATTGATGCTGGTACCGTTGATCCGACGTACTGACGGCTATTACTTTGTAGTTGAATCTAATCTAACAAATCCGGGATATTTCTCTTCCAGTACGAGTAATCAGTACTTGTAAAAAAATAAATCCAAATATATCCTCTCTTCCAATGGACGTAATCAATATTTATAATAGGCAATGTCTAGAATGTAATTTCTCTTCCAATGTGAGTAATCATTATTTACAATGAAAAAATCAGAAATTTGTTATTTCTTCCAAGATGCAAAATAAATTGTTTACTTATGCAAATGCTTTTTTACTACATTTATTTTTGGTAATAATCCTCGTCTTACTATATCCCTATGCATTCCTGTGCCTCTGATATTCCTTGCACACAATTGATGAATAAGTAAAACCGCGATACGAATAATGAAGACAAAAAAAATTTGCAAACGGAGGTAAAACGATGAATAATTATTTGAATAATAAACTGAAATATATACTTGCATATTCGATAAAGTAATATAAACAATTTTAAAGAAATAGAAAGAAATTGTCAAATAAATAAGCCAATGAATATAATAAAGGATTAATCAATAAACAAATGAACATACGTGTTTAAATATAGACAAACCGAGTACCAAATGAAGATCCCACACTTCCTGTTCCTCTATATTAGAACCTTGAACCGAAAGAGCCGGGGTGAAAGAAAAGGCGAGAAAGAGAGTTTCTGATATCAGGAAGTAGAGAAGTATCTCGGGATCAACCGATATCTGACCCCAAGTGCTCCATCACGCCCTGGTGTCGTTAATGTCACCGATATCGTGGAATGATTCGGCATCCAGGAACGATCCATTAACTATCCCATAAGGAAGAGGATGTTAAAAAACAGCCAGAGAGAGAGAGAGAGAGAGAGAGAGAGAGAGAGAGAGAGAGAGAGAGAGAATTTTTGTTATATCAGGAAACATGGGAACGTAAAGATTAACTGATTTCCAAAGTCGAAGGATGCTTATGAATCGCTGGACTAACTGCAACACGTTGCAGTCCATTCTCCAGTTTTCCAGTCAGTGATCTCCTGGGTTGCTAAAAAGTTCAAAGTTAAAAGCTTCATGAATTCAGGCATATACTTCCTGACAGTTAAACTAGTCAACTCATAGGCTCTTGTATGAAAGTTTCGCAACTTAGTGGACGTACTCTCATTCAATAACGATTTCAGGTGATGGACTCCAAGTGAATCTAGACTTGTCTTGCTCTTGCCGCAGTTATTTGATTCCGAATCTAAAATGTGCAGAAGGTGGGGGATAAAACCAGCCTTATGTCAGCAAAGGTCATTAACAAATATGAACCTTGGGGTGATGTGTTCACAAAGGGAATAAAAGGGCTGGTGTCGACCTCTGCACCCAACCAATCTACAGAGACGAGAAATTAAGATTATGCCGTCTATCATCAAAACTGAATTTTCAATGACAACCCAAGTCCGCTCTGTGCTCCCTTTCCATAATCAGCTTTACTTAGGTAAGACTTTTTTTCAGTGGTTATGAATATCTGATACTTTTTCAGATTTCTCACCTACAGTTTTCTTTTTTGTATCACTTAGAAAAAGTCTAACACTGGTAAAGCACCAGGTTCGATTGATGTGGTTTAGATTAAGCAGGCCTTATGCCAGCAATATTTGCACACTGGGGACCCGTAACTGAAATGGTGTTAAGTGAATAAACCTAACAATCAACACACGAATTGTTCGTACGGTTTAGTTGATCGGCATATCTTAAGCTGGTCTTCTGTCAGCATAGGCCTTTGACTAAAGTATGCCCATTTGTGAAGCAAGGCGTTAAAGGGTATAATAGGCCTGGAGTGGACTTTAATGCATTTAATCTATTTTCATTTATTTGTTTCTCGCCATTCTCTGTTACATCTTTGTCCTATAAAGTAATTTTTTTCTCACCCTCTCTAAGCCTAATCCATCTAATGTTTAGTCTTTTTTAATAGTGATAAAAATAACAATCTGTTAATATCCGAACATTGTTATATACGGGTAAAGTCTAACGCCAAGTAAAAGAGTGAACTGAAGAACCACGAGAGAGAGAGAGAGAGAGAGAGAGAGAGAGAGAGAGAGAGAGAGACTAGTAGTAACAGGATACCGAAAAAGAAACAGACAAGGATGAGCGAGTTAACGAGATCGATTATTACTAACCATTCCCATCCTTGATTGGGTCACACAAGGTGAAACCGTCAACCCGGAGACACCGTTAGTTTTTTCTTCCCAGAGAGGGAAATAAGTCAGTGGGGTAGAACTGGTTTTTTCTTTTATTTTTTTGGAAGGGCTTATTAAGGAACGACATTAGGAAAGGGCTGCCTTTGTCCTTACTATTCCCGTCGTCGTTATCCTGGTTTATGTCGATGTAATTATAGGTTATAGTTTACATTATTATAATTATTATGGTGAAATTTGTTGCTGTGTCATTTTCTACAGAAAACATATTAAAAATGACAAAAACTTATTTATACCGGTCACATTTCCTTTCAGAAATGTAAATTAGACGACTGTAGTGAATACAAAAACAGGCTTCGATTCCTATGAAACTCTATACAATACATAATTTTCTAATTCAGTTTTCACTCTCGAATAAATGATTACTTCAAAAAGAGCATTGAAAGTTTCCAGTCCAGAACCGGAACCGAAAGAGAAACTGAGACGTGTGAAATCGAAGGCAAACAAAGAAGAAGAATTCTTGTACCTCTGCCCAGTTCGGGGAGAACCAGCTGAAAGGGATAGTGACCGAGACAAGTGAAGAAGTGCCCCGTTGCCAAACCTATCTCTCTCTCTCCTCTCTCTCTCTCTCTCTCTCTCTCTCTCTCTCTCTCTCTCTCTCTCTCTCCCAAGGCCGTGCTTAGGGGCATATGCTGTTCAAATACTACTAGCAGGTAATCGATTATGGCACCCCTTCCTAATTTCGTCAGGACCAGGGGTTTCCGAAGGACGAAAGGCTAAACTAAACGCATGGGTCTTATATAACAGGATAAACATTGGTGCAGTCCCAAAGAAAATAATATAAATAATATATATAATATATATATATATATATATATATATATATATATATATATATATATATATATAATATGTGTGATTATGTATATGTATATGTATATATAAATATGTAGATCTATATATATATACTGTATATATATATATATGTATATATATATTTATATATATATATATATATATATATATATATATATATATATATATATATATATATATATATATATATATATATATATATATATATATATATATATATATAATTACATCATTCCTACTTGAGACAAAAATGCTCTGGCGTGCCAGGTTTTCTTCCTTAGAAAACTTGTTTATCTCACATTTCTCATATAAAGATAAATACCAGTTTCTCAAGATAGGTGGCGTAACAGGAAGACTCCGGCGAATTTGCATCAAGAAAAAAGCTGCTTTCCATTCATCTCCTTCTTTATCTTTCCCTTTATCTTTCTGGCATTACTTCCCCTTTCGTCTTACCAGCCACTTTGACATCACACCCTTTTTTACCCTACTTGTTTCATATTAACACCAACTCAAAGGGCAAGAAAGAGAAGATAAAGACTTCCACGAATCCTAAACGCTCACGAAGACCTTAAGACTCTTGGAGAACACAAAAAGTAACCTTCTGTAACGGGGAAAATTACACGTAGTTTAATATGAACTTGCCCGCTCTCTTTGTCTGGAGCGGTCTTTGATGTCACCGACGACTACCGCCTCTTGCAAACAGAAATTGCACGCTTTAACGCAATCCTACTTCCGGTTCAGTGCAGACAAGGAAACTAGCGACACTGAGAAAGGCGAAGAAGCACTTAGAAATGTTTGCATAAAGAGCTTATAGATTATGATCTGGTTTTTCTACTATGATATATTATGTCAAAGTTTGTAATTAGATTATATAGTTCTTAAAATGGCTCAATAAAACTTCGGTTTTTGATAGTAAAGGGTTTACAGATTACAATATTTTCTTAAAAATAAATGTTTTTATATTAATAATTCTCTCTTACCAATATCATCTTAGAAAAAGGGATTAGGTTTCTCGTAAGCATGCCATGTTGAAGTCGTTTTTGCATCTTGGGTATTCTTCCCCCATCTTGGAGTATGGGCGAGATTCCGTTAGGCGACACTGAAGTGGGTATTGCGTTAAAGGGTATCCCGTATCGTTAAAAAGTCATTAAATAAGGTGGGGTGTGGACTGGATGTAGAAGTTTCATTTTAGACGAACGTACATACATGCATACATACATACATATATATATGTATATATATATATATATATATATATATATATATATATATAACCAATTCTATGTGCTCTCAATAATGTACTTGCTCACAATATATATACACACAACATATATATACACATACATGCATACATACATATATAAGTGTGTGTATGTATGTATGTATGTTGCTATTTTTTGTTACATGTATGTTTGTATATATATATATATATATATATATATATATATATATATATATATATATATATATATAACCAATTCTAAGTGGCTCACAATAATGTACTTGCTATATATATACACACAACATATATATTTTTGTTACATGTATGTTTGTGTATATTTTTGTTACATGTATGTTTATATATATATATATATATATATATATATATATATATATAGGAAATGTGTGCGAGCAATGGTGAATGTGTGTGTGTGTTTATGTTAACATATCTGCAAACCATATATTCATAAATATCATGCATAATTTCTGCAGAGATTTTGATATGGCTCAAACAGAAAAGCTTGATAAAATGTGTAATAAGATTAGTTGTGGGGACCTCAGTTCATTTATTTTAAAAAGAATACACTGAGGTAAAATTGAACGCTTATGATAATTTTACTGTTTCTTAATCATTACTTGTATTTATGTACAGATAGACATCAGAACAACGACGTAAACAGGAGAGCAAGTAAATTCAGTATTAAAGATTACCGTCCGTTATGTTTGTCTAGCTTGGTTGTTCTTGTTAAACGTTATGGGAACAAAACATCTAACAAATACAGTGATATCGATTTTCGTTTGTTTTTGTTACATTTGCCTGCTCTTAAATACTCAGTGAATAACAGATACAACAAGAAGGGTGATATTGATTTTGGTCTGCTTTAAATTCTTTAGGCTGTACTTGCATAATTTGTGAAAGGCTAAGAAGCGTCCCTTTTCAGCGAAGGACTTCCAAGGGACATCACACCTTCCTGAAGAAGAAGAAGAAGAAGAAGAAGAAGAAGAAGAAGAAGAAGAAGAAGAAGACCCGTCAAGGCCAACAACAAGCCTCGGGAGCTTTTGGTTCATCCAGGCCTTGAACACACCTCCTTGCGTTTAACCAAATTTGCAGATGATACTTGCTTATTTATTGTCGTTTTGTATGTGTACCCATATTTTGGGGCTCCGTACATAGGTAGATATATGTATGTTGTACCTTTTGCTACGTGTATGTTTGTCTAATCATATATAAGGAAATATGTGAGGAATGATGAATGTTTACATATTATAAATGCTATATATATACTGTATATATATATACTGTATATAAATATACATATATCTATACACATATATATGAGCGTGTATACACAAGTGAGACTTCCAAAAAACCGGAAGCGTAAAAAGGACGTTTAATGATTACTTTCATATGTTAATGAAATGCGTATGCCTGTAAACAGGAAGAACAACTAACAAATTTGCAAGAAGTATATGAAACAACAGAGGTGAAAAAAGATGGAAAAGAGGAAGTCATAAAGAAATTTCTATTTTGTTGCAGAATATTAAAATATTGTTTTACTACATACAAACTGCCTCGTCATAATAATTGCGTGTTACGCAACGCATGCCCTTTAACAACTATCGTGATGGTGCCCGTAGGTAAACATACTCATCTGTTCACTTGAACTTCATGATAAGGTAAAGGCCGTGCCATCAAGTACGCACTTATGCCCTCATGTACAGCCGCCCACGTTGTTGTTGTAGGCGTGTATGTCTGGGCTTTTGAAAAGGGCCGACTTCCGGAGTCAACGAAACTCTTCCTCGTGTGATAAAGGTTAATGAGTTTGGATGTATTTCCTGCTTTTTCTCTCTCTCTCTCTCTCTCTCTCTCTCTCTCTCTCTCTCTCTCTCTCTCTCTCTCTCAGGGAATGTCATTATTATTACCGTTACAAACCTCTCTCTCTCTCTCTCTCTCTTCAATTTTTTTTTTATTGACTGTCTGTTTTGTGCTACAATACGAAGAAGTTGATCGAGAGTGTTCTTCTGTGGGTGCTTTGAAAAATAACCCTAGCCGAAAGCCTTAACAACAATTCTTAGCTGCTAAAACCAGTCTGTTGTTGTTAAACTTTTTGTCGAAAGGCAACTGTTGTTGCTAAAATTTTATTTCTAAAGTCAAATAACTTATTTTTTGCACATGGTCCAACCTACACATGGGAGTAATCACTTGAGATCTGAACCACCATAAAACTTCCTCTAAAACCATGCATTTACTACATTTTTCATTCTTAAGCAGCAAAAATATTGTTAAATACTGACCTATCAGGAGTTTCTCCTACAAACTTACAGATTTCGGATAATGTACCGTATCTGTCACCGCAACAACATCACCTCAAGTCAGAATCTGCATGTCTTTCTTGTCTAAGCGAAACAACATGACGTGAACAAATATCTAATCTGTCAAACTTGTTTAGAGAGTTACCAAGCAAACGATTCTTTTTGGCTTGGGGATGTCAGGATATCAAGTTATGAGAAAATATTTCATCATCTAGAATCCAACTTGTCG
>NC_089750.1:57152206-57157206 GCF_040412425.1 Macrobrachium rosenbergii
ATGCCATTCCGGATAATGTCATGCTAGTATTCGTGAATTTATATGTCAAGCCCCCCGTTCATGGGCAGTTCCTTTATTAAGAAGTTTCTTATTTTCTTTCATAATTACTCTTTCAGTTAAAGTTTCTCTTTTATACGCTGTACGGTTCTTAACTTTTCCCTTACCAGACCTCGGAAGATGAAATCTTAAATTCACAAAAGAATTAATTTGAAAATAACCTAAAATATCGTTTTTTTTTTTTTTTTTTGCTATACACAGTCATTAATTTGGTATAAAAGATGCCAATTATATATCCAAAAACACACATCTATCAGCCATCGCAAAGTCAAAGTGTTCCGAAGATGCATTGGGTATTCGACGGGCGAATCATCTGAATTTTAGATGTAAAATCCAACCACAGATAAGCCAAGTAATACACTAACTCAGCGATAATCACCTTTGTTCTCGTTACTTGTCAGGATACCTATAATTCATTCACATTTCTCGCTTCACTATTTCTCAATCTTGGTAGGAAATACGCCCATTTTCTCTGTTCCGTTGGCGGATGCGTCTATTCTACACGCTCTGGTGGCCTTCCAGGGTTTTATCTCTGGATCTGAGACCCTGGAGCCATCTTCACTCTCTTCATCAATGTTTTCTCTTTAATCCTGGTTTGCTGCAAGCTATTCTTGCTGGTATCACGACATATATAATATAAATATATATATATATATATATATATATATATATATATATATATATATATATATATATATATATATATATATATATATATATATATATATATATATATATATATATATATATATATATATATATATATATATATATATATATATATATATATATATATATATATATATACTTATATATATTTGTGCCTGTGTGTGTGTGTGCGCGCGCGTGCATGTATATGTGTGGTGACAGAGAGGAAAAGACAACTGACTGAATAAAAAGTTGTAATATGTATTTAAAAATGTATAAAAAAATAGTTGTTCATTAAAATTCTTCCGTCTTAGCATTACGAATGCAAAAACTGCTGTTATAGGCTATGACCTAACTAACATAATCCACTGATGTGATCATCTCTTCAAAATTAAGATTCCTTAACTATGTTGATAACCTTTAATCTTCATTTCAATTCGTTAATAACAAAAGCGGGAAACTTCAATGAGACATCACGTTCGCTAATAACCGAGGAATGAGATTAGTTCAGGGATCGAGCAGTATCAGAACTTTGACCTGACAAAAACTTCGATTTTTCATGTTTTATGGTATATTTGCTGCATGAATCTCCTCGCGTGATCGCATGCGCGTCTGGGAAGAAGTAATGGGTGATCACGAAAGATTGTTTCAATTTTCATAAACGTTATCTTTTGAATTGTTACACATTGCACTATAATTTTTATTAATTAACCGTTTTTATTCATCATTACGAGAAAATTTAGATGCTCTCTCTTTCTCTCTCTCTCTCTCTCTCTCTCTCTCTCTCTCTCTCTCTCTCTCTCTCTATTCTCTCCCCTGGTATATTGGAACTCTGTATTGGAACTGCTTGCCTTTTTATCTGGTCTGTTCTAGGTAGTAATGACTAGGCTTCTTCTGGGTGACATTCTTATGTAGAAATTGGCAACAAATATAAGTGCTGGAGAGATTTTTAAATATTAGCGTTGCTTTTATTTTCAATCTTGTTGCTTCTTCCACTAGTGCTACATTCACTCTTGTCTTCTGATTCATAATTCTTACTGAATCAATTTCATCCGCTTGCGAAAGTTCTCTGTTTTGTTCTTTCATTCATAAACATTAGATATATTTACCAGCTATTTTTTTCAGATTTTCTCCTTATAAACATAATGTCATTTACTGAAGGTGGTGATTAGTAGACAACAGTTTATACTAATTTGCTTTATCGAAGAAGAGCGTAATTTGATTCCGTGTACTCACAATTATTTCAAATCCCTCAATTAACGTTAAACCGATAAGCAGACCGAATTAAAAAGAGGCTGACCTTTGGGTAAATTACCAGGCACGGTGGTCACACATGGAGACAAGTGTCCCGATGGCATTGACAAGTGGCTTATAATTTCGACGATGTGCCAGTTAATGTCCCGAGGCTCTTGGAGATAGTGAGTATGTGAGTACCTTTGTTTACAAAGGCATATAAAAGGTAAATATATCCGTCAATCAAGAGTTGAAACCAGTAATCCTAGATGAAAAACATGACGGAGCACATTCCAACTAGCCGACACTATACATCGGCACTTCCTTCTTTTGTCGTCCTTGGGAGCAAGGAGTAATGGAGAGCTTAGTGATGGATAATTCTAAGGTCAGGGAGAGTTCAGGAGTGGACAGGGGTAGCACAGAGCTCTAAGAAGGCGCTTCATTACGGTGTGGTGCCAGAGACCCAGAGAATTCATCTTTTTCGTATATTTTGGTTTACTCTGTCTTGATTAAACTGTGGGCCTTGTCACTGAGAAACAGGGATTTATTGTCCTTTAAGTTTACAACAATGGCACAGAAATTCACAGAGATTTGTTGATGAATTTCAGGAAATGCACACCACAACTATTTTAATTCTAATTAACGGCCGAATCTGGGTGGCAAACTGCTTAATCCCAATTTTAGAAATATATCAATGTCTTCGTTCCTGCTGTTAATGTAACACTACGATATACTTAGAGATCTTTATTTCTTGAAAGACTATTTCTCTCATTGTCATCATCTCTTATTCTGTTGTTACCATTATCACTAATATCATTAGAAGCAGCGTTAGCAGTAGTTCCACCAAAATTCTTTAGACCATAACCCTTTCAGACAGAGACCAGAAATCTTGACTGAAGAAAATCCTTTCCTCCTCATATGAGGTGGGAACTGCGGAGTAAACTGCAGTTACCGGCGCTATGGAGAATGAAAAAAAAAGAAATTTATGGCCAGGAAACGCAGCTATCATCATCATCATCATCATCATCCCCAATGCCAAAACATTTACGCCCACCTTGTAACACTCCATATGTTCCGTCTAAGGAGGAAGGAAAACAGTCGTATGTCATATTATTCTCTTTAAAATGGCCCTTGCCTCTCCTTATCATCTTACGGCGCTTAGTATCAAAAACTTTCTGTTGTATATTTTCTCGATGTTGGTACATTCTCTCTCTCTCTCTCTCTCTCTCTCTCTCTCTCTCTCTCTCTCTCTCTCTCTCTCTCTCTCTTACTGTGTTTAGAAAATGTTCATGCTGTTTAAGAAAAGCGTTAGTCGATTTCGTTTTCAGTTTGTCGTTTTTTACTCGAGATTTTCACTATCGAAGCAATTTGCCCCCATTTACCGTCTTCATGTCTTCTTTCATTCATGTGTTCTTTGTTTTTTTTTTTCTTCGATCTCTGATTTTTTTTTCACTCACGAGTCTCTTCTTCTCTTGCTACTCTCTATTCTTGCCCTATGTAGGTCACACTTCTCTGTCCTACAGTAAGTCCAGCTGCAGGGCCAAGGGACCGGTGCCGAGTGAAAGAGAACCGAACTAGACCGTGCAAGTCTATCCTGGAGCGGTTCTGGGTTCAGCTCGAGCTGGAAGTGGGCAGACCTAGGTTGATTTTCACTTTTGATCAGGAAAGAATCCTTTATTTTCACCAAAAGTTGGCTCATAGCATTCATAATGATGTTATGAGTTAAGTTTTCAAGCCCCTGAGATTTTTACTCTGGATAACGTAAAAAGATGTTAGAAAGGTAATCCATTATTATCATCAACCGAAGCTATTTTTAGTGTTCAAAAATTATGCGTTTATTTGTTAAATATGAGAAGCCAAGAAATTTTCCATAAGGGACTGCTCAAATTTTCAGCTCGGGTCGAAATCGACCTTGAAGCTGAATAGAAATTGATTGGACTTTTATTGATTAGTCCAGGAAGTAAACTGTTGGTATGGGGGTAGGCTGGGGAACTAGTGGTGTTGGGGGGAATTGAGCTGAAAGGTACAAATCCAGTCCTTTCAGGACCTCGAACTCGTCTTCAAATGATAAAAAAAGAGATAACGAATCCTCCTAAAGCAAATGTGAAAGCTCCTTGTCCTCTTTTCATGCTCTCTCTCTCTCTCTCTCTCTCTCTCTCTCTCTCTCTCTCTCTCTCTCTCTCTCTCTCTCCTCCTCTTTTCTTTTTGTATATACTCGTACATGTGAGAGGGCGCTTTTAGAGTCGTTTAAGCCGAAGCCAGGGATATTAAAATTTTACCTATGTCGCTTATCTTCGAGTAGAGGCATTCACATTAAAGAGTCGCCTATTAATATGTATACTTATTTATAAAAATTTCACTTACTTTGTTGTTAAAGCAGTCAATCTCAATTTTACAAAAACAACAAGAATGCATTTATCAGATAATTTTAACCTGACACAATTCTCCGCTTGTTTTAAAAGTATTAATTAGGACACTGGTCTCAGGAGCTTTTCGAATATACGTCTCTTCCTCTCATAATGATTACTGTGTGGACGTCGTAGACTCAGGAGTCAGTTTCAAACTCAAGGAACCCGAGGTTTTCTGCTCAGTTCTATACACCCTAAAAAACTGTTTAAAATCTGTGAACAAGTATCATTTACCGAGAAAATATCACTTAGCTGTACCTTTGGAATCTCTCTCTCTCTCTCTCTCTCTCTCTCTCTCTCTCTCTCTCTCTCTCTCCTCTCTCTCTCTCTCTCTCTCTCAGAGAATCCTTACATTACTCGTTAGTCATGCCTGGGGTTTGATTTGTTACTGATTTTACCAAGTCACTGATATTTGCATTTACCGGCTGCCCTTGATTGATACTGTCAATGAACAATGTAACAAAAGAAAAACTATTAATACTCACACATACAGATTCAATGTATATATACACATATATATGTGTATAAATACATATATATACATATATATATATATATATATATATATATATATATATATATATATATATATATATATATTATATTTACATGCATATGAGGCGTATGTTGTGTATGCAAATCTATTATATCTGA
>NC_089750.1:57162206-57182206 GCF_040412425.1 Macrobrachium rosenbergii
AATTTATATATGTGTGTGTGCGGTGTTTAGAGAGAGAAAAAGATATATTTAACACCCAACCCACTGTATTATCTGCAGAGTTCATCTTCACGACAACGCAAAAGAGACAGTGATGGAGACAGAGTTACATTTTGTACCCTATCATATTCTGCAGAGTTCATCATCACAAAACCATGATTATTCAGCACTAGCAAAACGCAGGAGAAAGAAAGAGAGAATCTTTGCATCACTATAACCCGCACTAAAGCTAATCAAAATAACCATTATTTAGGAAAACTGAACGTTTTTATTTATTGGTGAAAAAAATAAGTTAGTAGATGTCTGAAGTGGCGTCATCCGCTGATACGTTATCTTATTACCCATAGAGAAATAACTGTTGACAGACAGACGAATCGTCTCCACGATGGCGGTAGCAAAATCGAAAGTGAATGCAAGCAACTGGGCAAGAACTCGCCCGCATGGGTCCAGTCATTTTGGTGGCCTAGTGGACAGCGATTGAACCTTATGCTAAGTCGAGCCGGAGTTCGATTCCGAGAAAAATATGGCCGTTGGTTGTATTCTTAGTGATCGTTTCTTTTTATGGGAAAGTTTAAATTACGGGGTAAATTTGAATCTGTATACAGCCCAAGTCTGAATTGTTACTTGAAGGGGAAGACGGTGGGTCATGAGGCCGAGGAAGCTGTGGTTTGTGGGTATCAGGGACAACAAAAGTAGGAATAGAATTCCAAGACTTTATGAGTATATATATATATATATATATATATATATATATGTGTGTGTGTGTGTGTGTGTGTGTGTGTGTATGTGTGTATATATATAAACGTATGTATGTATATACTGTATGTTTCCATATGTATAAATATATATATATATATATATATATATATATATATATATATATATATATATATATATATATATATATATATATACATACATATATATGGAAACATACAGTATATACACATATACATTTATATATATACACACATAAATAGTCTTGGAATTCTATTCCTACTTTTGTTTTACCTGATTCCCACAAGCCACAGCTTCCTCGGCCTCATAACCCACCAACTTCCCTTCATGTTCTATCTTCATTAAAACTTCAGACCTGGCTGTGCGCGGATTCAAGTTTGCCTCGTGTGTAACCTTCTCATTATTTCTTGACTGGCAATGTAATTTCCTTTTCATATCCGATATCGAAATTGCATCCTGTGTCTGTGTTTTCTTTAATATGATAACATATTACGTCAAGAAATGTAATGTAATATATATAATGAAATACAATGCAGTCTATCTTCTGCTGAAGGCCAAACTGTCAATAAGGACCGTGCTGGAATTTTCTGTCCAAATAACTAGTATTATTTGTATATTTTCATTTATTTTGTCCTTTAAGACAATTCTGTTAAACAATCGTGCTCTGTGAAGAGTCTGGTTTCGACAGGTTTATGTTAGGTTAGGCTAGGATGTAGCTAGACTATCGCTCCAACATGAACAGTTTTAAAAACAATTTATATTGGGTTAGGCTTGGAAGATTTAGCCAAACTAATATGCCCAACAAAAAAATAGTTTAGATATTAGCTAGTATGGCAAGAAGAAGAAAAATATTCTAAAACCGAAAAATCACGCCAATATCTTTACGAACAAGACGAGTTTTCATTGAAGACCTTTTGGTGGTTTTCATACGCATCAGTAACGCACGTCTGAAGCTCATGACGAAACCGCCGAAGATATAGCGTCCATATTTGTACGTGCTTGTTTAAGAGTCAGGTCATGTGACTATGTCTGGACGTTAGAAGAGTGACGGGGCTTTAAGATCTATGCTTGCATGTTTACATAGCTTAGTATTAAATATTCTTAGTCCGTAGACTCATTACTTCCTGAATTATTTCCCAAAAGAAAAGAAAGAGTAATATGAATTTCATAAATACAGTTTGAAAAATCAGATAGACACACACACAGTTTGAAAAGTTAGATAGAAATACACACAGACACACACACACACACACACACACATATATATATATATATATATATATATATATATATATATATATATATATATATATATATATATATATATATATATATATATATATATATATGTGTGTGTGTGTGTGTGTGTGTGTGTGTGTAGAGAGAGAGAGAGAGAGAGAGAGAGAGAGAGAGAGAGAGAGAGAGGCATTTAAAGTAAACAGAAAATTCACAAAAATAGCAAGAACAAGATAGAGAAATGAATCACCACAGAAAACAGAAAAGAGAGAGAGAGAGAGAGAGAGAGAGAGAGAGAGAGAGAGAGAGAGAGAGAGAAAGGACAAACGAATGACTGGCGCAGAAGAAACTGGTTGTTTGATGACCGAGTCGTCAGACGGGGCCGCAGAAAATGTCTGAGAGTTCAGGATGAGTTTTGGCGAGATGACCAGTGGATGGCCCAATGAACAAGGTTGAGCGCCACTCCATGCCCTGCATGACGTCGTCTTTTTAAAGAGGAATAAAGATGCCCAAGATAGTATCATAGTGGGTAGCTCTGTGATGAACATAAAAAAAACATGGGTTTTATGTGAGTCTTTGATGCTGGAAGCTCGTAGTTTGTAAACATTTATTTATTTCGATGATTTGCACATGGACTAAACGGTTATTCTTTGAATAAATAATTTTATATCAAATCTGAGTACATCTCTCTCTCTCTCTCTCTCTCTCTCTCTCTCTCTCTCTCTCTCTCTCTCTATACTAAAAAGTAATGAAGCTCTATCGAACCCTCACGTCTCTTGTTGACTTTCTCTACGGAATAATGACGGTGGTGTTTGTGCTATGAGCTTTTCTCTTCCAGCGAAGCTTATGTTGTCATGTCTGTTGCATGTTTTATTTTGTGGAAATTAGTATAAGTAACCTCTGTTTTTATGGATACAGCGCTGATGATCATCTCTCTCTCTCTCTCTCTCTCTCTCTCTCTCTCTCTCTCTCTCTCTCTCTCTCTCTCTTCAGAAAAGTGCAGGAAACTGGTAATCATAACCTACTCTTTTTTTTCCGTACAGTTCAGATGAATTTCCTAACCCACACCCTGCCCAACCCCACGTGCTCTCCTCTCTCTCTCTCTCTCTCTCTCTCTCTCTCTCTCTCTCTCTCTCTCTCTCTCTCAGGCAATGTAAAGCAAATTCAACATATTGCTAGTAAAATTCTATTCTAATGTATTTGACCAAAGAAAAGCCCGTATTGTTGAATATTTGTCATTCAGTCCAGTTCTCCCTTGTATCTGAGTAGTTGCTGTTCGAGGTAAAATTTAGGACGAGATTCGGCAGCTATGCAAGGCTACAGCCACACGAGCGCAATGCAGCATCATAACGTATGGCGTTCTACGTCATGCGTTGAGAAAAACTCTTGTGTCATAAATAACCATTCTTCTTAAACCTAAATAAAATAAGGCATCGCCGGATCTTTTCCTACGAACCCCAGGTAAAGAACAATGATCTTATGAAATTAAAGGGAAACCGCAAGACATCTCCAGCCAGCGACGCGGCTCTTACAAAACCCCTCGTCCGTAGCTGTGATGTCACCCTCGTCTTGAGCAAGAAGCCCTCCGTGGAACAAATAATGCTTCCACTTATGAACAATAGGCGTTTCTTCTCACTCCTCACCAGTCCCACACAAACCCCCGCTCTTTCTTTCTTTTTAACAACTCCCTGTTCACTGTAACGCGTCCCTCCTTCAGTCCCACACCAGACCCCCAGTCGAGGAGCATGCAAAAGTTCACACGCTTCATCGCCAATTTAAAAGTAGCATAGAACAATAGTTCGACAGAGGTAATCACATCCGGATTGACTTGTTTACCAAGCGGGTTGATGATGCGAGGAACTTTTCAATGGAAAGGAGTGGGAAAGATGGACGCATGGCAAGGAACGGGTGACAAGCCGAAGAAAGGAAAAGGTCGTCCAAGGCCTCCTCACAGACGCCGGAAGGGAAAGGCGGGACGAGAGAGAGTTGCGCTTTCTTTTTTTTTTATCTCTTCCTTCTTATTCAGCAGAACTTGTGTCTCTCTCTCTTGCGCTCTCTCTAACTCCGTGTGTTCACATATTTGTTTATGCCAGGACGCTACGGAATTTTAAATTAATCAACCATACACGTGTTTTGCGCTAAGAAGTCTATAAATGTGAGAGTGACGCCAGTTTTTAATATCAGATAGAACACGATATTTCTGTCTCCTCTCTGCCTCTGCTTACATGGGGATGAATACATACATACAAACATATACGAATATATATATATATATATATATATATATATATATATATATGTGTGTGTGTGTGTGTGTGTGTGTGTGTGTGTGTATGTGTGTGTATGTGCATGTATGCGTGTCTACAGTACATTCCCACATATGCATTTTTTTTTAATCTCACGTTACCTTGATGTGAAATGCATCTTTCTTGTTCTTGAGTCAGCAAGATCACCTTGAAATCAACTTCAGTTCCTATTCTATATCCGATTGGCCTCTAGTGAAATTGGTCTGTTTTTATGCTTGCCAATAACAGCACCTCAATCAAGAGCTAAGTCAATCACGACAGCTATTATTTGTTGTGTATTGTGTATTTTCAGTTGATTTAATTTAATAGTATTTTATTCCTTTGTCGAGTAGTTTATCATTAACCAGATCAGAAATGCCAGAGTCAGTTCACAAAGGAATATTTATAGCTGAAATTTTCATTCTCTCTCTCTCTCTCTCTCTCTCTCTCATAAGCTCATTCAGTGTTCCGTGATGATACACTAACAAAAGTTAAATTACTGTACTATTTACATTCATTTACACTAACAAAAGTTAAATTACTGGAATACCTTCCCCTCTCTCTCTCTCTCTCTCTCTCTCTCTCTCTCTCTCTCTCTCTCTCTCTCTCTCTCTCTCTCTCTCTCTCTCTCTTAATCCCATTCAGTGTTTGATAATGTGATCGAAATGCATCATTTTCAGGGCGTGGCTTTTAATAACTAAACGGTCCTACTGAACAGTTCATCCTTGAGAACAACGGTGGCCCTCAATTAAGATTTAGGAGCAATTTACTTGATTGCTCTATTATGTAGTTGAAGAATTCGATTGATTGTTCATTAAGTGTTGCTGCCGAATCGTCTGTCAATTTTACAATGGTTTAGCAATTATAAAAACTGGCTGTTTTAGTATTTTTATAGACGATGCCTCTGTTCTTGGAAGGAGTTGTAATATTCCTTAAAAAAAGGGAAAAATTAGCGAAGAAAAAAATGTTGAAAAAAGAAGGATAATACGGCAATGACGCAATATATAAAATCGAAAAAAACTCAGATAGTGACATATACAGATGGAAGATCGGAAACCATGATAAATATTTTCCTGTTTTACTGGAGTGCTGAAGAAATTACAAAGTTCAAAGATTTCTTAATTTGAGCTGATGACGCCGGTATAATGAGGACAAAGAGAACAGAAATATTGCAGAGGGGCAACAAAATAGAAATAAGAGGAACAATAACTATTAACAATTCGAGGACTTGAAAACAGCAAATAGTTGACAGGAAAAGGAGATTCTCATTCAACAAAAAACGAATAATAAATCACTATGTTTTTTCACGATCTCCACGCTACAAAATTTTTGGTTCTCAGTAGTTTGGCTTTTTGGATATTCACCGGGGGAATACAGTATTTGAAAATATCTATAAATATTCTCTCTATTTTATTCACTACTACCATAGTACAATGTCCAATAAGTAACAAGGTAAAAGCCAAAATTATGCCAGCTGTGGATATCTACCGCCAGCTCACAGAAAGAAAGAAAATGTTTCTTTGGTTTCCCGAAATATATTTCCCATGTGGGTATTGTCTAAACTGTTGAAGATCGCTCTGTAAGATAATGGCCCTTCAGCCTTGTTCCATATGAATGTGGGTACCTTTTGAATAGTAATAAAGATAATAGCGGTATTTGCATCCATTACATGTGGAGGGTGCAATCCCCTATGCAGCCCTGATCATCCCAGGGGAGGGGCACCCTGTCGGATTATTCAGTATCCCATAGCAGTCATTATCCTCACTTAGGGGCACAGTTACTCATCCTCCCACAGTGAGCCCTAGCTAGTGATTAGCTCTGAACAGGAATCACATTAAAGTTTGTTATTACAGGTAATTACGGATAGATTTTTACCGAACTGTAGCAGTTTGAAGAAATTATGCGACTTGGTCACTTCCTCGCATTAATTACTTGCTAATTATTGGCGATTAACTTGCGGGGTTTTCGTTGATCGTGATAGAAACTTTGGGAAAAGTCTTTGCTTTTATTCTTACTTTCTTATTTCTCTTCATTGTGTTTAATTAGAAAATATGACGAAAATTGAATAAATATAAGACTATTATTCATTTCTATCTTATTTAATCAGTTCTGTGTCATTTTTCATCTTAAAATGAACAAAATCCTACGCAGCCATCAACTCTTTTTCTTTTTCATTTTATTTTCTCTTCTCTTGAAACTATTAAGAAGCGATAAGTGGAATAGAGTTTGGGGAGAAAAGAATTGAAGAAGTGAATAGTAATTTGATTAGTTTCGTAGAGTGTTTATATTCTAATTTAGTTGTTCGTTATCAGTATTTTCGTATACGAAAACAACAACAACAACATCAACAATAATAATAATAATAATAATAATAATAATAATAATAATAATAATAATAATAATAATAATAATAACAGAATCAGTAATAATAATATTCAGAAAATTAACTAAAACGCTCATAACTTCATATTAACTGAGATAAATATGCATAATGAAAAAGCAACAACATCAATAAAAAAAAAATTTTAAATACATAAAAAACAGTATTAACAGGAATGACTACATGAACATTGATAATAATGACAACGCACTCACTAACAGACCAGTTTAATTTCGAGCAAGACACAACAACAGACGCCAGGATGTAATACATCTTTCATGACAACGATATGGCAGTCAATTACGTTCTGAAAAATTGCCTTCACTCGCTTGAAATAAACTGAGTTAAAGATCCCGTTATCTAACTGAAAGTAAAATTTCTCTCTCTCTCTCTCTCTCTCTCTCTCTCTCTCTCTCTCTCTCTCTCTCACACACACACACACACACACACACACACACATTACGATTTCCAATTACATGCTTACTTTTATATGAGTTATATGTTTTTTGAAAAAGACGGGAAATTTTCCCCCCTCTCAAAAGCTCTTGTTCCCTAGTACGAATGCTAAAGATATATCTGAATTTATCTAAACGGGATCAAAAATCAAACGTTCTCTCTCTCTCTCTCTCTCTCTCTCTCTCTCTCTCTCTCTCTCTCTCTCTCTCTCTCTCTCTCCTAAGCCCTTCTACAAACGAGTTCTAACGATATGTTAATTACTATATGCAAGTAATTCTTCTGTAATGAAACCAGTCATTCTCTCTCTCTCTCTCTCTCTCTCTCTCTCTCTCTCTCTCTCTCTCTCTCTCTCTCTCATTAAACCTTGTCTACCTCACCCCTTTGTGTGGGCCTCATTCAGTAGGTCACACCATATGGGGTTTCTACAAAGAATAACATGGAGGCGATTTCTTTGCGTTTTCCCGCCCATATGACGCGCGCGAGAGCGCCAGCAAATGTGTGTGTGTGTGTGTGCGTGTGTCTGTTCCGAGTGAAACCTACAACAGCATCTGTTACCGGAAATCGAAGAGACTTCTAAATTTTCCTTTGTCTTTTGTCTTTCTATTCTGAGATCCCAGGAGTCACTGTCATGGCTTTAGTGGTTTTAGCTTTGCATTCGTGCTCTTTGGCTTTCGTTTTCCGTTTTTTTTTTTATGTATTTTTGGCTTCTCGTATCTTCTCGCTATTTAGTAATCACCTATTTTAAGGACGCTTCATATCCTATAACGCCAGCTTTAAGCCAAGGCAGAATAGCTCTTTCAAAGTGTTATTTTTCACGCTTATTTATTCTCAGACATAAATCATCTTATGTCAACAAGCTTAAGTTATCAGAATATTTGGTCATGCAGTATTTAATATATTTCTCGAACACTGAGTTTAATTTCTTGAAATCTCTCATTCATTGCACATCAGAATGTCCTACAAGATTGCACATCAGAATGCCCTACAAGACTGAGCTATTCTAAGCCGTTTCTTTTTTTAGAATTTTATCTAGTCGTACCTGAGACTACTAGTATTAAAACTCCACTCAATATAGTAAGTGAAAGTTATTACCTGATATCAATTCGAATTAGTTTATAGCAAGTAACCCATAACCCAATATACTTTTGCTTCTTTTTATAGGAATCATTCTCTCTCTGGCGAGATGGAAAAAAAATTATGATTTTGAGTGTGATGACAAACATCTATACAGAAGCACCTGAAATAGTTGGTTAGTAGAGCAAAAAGATCATGCTAAGAAAAGCTTAAATATGCCTGATATGGAGACCAGAAACAAGAAGAAATTGATGGTGAAGAAGAAGACGAAAAGGAGGGGAAGAAGCCCTCAATATGAAGTGATGATAGACAGAAACTCCTTTCCTGCGCCACTGCTGATTTCTAAGCATAAAACTTTCGTTTTTACACGGCAGCGTGCAAATTATTGGCTGGCACACTGACCGCATGGGAATCACCGAATAGCTGTCACAGTCTAGGTTTTTTTTTTTTTCTGAAGATCTGTGGATTGATTTACTCAGCAGACAGCCATTTATGAGATAAAAGAAATTAGTAAAGCTATTAGATATGTAGTGAACTGAAAGGCTTACGTGGAGCATTATAATTACAGAAGAATTATCTAAAAGAGTATCAGAACCGGAACAAGACAAGTTAAGTAAAGAAAGTATGTTCCGCGAGAAAGTTTGCTCCGATATTACCTGGGTCTTTTTGCCTTGGCTGCATCTACACACTCAAACACAAACGCACACGAACACACACACACACACGCACAGAAGAGGGTGGGAAGAGTGAGAACCGGCGACGGAGAAAGAGAGAGAGAGTAGCGGGTGAGAAGAAAGAGAAACTGTAATATAGAGAGAGAGAGAGAGAGAAAGACGGAGAGAGACAAATATGATGATTCATTTAAGGATCTCAAATCTCTTAGTAAATGCGTCCTCTTTTCATCTTGAAACTAGTTCATTATCATTAAATATATAGAAGGTTAAGCTCGTTGACCCTTTATCCTAAAGTCTGATAACATTAAAAATTTAATTCCATCATCTGTGAAATTTTCTTATTCTGACGATCAAAATCCCAATATCATTCGGTTTCTTGGTGATGTATTATGTAATCTTGAGTATTTTTTGTTATTATTTTTTATATAACTCAATTATATCATCACATAACGGAATAAGAGTTTCTCTAACTTTCACCGCGATCTCTTCTTGCGGGATTCCGTTTCTCTCAACTCTCTCTCTCTCTCTCTCTCTCTCTCTCTCTCTCTCTCTCTCTCTCTCTCTCTCTCTCTCTCTCTCGGAACCTTTGACCTACAATATCCGAATTACTGTCGAAAATCAGTCTCATCATGTAATGGTACTGATCGACTCTAAAGGAGTTAAATATTTTTCATCTTTTTCCATCAAAAGTTTCTTATAATCAGCCTTACTTAGTTTTTGGGAAAAGTTGTTACTTTGCATTTGAGCCCTTTTATTTTCATTTTTTTTCCTTAGTTTGTTTAATATATTCTTTCTGTCACGTCTTTCCTCTGACATTCATAATTCTTATTCTCCGTTATTTAATTTATCCATATCAAACATTTACCAACTCTTAATTTTTTTGTTCCTTTTTTCGTGTGTTCTCTATTCCATGTACGCCCTTTTCTTTTTTTTTCCTTTTTTAATTTAATTTTCGAAATGCTATTCTCATTTCTTTTCCCTCAACCGTCACCCATGATATTTACAGTTTTCTCCTCGTTCTTTATTTCATGTTTCTCGCGTTCCTTAATTCATCTGAGTTGTTGTCCTTCAGTGTTCCTGAACTTCGTACTAAAAATAACAAAATTTTAAAACTATTCTCTTCATAATAGTGCTCAATATCTTCTGGAATTCCCCTTTTCTGTTTTAAAATTTGTTTTCTTTGTTTTATTTTTTATTTTCTTCCTCATTTTTGGTTTTCGTCATTTGTATGCTGAAATTTACCTTTATTTGTACACTTTTTTTATATTCTTCCTTACACATTACATTTGTTCTCATATGTCATTAGCAACGACACCCATGTGAAATTAGCATAGGCAAGAAAGGCATACTTTGCCGCAAAACTACGCCTTGGAAATTATTCCACTTTCTATCTCAGAAGGGAAGGAAAAAATTATTTCACTCATCAAAGCGTGAAGCTCAAATCGCACCGTAATCAGTTATATAAATATGGCAGACGGAAACGTCAACTTGCAGAGAGGAAAGTGCTGATTTGTGTTGGCAATATCAGAATAGAAAATGACAGTGAAATTTTATGTAATAGAAATGAAAGAGGGAAAAGGACTGTATGAGCACCTAATTTTAAGGAAGAAATTTTTCGAAAGTTTTTCGTTTCTAAAGGAAGGAGAGAAAATACTTTTTTAAGAGCACCCATTACCAAAATACAATTACATTTCATTTCTTTAAAATGAAACCATAATCGTTGCTGCTATTAAGACGCATAGGACAAATAGATTACATTCGCCGTTCATCATATAAGTGATCATTATTTTGATGAGCACTTGAGAAAACACGAGAAACTACGAGGAAAAATAACAATAACAACCATTTTACTTAGCATGCCACTTTACGACAGTGACTTGCAGGCAGGGAAAGTTGCGGAGGGCAGCTGACGCTGAGTGCTGACCAGTGGCAGGTTTTGAATGATGCCAATTAGCTCTAAAAGTGTTTGGGAAATTCTTCGTGAAGTCAAAACGAGTATTCTGAATACTCCAAATAGGAAACTTTTCCCTCTACACACTAGTTCAATCTGGTAGGCGATATTCCCCCTTTCGTCCAAGTGCATCAGATGTTTCCAGAGATTGTGCTACGTCCAAATACATCAGGTGTTCGTAAGAGAGCAATTCTTGCAAGTTTGCTTTTTTTTTTTTATTTAACGCTCCTTCGTCCTTATATTTGTAATGAATACTTTCTCTTATTTGACAGGAAAGAAAATTATTACCTAGCATTTTCGAGTATATTTAACGTACATTTCTGCAGGGTATATCTGGTAAACGTTTCTATCTAGTTTTAAGTCTTAATGCTCAAAAAGCTGTTGCGACGAAGACTATCCTATATTTAAAAATATGCGAACAATTAGAATTCTGTGTAAACAAGCAAACAAACTATACAAAACTTAATGCGAATATAACTAAAAGAAATAAATGCACAAAAAAAACAATCTTACCAAAGGTCAACAATTTATCACCTATAAACTGCTACGGTAATATCTCAGCAACGTAATAAATTTTTTATCACTAATTATATTTATTTTCTCTTTTATTCCTCACGGTGCCATTTAAAATAACAACTTTGGCACATTTGTAAGTCTGAGAGGTTCACACTTTTGACATTTAAGAGGGCCCAAACTGCAAGAATCACTTCTCTCAAGTTCGAGAGCAGCCAGTTCTGACATTTTGGCACGTAAATAAAATAATGAAGAAAAGTATGTATGTGCAAAACGCAGACATATTTTCCATCTCTCTCTCTCTCTCTCTCTCTCTCTCTCTCTCTCTCTCTCTCTCTCTTGCATACATACATATATACATACATACATATACATTATATATATATATATATATATATATATATATATATATATATATATATATATATATGTGTGTGTGTGTGTGTGTGTGTGTGTGTGTGTGTGTGTGGTGTATAATATATATTCATTCATATATATATATATATATATATATATATATATATATATATATATATATATATATATATATATATATATATATATATATATATATATTATATATATATGTATATATGTGTATATATACATGTAGACATATTATGTTTACATATACAAATTCGAGAGTGGCCAGTTCTCTGACATTTCGGCACGTAAATGAAATAATGAAGAAAATATGCCAATGCAAAACACAAGTATATTTTCCATCTCTTCCTCTCTCTATGTCTCTTCCTCTCATACATACATACACACACACACATATATATATATATATACATATACACATATATATATATATATATATATATATATATATATATTTATGTGTGTGTGTATACATATACATATCAATATATATATATATATATATATATATATATATATATATATATATATATATATATATATATATATCAATATATATATATATATATATATATATATATATATATATATATATATATATATATATATATATATATATATATATATATATATATATATATATATATATATATATATATATATATATATATATATATATATATATATATATATATATATATATATATATATATATATATATATATATATATATAACATTATCTTGTTTGCTCAGTAGGAAATCTTACGACCCAGGTGCTGACATTGGGGGTAAAGGTTCGGGGTCATATGACGACACACCCATCGTGAGAGTTTGAGCTGGACACTTCAGGAGAGGAAAAAAAAATGACATGGTGGAGTTGCCACTTGTTCTTTACAGTTAAATCAGAATAGCTCCAGGGGTCTAATTTTCAATCTGCACCAAATCCCGTTTGACTGACATTCAGCTCTTTGCTTCTCTGTCAGTGCTCAAATCAGTATTTGACTCCAAAGCCGCTGACCCAATTTTTCCCCTTGGATTTGATGGGTCAAGGCAAAGGGGTCGTTATCTTAGCTAGTATTGCTCAAGAACTTGTCAAGAGAGCTGAATGAGCGCGCCAGAAGCCTTCAGTTACTTCTGAGAGGATCTCTTGGTTTCCCTGACAAATGTTCGATAACCATCCCTGGTGGTGAAGATGAAGATGCTTATTGCAGTTGCATGATCTCAGACAAAGAGCCCTGAACTTATTTCCCTTTGATAAAAGGGTTCCTACGTAAGGCGTTCCTCATTTTCAAGAAAAGTTTATCTCCTCTCTGATGAAGTCTTCAGTTACTTTAGCGCTAGTGATCTTTTTTCTCCCTCGTTTAAATGTTATTTTTTCCAGTCATTTTTTTCTCTGAGATTTTGCTTTGCTTCCTTTCTTTTCAAATCACAGTTCGATTTGAAAATTGCAAGGCTTGATTTCTTTTTAAATCGCAGTGAGTTCTGGAAATTCCAAAGTTTAATTCATATTCCATGACCATTTATTTCTAGAAATTACAAGCTTAATGTTCCAGTAAACAATGATTAGTGGAACTACAATCTGTGGTCTGCATAGACAATTTATGGCTAAGTAAACAAGCAAATTGGCAAAGAAAGCTCTCTCAACCAGATGTGCAAAACGAACGCAGTACCATTCATTTAAGAAATAATGCAAGCTCATATACTGTAAAATATCAAGTTTTTATTAGTGACGAAATACAGCACAAAAACTTGCGAACCAATATGAAGTCTCAATCGTTTATTAACAAAGGAAAGCAGCACTCAGTATCACAAATGATTCTTATAAAACACTAAAATAAGGCAATAAATGTTATTGATAATTTTGATTCTAAAACAGTATAAGCCAAGTAATACCATTTAAAGCTTATGGGCATGACACAGAATGAAAGATGTTTGGTGTTTACTGCAGTGAAAATAAGCCGTGTGATTAAACCGTGTGATTAAAAATAGTTGAGAGAAAATCAATAAAACTGCATGAAAAGACACACCATGAGCTGTAAAACATTTCACAGCAAGTGACATATAGATTAGAACGAGCTCCCGGTAAATGCGGTAACACGAGTTTTCTCTCCAGTTTTCCTTTTTTTTATTTATTTATTTCTGGAACAAATGCCCAGAGCTGCTCATCTCAAGGGCGACATCCCCTTATCGCAGCTCTTTTATACCCAATTATGTTGCAAAACAAAACTTTCATTCAACTTCTACTGGATTCTCGATGGACATACTATTGGACAGACAGGCAGCTATATAACCCAAATGGACAGACAGGCAGATAGACAACCCACATGAAGAGACAGGCAGACAGACTGAAGAGTCCACAGCAAATGAAAATCATTAATTCCTTCTACTCAATAGGAATGAATCGGCAACTTTTCTCAAGGAGGGGAGAACCAGATACAGAAACAAAGCTTCAATTTCTTCCGCCGTACGAGATGCCGAAAATATCTTCCAGTGAAAAAGCACACCTCCAGATACCACAAATACTCCGCTGGAAAACCTCCCCTTGTAAATATCATCCTTGACAGCAAATAGGCTGACCTTCCAAATGCCAAAACGTGGTCAAAATTCTTGTGTTTTCTTAGAATTTCTTAGGAAAACTGCAGTCATAACAGTCTGCTTTCTCCCTGCAAGGACTATTGTTTTCAAGGCGAAAATGAAAACTGGGTTATATATAAATTGAATTCAGATATACGCAACGTGAATAATTGAAAGTACTTTTGAAAACATACAGTGTTTTTTTTTGTTGGGGGGCGGGGTTCAGATACCGAGAGACTCTGACCAAAACCAGCCCAGTCTACTTTATAAAAGTATGTGCTAATGAACTTCGCCCCTTAACAAACTACAGAGACTCCACTTTGAAAGGTAGTCGAAAGAATTCAGGAAATACTGAAGGAGGTCGAGAATTCCACAGTTTGGAAAGTGTTTCTTTACAAGTTTTTACAACCTAATTGATGGAACAATCAATCCCAGGTATCAACGGAATTCTCTCTTTGTTCTTTTTGTTAAAAAAAAAATTGAAACCTTCGACACATCACTAAAACGAACACCTGACGGGCTCAATGGAACGCAACCTCTTTTCCCGTTCAGTTTTCCTGGTAGGTCAGCTCCCAGGTTATCAAGGCTCGTTTATTTTTTTTTTTTTTTAAGAGACTGAGCCGAGAATAACTGCCCACATCACGCTCAGTCCATGTCAGAACAAGTATGTTAATGGGCCCTCTGTTTAGCTGATGGTGTGTATCATTTTAAAGGGAGATTAAATTTTCTAGAAAATACAAGTTTGTAACAATTCCAAAATTTTATAGCCTTTTTGATGTCTCCCCTATCGAGACACTGCAATGTTTGGTATCCGTTAGGATCACATGAAAGGGTCAATTTGGATCAGAAGGAAAGCACTCTAATATCTCGAAAAGACCTGAAAATCTTTAAATGACTCGAGGAGTCCCAAAAGTATTGAAAACAGCTGAAAAGTCTGGACAGCCCAGAAAAGTCAAGAAAAGCCCCCAAACGTCCTAAAATTTCCTGAGAAGTCCTTCAAAACCGGAAAAGCCCTTGAAGGCTGTCCTCAAAGGCTCCAAAAAATCCTGAAGATTCTCATTAAGAAAAACTACGAAAAAATCCTAAAAAGCACCTGAAAGGCCCCTACAGAGACCTTTTAAAAAATGCTCGCTATAACCTTCCAATCATCCGTTGGTCAGACGAAGTTAATCGCCTGATGCTGAAATCATGGTATAGAAGCTCCACCCCCTTATACGATCTCTCCTTGTTTAGACACGATGCTCAGTCACGTATGTTATTGCTGGAGTTCATTTGTAAATTAGATAGGCAGTACTTCTGCGTTTTACACTGTATCAGTGAGTTCATATCGCAAATATACCTTATTAATATAAAATATTCGTTAATATCTATGAAAAATTATGCATCTGTTAGGGCAACCTTCAGCCGGTTATCTTGGCAAAGTAATCTCTCAAATTCATACTCTCTCTCTCTCTCTCTCTCTCTCTCTCTCTCTCTCTCTCTCTCTCTCTCTCTCTCTCTCTCTCTCTCTCTCTCTCCAAGAAGTTAGGGGACCAACAGACCATTATATAGAACACGATTGTGTCAAAATAATCTCACAGTTGGGTGAAAATTTTACCTCAAGTTAGTGGTTAGTTTTAGTCAATCATAATATCTTAATCTAAAAATTTATTTCCCTCTCTAATGACCTGACAAGGATCAACAACTGGCGAAATTCATTACCGGAACTTAAGAATCACTGGCATGAACTGCTGACTCATTACAGTGCAAGAATCTAAACATATTTTAAAGTGACTGGATTTCTTTTTGTAAATAGTAACAATGAACGTAGAGAAAGAGGGGATAGAGAATTATATATATATATATATATATATATATATATATATATATATATATATATATATATATATATATATATATATATATATATATATATATATATATATATATATATATATATATATATATATATATATATATATATATATATATATATATATATATATATATATATATATATATATATATATATATATATATATATATATATATATATATATATATATATATATATATATATATATATATATATATATATATATATATATATATATATATATATATATATATATATATATATATATATATATATATATATATATATATATATATATATATATATATATATATATATATACTGCATATACATGTGTGTGCGCGTGTGTTTTTAAGTATAAGAGAAATTCGAACAGACGAGACCGAGAGAGAAATTGTCTTGCTATAGTAAAAGCTTCCCTACAGATGCAACGATTTTCGTCAAAGGAAAGATCAAAACCCAGCGATAACGGTGGTCCAACCAAAGATATCCGCCTAAATTGTTACCCATTTCCACGCAGATACTAATGTTCGGACCCGAACAGATCCCAGTACACAAGGTCGTCACGAAAAGAAGAAAAATAATCAGAATATTCTCCGAAAATTCAGGGGCTCGCCGCGTCGGCACGTTCGAGACACCGAGCTTTCAAGAGACATCTGTTTAATGCTTGTGTAAAGGCTTTTCCTTCTCTTTCTCTTTATCTTTTTTTTCTCTTTATTCTCTCTTTCCGTCAGCTTCTGGTTGAATCTTTTTTTTTTATCATCCCTGGTTATGCCTTCTCTGTTCTCTCTTTTTTCTCTCATACCTCACTCCAATTTTGGTATATTATTTTTCTCCTTTTTATTCTCTTATCTCTTATTTTTTTCCTCGAGGCTTTCTTTTCTGTAAAAGGAAATCGATATCAAAATTCAGTGACTAATTAAATGTAGTATGAACAAGGGAATATATATATTATATATAATATATATATAAAATATATATATATATATATATATATATATATATATATATATATATATATATATATATATATATATATATATATATATATATATATATATATATATATATATATATATATAATATTCAAACTTGCCCAAACAAATAAATACATTAAAAGAATATAAAATCTATACAAACTAGGGATTGAAACCTGGACAAATTTGACAAGAATTGAAAGGTCCAGTTTATTTATTCGAACTCAGAAATTTCATCAGGGATATCTAAAATTAATTGTCCCTCATTTGAATTCTTATCCTTGGCTATACATGAGTCAAGTTGACGCTGTGTGTAAAAGCAACTTTTATCGATATAGCTTGTTTGTTCTAAATAACAGTTTTTCAACAGAATTAATATTTGTAGCCAAGAAATGATTACAGTAATGATAGCAATAAAACATTATTAATAACTGTTGGTCAGTTATTTAGCATATGTCTGCTTACCAACTTTGTTCATATACGTTCGCCAGTTGAGCTGTTTGTTTTCTTCGCCACAAAAAGTGTGAGTTGTTCTGCAATTTCATTGATAACTTTGAGATCATCTCTTATCCCTTATATGGCTGTAAGTTATCTGCCACAACCTTACCTTGGGTTATTTAGGTTATCTTTCTTTATTTCAATCTTCTTATTTTTTACTAATTATGCGAACTATAACTAAAGACATTAAACGGGGCTATTGCCAAGTTAACTGGATCTTGGAATCTGCTTTAGAACGTGCCATCTGATAATAAGGTCATTAAATGTCAATGACAAATGATTTTGTGTCATTTCGCGTCTGTATGAGACCAAGCAGCACCTGGGTGAGTTTCTTTTTTTGCGTCACTACCTTACTTAAGGAAAACGTTTTAGTCCAAATTTGATAATTATTGTTTTACCCTCTATGCACTAGCGACATATGAGTAACTTATTTACGACCTCTTCTTGCTTCTTGCCTTATTTATCTTATATCCAGATTACGTTTTGGATTTCTTTTTCGTTTCTTGGCTGAATATATATAACCCATTTCTAAAAATGCCCTTGGTAGGGTAAATTCATTAGTTACAACCACGAAGAATTATAATATATAAATAGTTCGGTGCTGACTAATTTGTTCTGTTGCATCTCGATTACTGGGTCGAGATGGAATGTTTCTTTTGTCACATAAAAAAAAGTTTTGTTTAGCTTACGCTAGAAAAGGTGAGAAAAAACTTATAAAATAAGACATTTGCAGCATAGTTGATTTTTAATAGCAAAATCTTTAACTACTGCCTCATGTACAAAGCATCTTTTGATTTATGTGTTAGTGTTTGGATTATATGGAATTAATCTTACTGACTACTGTATTATATTATCGGCTTCCACCATCAAAAATCACAAAGACAAACCATAACACTTTTTGCTCTCTAGTATTTTTCCTTGAACATATTTTTTTGTGCCTGCAGTATTCTCTTCCACAGACTTCTGTTAACGAAATATTTTCTTCTAACGTTCTCAGTAGCCTTTCCGAACCCGTTCTTCTGCCCCCCTCCCCCGCGCAAAATAAATTCTTTGTAACCTGCCAACCCTCAAGAGATCAATCATCAACCAGGGATGTTCCGAAGCCGTGATATTTTAAGCTACAAACGATCAGCCGCATTAAGATAGTGCAAACAGGCATAAACGCCTTGAAGCAGCCAGATTCCACTCCACCTATAAGATCTTTCGCAACTGATTCCAGAAGCCCAAAAAGTATTTAAGCCATAGGAAGTTTCGCAAAAGGGCCCAGGGGTAAATACCACCAATTGAACAGGAGACGATTAATGAACTTCTTGTAACCGCCGAATATCATCATTCCAACCGCGCCCTTGTTCGTCACGCTGTCGAAGGTCTCTAACACAGCAACAGAACAGGGGGAGAGAGAGAGAGAGAGAGAGAGAGAGACAGACAGAGAGAGAGAGAAGCCTCGTCAGGCAGCCCCACTTTCTGGGAAGTGGGGCTCCGTGACTGTTTGTAAATAGGTCACGGATCAGAGTATCTGGCAGAATATTAGGAATTTTAATTTTTATTATTTTTTTCTAATTCTTATTTGTACTTGATACAGCTACTTAATATTTGCCTTTTTTGACGGAACAAGACTTTTGACAGGTCTTAACCTATAGCGAAAATCCATTAGGTCCAACTTATGAAGTCGCAGATATCTTCCAACTTTTTTTTTTTTTTTTTTGAAGCGATTGCAAGAGTAAACATTTTACAGAAAATGGTGGACGAGGTTGAGAGTTTGTCAGGATGACAGATGATATTTCCCTTCTCTCTTAAATTCAGTTACAGGCACAATACACTTTTAGAGCTCAGTTTTGCGATGTATTCCATTTCAGAGTTTTCGCTGAATCTCATGAATTAGTCTTTTTATGTAACAATAAATTCCATAGGCAACATACAAACAGTGCATACAGCAATCCTTTTATATATAAAGATAAATGCATAATCATTGTAATTGTTTGCAATGCATGATCGATGAGATTTGAATCATTAAGAGGGTGGTTTACTACATTCATAATTTTAAGCAGAAATATGCATGTATGCATAAATTGATTCATATATATATATATATATATATATATATATATATATATATATATATATATATATATATATATTATATATATATATACTACTGTATATGTTTGAATGTGTGCACGAATACATATCTTCACTTGCGTCTCTCGACTGGGTCCTAAATTCTTTAAAGACAAGAGACTGATACAAAGGAGGAATAGCAATATAAAATATATATACTTTACTTGTATATATGTGAATGATCATATATATGTGAATGCGTAAAAAGATTCTTTTTTTATACATGCTTGTATAACAGTCCCATACCTATGCATGTAGAGATTTACTT
>NC_089750.1:57187206-57234706 GCF_040412425.1 Macrobrachium rosenbergii
AGTGTATATATATATATATATATATATATATATATATATATATATATATATATATATATATATATATATATATATATATATATATATGTGTGTGTGTGTGTGTGTATGTATGTATATATACTGTATATAATATATGTATATGTATATATATACAATATATATATATACATATATATAATATATATTATATATATATATATATATATATATATATATATATATATATATATAAAAGTGTTCGAATTTCACCACGCTCCTTTTTCCATTAGTAGGGGTGGCACCAAAAAGTGTTAGCCTTCATGTTCTCAGCAATTTTTCTACAATGAGACTGCCACCTTCTCTTAACCTAACCTACGACCGCCACATTTTTTTTTTTATCTCCAGGTACCTAATACACTGTGCTACAATGCATTTTAACTTAGCGTGCTCATCCATGCCTCCTTACCTTGGATTTGAACCTGGTGCCTTTGGTTTAGTAGTCAAGAATACTAACAATGACACCAAGAGGCCCATATATTTTATATATATATATATATATATATATATATATATATATATATATATATATGTGTGTGTGTGTGTGTGTGTGTGTGTGTGTTTATGTGTATGAATAAACATGGATTTGAAACATTATGTATATATTAGATCCTACCAGTCCTTGTTAAACACTAAGCTGAGATAAAACGACAGAGAGGGGTAGTTCCCATTTAAAAAAAAAAAAAAAAGGAGGAACACGGAAGAAGTTGAAGAGTTCGAAAACCTAAAAGGTTAAAATGATCTATCCGGGAGCAAGTATATACAATATAGTAGTTGTATTATTATTATTATAATTATTATTATTATTATTATTATTATTATTATTATTATTATTATTATTATTATTATTATTATTATTATTTCAAGCAGAACCAAGACAGAACCATTAACTTATTGAGTAAGTTCCTAAAGGGAAAAAGAAAATGATCACTCAAAAAAAGTCCAGTAAAATACAAAATAAATTAACTAATAAATACACAAATAAATATATACGTAAATAGGCGGAAATTGACAAAGAAGCTCTGAAGGCAAACGCACATAGCACTCTAAAGTAACCACAAGCATCTTTAACCGCATGCAGGAGTCTCTCTCAAACCACGTCCAACCCCTCCTAACCCATTGGAAGCGAATCCAAAAATCTTTGCTTAAATCAAAAAACAAAGTTGGAGGCATAGCACCGGAGGACGGAAAATAAGGAAAGTTTGAAAATTGTGAGTTGCTGAGTCTACATGAACAAATATCTAATCTTGTTTGCAGTCTTCATAAGCTTTATTCTTTGATAAACTGCTATAATTGATAAAGCTGAATTGAGACAAACATTTCAAAAGCACGCGTTTCATTATAACTTGATGATATATATATATTCTTGTGCAAATTTCAGAAACTTTTAGATATTCAGACATATGCCCTTGATTATGTATATATATATATATATATATATATATATATATATATATATATATATATATATATATATATATATATATATATATATACATATATATATATATATATATATATATATATATATATATATATATATATATATATATATGTATTTGCAAATAATTGAATGCCTCACATGAGATATACTTTGCTTATATATTGACATAAATACCGCCATGTAAAACATAATGCTATCTTGTCAATTTAACTTTTATGAATATTAAAACGACCAAACAATATTTAAATTTTGTCCTCAATTATAAATAAGATTTCCATATTCCTATATATATATATATATATTTATATATGTGTATATTACCGCTTAAAATGATAGGAGCCAAAGTTAAAAGAAGGTCCGTCACTCTTCTAATAGACCCCTTAAAACAGCCAAAATAACAGACGCATATGTAGACAAGAACATAGACAGTTAAACGGGTCACAACGAAAGAGAATGCTACAGACAGAAGTCGGGGAACAGACAGCGCGGGGGATAATAAAACGTCTGAACTCTTCAGGAGCACAGATTACCTGACCTAATCACAAGACCACTTTCACACACTTAAGAGGCTCTTGCGCTCTGTCCCATCTTATTTACCTACTTTTTGTTTGTGTTTCGTAGTAAGTAGAGGCAACTAAAAGCTTGTTTACGTTGTGAGTTTGTCTGTCTGTTGGTTAAAACTCAGATATAACTACGAGTATTCGTATATGTCTCATAGAGTTCTAAAAACGTATGAGCCATAGTGTTCGGTGGAACTTTGTAGATGATTTAGAGACAAAATGACAAAGAGAAATCTGGTGAGAGAGAGAGAGAGAGAGAGAGAGAGAGAGAGAGAGAGAGAGAGAGAGAAATTAAAAGTGAGTAGTGTGAAGAATCGTAAAGAAAAAGACAAAAATACAAAAAAAAATTAATAAAGGAGAGAGAGAGAGAGAGAGAGAGAGAGAGAAGAAGCATTATAAAGAAGACAAAAATAATATAAAGAAAAATGCAGGCAAAAAAGAGATGAGGGGAGAGAGGATGAAGACACCGAGTGGAGAGCAGTGAGAGTGTTGCTGAAAGCGAGAGTGAACGATGAGACCAGAGAAACACTGACACAGATCCTACGAGAGAAACCAAATTTACCATAACGCGAATTCTAGAATAATCTCAGGTTATTGTAGACTTTCAATGGTCCATTCCTAAATAAAAAAAAAAGATATTAAGAAAAAATGCGATTAATAAACCGTTCCCGAAGCAGCATAACCAGCAGGAATATCTCGAAAGATTTCTATGTCAACAAAGTACTTACCTTTGTATCATTGTTTGCCTAAGTGAACTCGCTGAATCTTTAGTCCATAATAATTCACCACAACACTTTTAGGAGAACACTTCCACTGCTGACTTTTTCAACAAGTTGCAGCAGCTAATATATCAAAGACAGAGGCACCAAGTGCTAAGCTGGGGCGCTCGGCACTTACAGAGTAATATCACCCAACGGGTAGTGTAATGGAAGTAAGTGGGGGGAAGTAAATTTGCTTGTCAAAAGAACAAGACAGACGGACAGACAGAGAAACAGAGGGCACTCCTGGCCTGCCTTCCAACCTCCACGATAGTCGGTACTCAACTGCCAGCTACGGATTCTCTACCTGACAACCTAGCTGGCCGATTGCCTGCCTCCCTCGCAGGCCACCTGATTTCGCTCTTTCACTCGCATATTTCTCTCTCTCTCTCTCTCTCTCTCTCTCTCTCTCTCTCTCTCTCTATTCCTGGGCCTTACCATCGACGTTGTTATTTGTTTTCATTTCTTCTCTCTTCGTTTTCTTACGTGACCGATTCATTTTCCATATGACTGCTCGCTCACCCATCGGTCATGTCTGTTAGCATTGATGAGATTTCCACTCCATTGCACAAGATCGGTTGTTCTTAACTCTCTCTCTCTCTCTCTCTCTCTCTCTCTCTCTCTCTCTCTCTCTCTCTCTCTCTCTCTCTCTCTCTCCTTCTATGTAGTACTTTTGGATGGTATAATTTTGGACATGCAAACGTAATTTTTCTACACATAATTATTTAAATCTAGAAACAACTGAAATTATCAGCAGTTTTCGTATTTTAAGAAAAATATATTTTACGCTGCGTTTAAAAATCTTACTAGCATGCAACAAAGACGCAAAAAAGTTTAAACGAAGTTGTATCTAATTAATTGTGAACTCACGTCTTCTAACTCCAGGGTAATAACTGAGCAAAATCCATTTAATACTGACATTTTATTCAAATGCTTCGTGCATATGGTCATCACCTGTTAAAAAAACAAAACTTACTATTCATTACTAAATAGAATCTAACACGTTTAAAAAAGAAAAAAAAACGTTCCTACCAGAAACACTGGCAATTCTATCGTCTTAGGTGGATGTGGCTTTTGTCTCAAATCAAATCGAAATTCAAAAATAAAACGATAATCATCCGTTAAATACAAAAAAAATACTATTTAGATAAGATACCCACTACCATATTTTCAAAAACTCTCCCACTGGAAACATTTGACAACCCCATCATGTTAGGTAGGAGTGGCTAGTGTTTCAGTTTAAATCAAAATCAGTCAATAATAATAAATCTGTGTGGAACGCACATCTAAGAATTGGAAAAGTAATATATGGGTAGATATTTCGTGAATATGAATCTGGAAAGCAGTAAATCTGTATTATACAAGAATCGCTACCATCCAGTCTAGAAATGGTTTACATGAAAATAATCAAGACGAATGAATTGTCACTGAACTCTAATCCATGTTTCTTTTTTACCCACAATGAAAACCTTCGAACATATATTTCTGAAAGGAAGCTTCCGTTGTGAAAAGAGGTGGACGAGGGAGAGACAACTGAAAACTCAGCAGTGTTCAAAAGACAAATAGAAAGGAAACTTTCATCAGCTTTATTCAGGTGGAAAAATAATCAGAGGTTAATGGACAATCATTAAGATATTCAAAGCCAAACCCGAGGAAAAAAAGGAAATCAAAGAATATGTTTGCTCTCAATTCTTCGACCAACATGAATCTGCTAATTTAATAAATTTGTCTCTTACCTCTGAAAGTCATTGTTAATTGTAAGTAGGTGACAGGTTCAAGGATTTCATACTTCACTTCTTTGACATAAAATAATCACACACACACACACACACACACACACACACACACATATATTATATATATATATATATATATATATATATATATATATATATATATATATATATATATATATATATATATATAGTGTATATATATGCATATATATATGTGTTTGTTATATATAAATACATACGTATATATGTGTATATATATGCATATATATATGTATATAATATATATATAAAAGTGTGCATATCAACAATGTATATATATATATATATATATATATATATATATATATATATATATATCAAAATCTAGCCATGTCTACAAATGGGGATGGCTCCAGAGAAATTAAAAGACAATGGTCACTCCCACATTCATACTTTAGATTCTAAAAACTCCAATAACATTAGCCGTTTCATACACTTACACGGAAGACTTTGAAATCTGCCCTACTGTAAAAGCACAAAGTACACTCTTGCTTTCTGGCTGTGGAAATCCTTCCTTTTCAACCCACAATCGCATCATCTATCCAGCACTTTCGATATCTTCGTCTCCTTTTAACACTTCATCTATGTGTACTGTTTTCACTAACTTATTGTCTGTTCTCTCCTCATAACTTCTTATGTTTCTCCATTCTTCATCTTTTTGATTTTGACATTCCCATCCAAAAAGCATTCCTGAACTAACATTGATACTTATACATACATATATATATGTATATATATATGTATATATATATATATATATATATATATATATATATATATATTTATATATATGTATATAAATATATATATATGGAACTAATCAAGAACTTTATTTACTTTCTTCCTCTGTGGTTTCTACTTCATTTTATCGCAGAGTGCATGGCGGTGTATATATATACTGTATATACATATACATATATGTATAAGTGTCAATGTACGTTCACGAATGCTTTTTGGATGGGAATGTCAAAATCAAAAAGATGAAGATTGGAGAAACATAAGAAGTTATGTGGAGTGAACAGAGAATAAGTCTGTGAAAACAGTAAACATAGTATAGATGAAGTGTTAAAATGAGACGAAGATCTCGAAAGTGCTGGATAGATGATGTGATTGTGGTTTGAAAAGGAAGGATCTCCACAGCCAGAAGGCAAGAGTATACCTTGTGCTTTTACAGTAGGACAGATTTCAGTCTTACTTGTAAGTTATGAAGTGGGCTAATGTTATTGGAGTTTTTAGAATCTAAAGTACGAATGTGGCATTGACCATTGTCTTTTGATTTCTCGGGAGCCATCCCCTATTTGTAGACATGACTAGATGTTGAGATATGTATACATACATACATATGTATATACATATATATATATATATGTATATACTGTATATATGTACATATATATAATGTGAAATAAGTTATGCTCTGTAATTATCGTGCCATATATTATATTCCACTCAGGAATTTCTAAATTCTTTCTGCGATTGTGCAACCTCAACATATTCATCCGATTACTTAATTTATTATTCGCTTATCCTATAAAACTAGGTAGTCATGAGTACGATAAGTAAATTTATAAAATTTCCAGTCAATACCATGGAATTAATAATATTGTCTTTACGCGTGAGTGAGTTTACGAGCCATTATTTATATGTGATCAATTGGAATGTCATGATGAAAATAAGATTACAATAATTACGCATTACTGAAGGGTTCTTATTGTTTCAATAGCCACGTTTTTACATCCTTAAGTTTTTCGTTAAAGCAGGAAATAAAATTTTTATAAAGATATTCTACATTTCCTTGTAAAAAAATACGCTATCTATCTATCTATCTATCTATCTATCTATCTATCTATGTGCATTTGCATTCTAATTCTATAAAAATCGGTTTTAAAAATTTCACATACACGTATGTAGGAAATTTCTGGTGTACATGGCGATCCTGTACAAACCCTGGTGAAGTTTCATTTCTTACTTGTAATTAGATTATCTGTAAAAGAACTTTTACACCCATTGACCATCTGAAGACAGATATGAATTTTTCACACGGAAGAAACCCCGAGACGAACAAAACGATGCTCTACAAGAAACGAGAAACGACATGCAAGGGAGATCCGGAAACTTTTCCCCCTTTTTTTAACTTAAATGCTTTCCCGTTCAGTTGAAGCTTGCTGAAGAATTTCATAGCCATTCGTCTTAACTCACTAATATATATATATATGTATGTATATATATATATATATATATATATATATATATATATATATATATATATATATATATATATATATATATATATATATATATATATAGATAGATAGATAGATAGATAGATAAGAGAAATAAATGTCTTTAAAAACTATTGGAAGCTTGACAGAGAATTTCATAGCCACTTGTTTTTATTCAATAATATATATATATATATATATATATATATATATATATATATATATATATATATATATATATATATATATGTAGATAGATAGATAGATAGATAGATAGATAGATAGATAGATAGATAGATAGATAGATAGATAGATAGATGGATAAGAGAAATAAATGTCTTTAAGAAATATATTTCTTTATAATTGCCTTAACTTAGATAACGAAACTAATACACCTCCTGTTGATGTAGGGAGATGTCAAGTTTTCGAGTTGACACAATGCTTCGCTGAAAAGCAGTAAAGCCAAAGTATGAACACTAATGCTTTTGGGTAATCAGCAATTGTTATTTTTTCACTAAAAGCAGTAGAGCAAAAGTATAGGTACCTGTGGTTTTAAGGTAACCAGAGTCTTTGTATTTAGATCTGTAAAACCAAAGTAAAGATGCCTTTGCTTTTCGAGTTATGGAATAAAATATTTTTGTTAAGAGCAGTAGAAATGAAGTATAGGCAATTAGAAATGACAGTTTTATATAAAAATATGCTAATGCTGCGATAAAGATACCAATGCACTTTCAGAAGCATCCAGAAAATACATTTTTTTTTTTTTTTTTTTTTTTGCGGAACCAAAGCACGGCTGTCAATGCCCTCAGGCGAATTTTCTGGCAGTTACAGATTTATGTTCCTGGAAGTAATCAGTCATTAGTCATTTGATAATTAACTGCGATTTTTACCAGAAAAATCAAGTTTTATCAGGTTCCTGGAAATAATCAACCGTTAATCAAATCATTTGATAATCAGTGACAATTTTTCCAGACAAATCAGGTTTTATCAAGTTCTTTAGCGCCTGAAAGCAATTTGGTAGCTAACAAGTTCGCAGCCAAGCTAAAACTTTACATAGAAAAGCAGACTGCTACAACCCCAAAGGCTCAAATAAGGAATGCAATTCCGTTTTAGAAATGAAGTATAAAAGTAAAGAATAAACTAAATAAAACAAATACACTGTGAAATGAGACTCATGTCTTATGTTGCTTCCGTATATGTTTTCATAAGCAAATATGAGTAAGAAGTAGAGAAAATGAGCAAAAGCTAGTTGACGAGTGCCTTTTTTTTTGTGTGTGAAGAAAAATACAGAAAGCATTTGCACGAACGGTCGTGATTCTGAGTGACTGACAAGCAAAAACGGCCCACCGGATGGACTAAAAGAGGCCTAACAAGAGTATCTCCCAGAAATAATCAGAAGTTTGTTTGATTAAATGACTGATGAACTCTGACAATGAAAATTAAACATAAAGTATTAATTGTTAATTAATTTATTTGTTCTTAGCCTGTTCCAGAAAAAATATTCAATTTCAATTCAAACTGCTTCTTCAAGATAGCAAAGGAATGATCGATAATTGATCAAAATGAAATATTTGGAAAAGTCAATATATCTTTCTTGTACCTTATATGCTTGAAGCTTTTTTTATGTAAGCTTTAATTTCTATAACTCCTATTTTGAAGTTTGGTCGCGCAATGAACGAAGATCATCTGAATGATTATGAATATAAGAACAGCAGCAGAGCCCGTATTCATTTCAGGTTAAGTGGGAGCTGCAAGACATATTTTGAATGCAAGGGGTCAATTGTGTATAGTTACCTATTCAAGTGCTAATAATTACTCATATTTCTGAAAGATGTGTATTGGATTAAACTAATTCCATAATCGTAATGAGGTTGACACCAGTTCAAGTTGACCTTTCATGAAGCAGTTATGGAACAAGTAATATCTTGCAGTAGTTCAAACATACATCTATGTCTAAAAATTTAAAATATCGAGAAGTAACATAAGTAACAAGATGTTAACTTAAGAATACCAAATCACTGTACATTTGCGTCTCGTGTTTTTCAAATTTTTTTATGCACTCGATTTCTGTGTTTTAACTTATCTGGTTTTTCTTTGTATTATTATTATTATTATTATTATTATTATTATTATTATTATTATTATTATTATTATTATTATTATTATTATTATTATTATTATTATTATCAAAAACTTATTAAGACTCACTTGAGCAAGGTTAACAGACCTGCACAAAATGTATGCTAAAAAAGGGAAAATATCGAGAACTACTGTAAAATAGAGTGTAATGCATGCCAGGGCCCAGGCTATCTCATGCCCCTAAATAAGCATGCAGTTTAATAGTATTTAAATCCCTGCTCTAAGGCGGTATGTAACGTCTCTACAGTAGCATGATAAAATGTCATTTAGATATGCATTGTATACTAATACACAATGCCAAGTATAAAAGTAGCATTCCGTAGGAGAGACCGTTTCAAGTGCTAAAACCAGTTATTACAAAAAAAAAATTGGAACAAAATTTTTCGACATTGTAAGAAAAAAATGAATGCCCTTGGCTCTTACTTTGAAATTAACTAAAAATAAACGCTGGGTAATAATTATACATAATCATTATAATAAGAAAACAAGAAAACAATCCTATCTTTATCTCTGCAGAAAAATATAAGGTAGGCACACGTGAGGACTCAGCCAGAATAACATTTTAACCACATGCCACTTTTGTTCTTTTTGGGGAACACATTCCCAAGTACACAATGCACCAAAGACGCTCTGGAAGTCACGACTAAGCACCATTTGGGAGAGGGAGCACCATCTGGGAGAAGGTGTCTTATGGTTACGTGACCTTTGACCCCAGGAAATGTTTTAGGCGATTACGCCACCTATTACAGAAGAGGGTCGAGTCATTAAACTTAATCGGGTCATCTGCTCGTCTGGAATGTATCTGGAAGTACATAATTCTGTTTCCAGCTGAGAGATTTTTGATGCCAAATGTGTTCCTCCATCCCGTTTAAAAAAGTGATACTGTTGTTGCTATTCGTTCTTTCTCAGAATTACAATAATGTTCTCTCTCTTCTCTCTCTCTCTCTCTCTCTCTCTCTCTCTCTCTCTCTCTCTCTCTCTCTCTCTCTCTTTTAAATTTGACTTTCTGTGCTCGCCAGGGTTTCAGAAAAAGGAAAAGACCTCAAAGCATCTGAACTATTTCCATAATATATATATATATATATATATATATATATATATATATATATATATATATATATATATATATATATATATATATACATATATATATATTTATTTATATGTGTGCGTGTATCTGTGCGTGTGCAGGTGCGGGTGTGGGAGTACATTCGCGTGAGTGTACAGTACTTACATACATACACAAGCAAACTGCACATTCATGCTAGTAACTAAGTAACAGTTACCATAAATGAAAGCTATAGTGATTAACAAAGTGAAATTTAAGTTTCTATACCACATTAATCGTCATGATGAGGCCCTCTGCCTAAGAAGCATTCTAGGCTTTACCTTTCTAAATATAGAACGCCGTTCCTCTTGCCCTGGAACAGGTGGCATATGATGGAATAAAATTTTGACTATAAAAGTTCTACTTTTGTATACTTGATGAAAGAGAAGTCAGGAATTTATACAATGTATATATATATAGAGAGAGAGACAGACAGACAGACAGACAGACAGACAGACAGACAGAGACAGAGAGAGAGAGAGAGAGAGAGACAGAGAGAGAGAGACTAAAAAAGTAACTGTACAATTGCTTTTCATTAGGTAAAGACAGTTTACCCTTGAAAATTTTTGCACATGACTTAAGGAGAGAGAGAGAGAGAGAGAGAGAGAGAGAGAGAGAGAGAGAGAGAGAGAGAAGTAGTTACACGAAACATCTTATTCAAGTCTAAATTTCTCCTTTAAAACTGTGCATATGGCGAGACAGAGACCACAGACAGACGTACAGCGAATGGCATGCTGTGGCGTTATTCATTTTAGCAAGTCTTTGATTTCTCGTAATTTTTTCCTCTTGGTGAGCATAAGAAGACAGAGGATAATAGTTAAAATATTTCGTTTATTCGGGAGTCAGCATTAAGATTATGCAAATGGTGAGAGAGAGAGAGAGAGAGAGAGAGAGAGAGAGAGAGAGAGAGAGAGAGAGAGAGAGAGAGAGAGCACAATCAGTTACATGATTGAGCAGCCTAATTACCTCATTCCGAGTCGATAAGTGCATTGATAGTTTATATCTACTCATCGTATAGCTATTGTTATAATAAGCAATTTCTAAGGGTAACATTAGTGTATGACGTAATTAACCTTTCTTCTTAGCCCTGTTTTTGTGTCGTGTTCACTCAATTAAAGAAGCGAGTAGCCTCATTGCACGTTACGTGACAGAATTAATTTCGTAACGGGTTCTGTTACTTAGTGTTGGGTAACTAGCAAAAAAAAAATGGAAATGGAATGTGATGATAAGCTGATGAAGGTGAACGATAGGTAATGTGTAAGACCCGTTCACATCGCAAGCTGCTACACCAGCCGGCTACCTTATCGAACTCTCTTTGTGCTCGCATCTCCAAGCATCGACATATGTTCCTTACTTTCCAGATATCCAGAGAATTAAAGTTTGCCCCTCTCGCCAGTCGCTGGAAGATGAGTTTGGTGATGAGGATGTTTCGCTCTATTTTCTATATCACGACTAACGTTTTTAATGAACGGAATTCTGGAAAAACTGCATTTTCTAGTGGCTTACCATACAGTGCCAAAAACCTGGAACGTTTGGGAGAAGTTTGTCACTCTCTCTGGCTACTAAAAAAAAAATAGAAATTTAAAATGGCTCTGTTTTCTAAATGATAGTAAAACATGTGTTACTTTAATGATACTAGGAAAAGTATACATAATTTTTTTTCCTAATATTAATTAACAGGATGGTCAAAAAGCTAGAAAGTTATGGAAAACCTTGAAGAACGAAATAGGTTCTTTTGAACTCCGACCATTCAAGCCGAGGACAAAAGAACGATCAGAATCAGTAAATGAAACTTCTTAGCGACTTTCAGTCGCGTTAAGCGAAGCTCTCCAGAATTTCAGTCGTAATTCACATTTTCATACCGAAGGTAGCGCCGATGACCGACCCAACCACAAGCGCCCATAACGGCTCCGGCCATTACTAAAATTATGAGGCCCTAATGACGGACCACCACCTCGCCCGGAGTGCTCAGGCGCTTCGATAATCCGGTAAAAACGAGAGTGGAAATCCGGATTCGGTCCGTTTTGATTCCTCGAAACCGAATCGATAAACTCTTCCCTAGGCTTCGATTAAGGTCAAGGTAAGTGCGTGGGCCGCTCGCCTTTGTGTAATGACGGCCAGGGATGGATGGTGGCTCAAAACCGACGGTCTCGACCTGCATTCTAATTGTTGGTTCATTCTCTCACGTTTCACGTTTTGTCTTTTCTTTCCTTTTACCATAGTCGATTGGACTTGCTTGCTGCTTTGCTGGTTTTGTAATCCAGTTATGGTTTTCTGCAGTTTTTCTTTCTTTCCTGCTTGCTTCCTTTTTATACAACTCATCTTTACAATATTCATCATCACTCGAATTTGCCATCTTAAGTGCGACATCATTGTACACCAACTCATTGTTAAACCCATCATCGTAAGTATCCATTTTCGATATTCGCTATTACAGCTTCTAATTCCTTACTGCACAACAAATGATCAAATTCCTCCTATACCTGGTCAACACAGAGGGCTGCATTTCCCCTGTAGCTGTAATACATCATTTCTTAACTTGTCAGATATAATCTATTAGGACATCATATGAAAGCACTCCATTCTTCTCTCATCACAGACTGTTTCGTACTTTCAAGCACCGTACACGAAATGGCAGCTTACGAAAGCATTCAACAAACGGTTGCAAAAGCAATTCTTCATAATTAACAGAAGTAATATCTTGCAAGTTGCTTTGTAACAGGATGTCTATACCGAACAACCGTGTAATCAGACTGGTGCCATTGTCAATCTGGCTTAACATTCAGCGCGTATGGTGAGAGGGAAGGCGATGATTGGTCAGAAATTGAAATGTATTTTATTACTAATTAGATGCCCATGACTTACAAAGTTCAAGAGCGTTCCCTTCTGACTGTAACCTAGTTCTCACTGCAAGATTTCGGTCTCTTGTTTCTTTAACTTTAATGTAAGTAATTCTTGGAATACTTTCCTTGATAACTGCTTTCTGCCAAGTTCTCGCCAGCTTTTTGTGGAGATTGTGAGCACATCAGCTTGCCAGTTAACACTACTCTTTCTTTACCGTCAACTTTTCTCTAATTCCAAAAAGTAGTCCCTTAGCGTTGTGCTTCTTTTGCCAAAATTTAGCTGATTTAGGAATTTCGGTAGTCTAGTTTCTTTCCCAAATTATTCTGTGCCCAAAAAAATAATAGGTATTCGCAATGAATTCCAGCATCACACGGCGTTGAGAAATAACAGCAGGTTTGTCAAATTTAAAATCTCTACGGGGTTTGTACTCCATATTTAGTTTAGCACTATCAATGCCGTTTCGACAATGGGATTTTAACTTGATAATGACACATGTAAAAGTATCAGAATCTTCAGTGTTCAATGGCTTTTGTATTTTACGTACTATAAATATTTCGAGTATTTTGTTACGGAAACAAATGAATATTTAACGTTAATTTCTTAAACAGAATACCGTAAGCACAGCGCATGCTTCGGAGTCATACGTTCTTATTGCTTCACAATTTCAATAACCATATGTCATCGGCATTTAGATATTCACCAGAGCATAATTATAAACTTTTTAGTTTTATCTTGATATGCAATATACGAAATCATCGAAACAACATTACTAATATTTATAATCGACTACTTTCCGTATTCATTTAGAAAGTTTTGTCTTCCTTAAAATCATCCAGTGTTCCGTCAGCTGATGCCAGTCCTATTTATTTTGATTTAGCTTTAATCATATATTTCTATTGTAGTACTGAAGATCCACAGAAGTATATACTCGTATTTCCTTTAACTACTTTTCATCCCTTAAATTTCTCTTTAGATTTTTATATCTTTTGCTAAATTGTTTATTATTGCTTTCTTGCGTCTTTTTTCCTAATCATACCACTCAGTTAGGGTAGAATTTTCTCATTTTTGTTGGGATGACCAACATTTCACTCTTTGGAAACTTGCTCTACATGCCCATGGCCTATTTACCTAGCTGCGAAAGAATGGGTGCTAATGTAGGCTAATAATAATAATAATAATAATAATAATGGAGATCTATTATTTCAAATTTTTGTACTGTTCCTTTGAATTCTTGATGATGTTTACCAACATAACTGTAATTCCAAGTGTCTGCTTTATAAAACATTGTTTTATTTTTAGTGCAAATAATTTAATATATACATATACATATACATATACATATACTTTTACATATATATATATATATATATATATATATATATATGTATATATATATATATAGATTGATAGATAGATAAATAGATAGATAGATTTATATATACAGATACATATATACATACATATATACAATATATATGTAATATGTGTGTGCGTGTATGTATGTGTATATAATTATCAACAGCCAATTCCTAGCATTTGCTAAATAGAACATTATTTCATTTCCGGTCATTGTCATTCTTTTCTCGTCTTATTGTAAATAATTTTTTATATATCATATGTATATATATATATATACATACATGCGTATTATCCAATATATATTTACCTATATATATATATATATATATATATATATATATATATATATATATATATATATATATATATATATACAAAATATATATATATATATATATATATATATATATATATATATATATATATATATACGTATAATTCAACTTTACCTCTAATATATATGTATATGTGTATACGTATATATTTATATATATAATATATATATGTGTGTATGTATGTATGTATATATATATATATATATATATATATATATATATATATATATATATATATATATATATATATATATATATGCGTATAACTCAACTTTACCTCTAATTTATTAACGTCCTCAAATAGATAAATTAAAGCGATTATCATTTATAATATCCATTCTTTACACGGTTCACATAATTGTACAATCGTTACAACAAAGCAAGTCTGAAAAATGCATTGAACTTTTACGGTGGTTATTTATTTATCAACTGAATCATTAAGTGGTCGTTTTATCTACTGATTTATAATTTATTTATTTATTTATTAGTGTTTATATTTTTAGTTAGTTAGTTTTCAGTTTTCAATGGTCATTGCTGCCCGTTTTTATTATTTATTTCTGGTTTATATAAAACATTTGGGTTTCTAAACTATGTTTAATTTCTCCAGCTCACCATTTTTTACTTTATACCTTCTTTCTTATTCCTAGGTTTTGAAATACCTTCTTATATTTTCTAACATATCTTTGCATTTTCCATCTTGGTTTTCTTGACCTCTCTGCTATTTCATTTTCTTAGTTCCTGTTGTAATTCCTATCACACATATTTTTTTTATATTCCAGCTTAATTCCCCTCCCTTGTTAACTTTATCACTAGACTGTTTTGCACAGGACTCATTCAATACCCTTTAATCTGACTTTCGCGTCTCTGGAATCAAACGGGAACAACCTGCCTTGTAAATCTTCCAAATATGATACTCTTTCTGCAAAGGAAAAAGTTCTCGCAAGTCCGTCATTCTTACATGACATTTTAACTCCTTCTTTACCGTCATTATTTCAGGGCATTTCCAATACATGGCAATGAGCGTCTTAAAGACCATGAAAATATTCAAGTCTATTGCATTGATGTTAACAAGAGATATTTTTTTCCCACCGACTGCGCCATCTTCAGAATTTCTCATTGTATTTAATGACTTCGCGGGCGCTTTAGCGTGTAATAAAGGTCATATTTTGACAAAGAACTTGAGCTGTGGTACTGCATGAATGAGTACGTCTTCTCTATCTTCACCTTTGTTGCTAAGTAGCACTTTAGCTGTACTATTGACTGCAGGAGATTATGTCGCAAACATAACACTATGGCGTGATTATTTTGTTACACTTGTATATGCATATGTTTATTTGTGATTATAATAACTTGAACTGATTAGGCATGCTCATAACACGCGAAAGCTCCAGTTATTATAATTTCAAGTATGCATATGTATGTATAATGTGGATCTCTTAACCAAAGCATAAGATTATCGATTATCTTCAGAAGCACTTCTGCTTTCATACTTGATGTATGGGTATAATTCACGAAGTACTTTAGCTGAAATACTAAAATTATAAGAACATCATCAAAAGTATTTTTAACTGTACTACTGAAATATATTACTGTCCCACTGACTGTATGAATATTTCTTCGGAAGGATTTTACCTGCACCGCTGAAGATATGAGTACACATCCAGACGTATTTTGGCTCCAGTACTAAACATATGACTACTTCTCCTTCCTCTTATATATGAACGAGAAGTATTTTAACTGCCCTGTTTTTACTGACTCCTCTTCATCTTTTTCGCACGAATTTTCTTCCTCTGTTCCTCCTGCGGAGATAGACCCAATTAAATGTTATCACATTAACATCTGCTCCAAACACTTCATCTATGAACACCTGGAAGATATCTCTCATCTCTGAAACTAAGATGTGGAGTTTGAGAGCTTATACGTCCTATTTGAGTTCCAGAGGTCAGGTGTATGAAGGCAATGATTAAAAAACAGAATGAATACTTATGTACAAAGAAAATTTGATCTTTCAAGACTAATCCATGTAATTTAAAAAAATATATATATCGAGCTTTCCATGAACATAGATAGACAGATAGACAGATATGTATACATGTCAGGCAAATAAGAATGGAGTGTCAGGTGCTAGATTGATTACTTTCTTCATTAAAACAAAAATATATTTCTTATCAGTTGATGTGATCCACGCTTGTATCCAGAGTCCTTAAAACTAATACTTTCTTTCAAATTTCAGAAAGAATAAAAGACAATCATATGATTTCGAAAGCTCTCTTCTGTTGCATACCTAAACTGACTATTCTCACAGTCCGTGAAACGTGCATCTCCAGTTTGATTTATCATTTGAAATTATATGTCGAACTAATATATAACAAATACATGTATAAATGAGCCAGCAGTGGCATATACATATGAACGCATTCACACACACAAACACACAGACACACACACACACACACACACATTTATATATATATATATATATATATATATATATATATATATATATATATATATATATATATATATATATATATATATATATATATATATATATATATATATATATATATATATATATATATATATAAGATATATATATATATATAGATAGATAGATAGATAGATATATGTGTGTGTGAGTGTGTCCCTGTGTGTATGTATGTATGCATGTAAATACGCGTGTTTATATGTGTGTGAGAGGGAGAAAAACACAAACACTAAAACATCAAACTGGCGATCACATTCAAAAGCACATAACTCTATCTGACTTGATCCTAAATTCTATTTAGTTTTAGTTCATGCAGTGGTCCCTCGCCAGAAAGGTTAATTCTAAGAAGCAATGACAATTTCTCGTCTTCATAACGACAGAGAATCTCACGAGAAGTGATAACAGACAAGGTTGTCGGGTTTCTTAACTCATTTCAAAATGCTTTTCCTGAAACAGTTATCTGTGATAGAGCCATAATATCTTGAATCGAGAAGTTGAGGACTCAGGAAGTTACGGGAGGTATTCTATTTTCTGACCCATAAAAATTTGGAATATCTTGATTCTTCTCGAATCTTGCCATCTACTTCGCGCTTGGCGAGTCAACAAAACGAAAAGTATGGAAGTGCTGATATTTGGCAGGAATAACTTCAGGTAGTTTGAATTCCACTGTTTCCCAAAAGGAGAACACAGACTTCACAGCTGGCGTGAAGCATGCTGCACTTGAACGGTGCATTTCTTGATAAGACTTTTTTTTTAAACAAAAGAAGAAGAACTAGTAATTGTTAGGAAAAATAGGTAATGAAAAACAGAGAATGAGAAAGCAGAACCCCCATGACACACTCATACTCACAGGCAGAGGGGTGTTTAGAGGCCCAAATAAGAGGTCATTAACCACACGCTGCTTGAGGTGAAATGTTAGGCTCCAGCCTCGGAGGAGTTCTCGGGATTTCTTCGGCGTTTTGTGGAATCTCGACCTTGGTCTCTTCTGACCTCCCGAGATGGAAATAGAGACCCGTCTGGGGATGGATTGCGGCATCCAAGCGAAAAACGGAACGAGAGGTAGCAGCTGGTCTTGGGGAAGATCGTGATGGACCTTAAACGGGAGATTGTATATGGGTGCTCTTATAACCCCTGCGGGAATGCCTGCCCCGAATTACTTTACTTAGCTCGACTTTTTTTTTTTTTGGCCAGCAAGTGGCTTAGATACAGGAGGAGGTGGCTTCGGGAAAAAAGGACAGTAGTTACTGTCACATTTACTCTTCCACTTCCAATCTGGAATGAATTGTCGGCATTTCCACAACTTCATGACGTTTCATATACTAAAGCTTGTATTCATAATCAGTTGATTCAGTGATTAGCTGGGATATTAGTTTATTTCTGATTCTGTTCCATATATTCTCTTTGCAGCATGAAAATTCTCTTTAAACCCCAGCCTCTTACGTTTTGTATATAACTGAGGAGATAATGTTTTAAATTAATTTTTAAGTAAACCTTGCTAATATACCGAGCATAATTGAAGGTACTGAAGGATAGCATTTAATTCTTTCTTTACTTTTCCACACTAGCATTTGATACAAATTTTTTTAATGTTCCAGTAAGGTAAGTTACAAATTTATTTTGTGAAGAAAGTGATGCAATTTATCACCACATTTCTTCTTGCTTTTCTCGGCCTTTCAGTGTATTTTCTGTTATCGGTATTCCAGGCCTATAGCATGGTTCAGCACTGCAATTAAATCAAATTCGCAACACAAAGAATTGCTTCAACTGAATTTCAAAATTACACCTTTCATTGTACGACCAAGGGGCGCGACTCAGAGCCATTATCTGGGCACGTTCTGAAGGAAAAGAGAATATTCGAACGATAAAGTTGGACCTCACGCCTAGAAAAATGTAACGTCATCTACTTGAAATATGGAAAGTTAGGAAAACTCAGGAAGACGTGAAATCAAACTTGAGATTGACAGTAATAGGAAATAAATAGTCACGTAACCGAGTACTCCAGGAACTGCCGGTCGCCACATGATAGATGTGGAATGTGGGGACCTAGTGAGTTACGCATTTCTTGAGTTTGGGAAAGAGCTCAGCTTGTCACCGAGGAATGGAGCCTGTGAGGTTACTATAAAAAGAAAAGGGAAGAAAAAGACAGTATATGTAAATGGGAAGTTATAGTCATTATGTAGACTAGCAAACTTTAATTTAACACTGTGCTGAGAAAGAACCGAAGAAGCTGGTCCCATAAATTAAAGCTATATTTAAAATTGGGGATGGAGAAGGACACTATAAAGCTCAAGTAGCCAACAAAAAGAAATAAATAAGAAACTGAAGTCTGAAAAGTAGATCATATGAACTGTGATCTCTCTAAGAAAAGTTTGAAGTAAACGAACACCCACAATATTTATATAGGAGAAAGTTTCGATTTCCTGTTGGTCATGGAGGACAGAAGAATTAAGTAAGATAGGGTACGGGAAATGAGCAGAAAGAAGTCTTAATGGCACTTAAGCTAAGTAAACCTCAGATTGACTTTCAGATAACCTGTCGAGATCTAACATGATTGTGAAAATAGAAAGATAATTTCGAGAGGTAGAAGAGATATGGCTGGCTGAGTCAGTGGCAAAACCATATAGAAGAGAAAGGGTCCTTTATGAAAGAGAAGAGATGGGGACAGGAGAATGATTTGGAAATGACCCAGGATGCTCACTACAAATGGGTAATGAAGCAGAACTGCGTCTCCAACAAAAATAGAAATAAAGAAGCTACATTAAAAGCGAGAACCAATGTAAGACCAGTAATCCTGATAAGTGAAAGTAGATAGGTTTTTATCTTGATTTTTAGCTTTTTTTGTCTTCTTCTTATTCTTCTTCTTCTTCTTCTTCTTATTATTATTATTATTATTATTATTATTATTATTAGTAGTAGTAGTAGTAGTAGTAGTAGTAGTAGTAGTAGTAGTAGTAGTAGTAGTTGTAGTAGTAGTAGTAGTAGTTAATGTTGCAAAGCAAGCTTAAACGATATACAATAACAATGCGCAGAAAAAGAGAAAAGAAAGACAAGCAAATGACAGATAAATGACAGAAAGATATCAATCAAAAAAACAGAAAAACATACATTCGTAAAACATACATTCGTAACTGATCATACGTATTACAGGCAACCGATGATTCACAACCATTCACAGCCTAAGGTCATTTCAGGCAATAAACTGCAATTAGAGTAATTAAAGCGGCTATGTCCGGTTGGATTCGGCTGAAGTAAAGTCACCGGTCACATAATCATCATTACCATTAGAAATAATTACTAGCATAATTATCCTGTGGTCACTGACCTAAACCATGATGTTTCTCCAAGATCTAACAAACTTTACCATATCGCTGGAAATTTAAAACAAGTTTTTCCAAAGCGACGCAAATTTTAGAGGTAAATGAAAATTGTTGAGCAAATTATAGGTAACAAAATACAGTATGAAAAAAAGAGGGGAACCGAGTAAGTTATGCTCAAAGGAACTTATGCAGTCTATCTGACATATATGCTCATGTATAATGATATTAGTATATTTTATAATTACCCAAACGCACGCACAAATGCTCACATACAGATACATTCACATTTATGCACATACACACAATATATATATATATATATATATATATATATATATATATATATATATATATATATATATATATATATATATATATATATATATATATAATATATATATATATATATGTGTGTGTGTGTGTGTGTGTATATACATATATATATATGTGTGTGTGTTTGTATGTGTGTTTTATAATTACCCAAACGAACGCACAAATTGTCACATGTAGATACTCTCACATTTATACACACATCCGCACACACACACAATATATACATATGTGTGTGTGTGTGTGTGTGTGTGCGCGCGTGTGTGCGTGTCTGTGGGTGGGAGCATGTCTGAGCGCCCACGCTGCACATCTAGTACAACGTATTCACACATGCACCTAGATATGTACGTTCAAGCAATCCGGTTGGATTCGGATGAATTAGATTAAAGTCATTAGTCACACGTCATCCTTACCATTGGAAATAATTAATGGCCTAATTATCCTGTGGTCATTGACCTAAAGCATAATTTTCTCCCCAGTTATAACAAGTATTACCAGATTCTTAGGGGGTTAAAACCAGTTTCACATAGCAACGGGAATACTGGAAGAATTTAAAAAACGTCAAGCAACTTCTTCGGCAATAAAATACAGTGTGATTCTAGAAGACGAAAATGGCGTTGACACACACACACACACACACACACACACACACACACACACACACACATATATATATATATATATATATATATATATATATATATATATGTATATGTATATGTATATGTATATATATATATATATGTGCATGTGCGTTTTGTGTGTGTGTGATGTTTTATGTGTGTATGTACACACACACACACACACACACACACATATATATATATATATATATATATATATATATATATATATATATATATATATAGAAACCACTAGTCACTTTTTAGAATTCTTCACACTTTTTGAATTCGCTTGTCACTAAAAAGCCTTACATTTATATGCAAGAATATGAAGTAATTGATCAGAATAAGGTCAAGTTGCCGATCTGACCACGAGAAGGCCTAACTGGCAACGTGATTTCATTCTGATTCTCTGGATGCGGATTCGAATCCTGCTTCTGAAATCAGAAGTATTTTACATCCTTGCATTTAAATTTAAGGCTTAGCAGAGACAAGCGTATCCAAAATATGTGAAGAATTCTAGAAGTTAAGCGGGTATTGTGGTTATTACAATTACACACACACACACACATATATATACATATTATATACACATGTATATATATATATATAGGTATATAAATTTATGTGACGGCCCACACAAGTGGTATTATATAATCACACACGCGGACTGATGCGTGTATGTATTAGAAATCAAAAAGAAAATTGAAATACTACATTTCACCGGAATGAGCGCTAAGCTAAATTTCCTGACATGTAGCTTTCTCAGTACAATATCGCGTATATACTTACATTAAGGAAGTACGTGCCTTCTGGACAGATTCAGGTGTTAGATAACGAGGGAGAAAGTATTCCTATTTTTATGCATACCGCGTAGCCGAAGAAATGGTCACCCATCCAATGGCGACAATTATATGTGACTTTTTACAGGTTTTTTTTTTTTTTTTTTTTTTTTTGAAGGGGTGACAATTCTTTCATGCTTTCATTTTCTGATTTATAATATGATATGAAAATCCTGTCTCGAGAAGCGTAGAACACCAGTGATCGGTAAGATAAGCTTATAAAAATATTGCCATTTCAATTCTTTATAAAATTTCGAGATATTTGGTGACCAAAAATGTCACCAAAGATTGCATATAGCAAAAAAAACATAATCAGAAAATCATTTACAGTGAAACCTTTCAAATATATACTTTTCCAACAGCATATCTGATTTAAATTTAATAGTTCTCATTCAAAACTTCTTGCATTTTTTCCTTTTTTTCTGTATAATTGCACTCGAATCAGCACGCACACCTCCTTGGAAATTATGCTTTCAAAAGCTAATAAAATAATTCAACGATCAAAGCACACGGCGGGTTACTGGATAACAACTTAAAGAAAAGTATATTTCTAGTTTATACATTGCAGTTTGATTTCATAAAAATATTTCCATTCATTAAAAGTTCTTCCTAGGAGAAACTTCCTTAACGATTCATACTCAATGAGGAACTTTTGACGTATGATGCATTCCTCACCACGTGCATATAAAGTTCATTTCACATCTTTTATAAAAAAATTTTTTTACCTGTGACTCAATACAGTTTGGATAGTTGGAACATCAAACTAATCGTTATGGAAAGAACAACTCTCTTCCTTCCCCCGTATTTCTCACACCTTAGAATCCACTTAGTTTCTTATATCATGCACAAGACGGCTTTTGATCATTGATGTGTACTCATATTCGAGAAGAAATGTGATACTGACTGGCAGAAGTAAGTCACAAATGCCTGTTCTCTAAAAATCCACGGTATTTCTACTGCTCAGAGTTACTGTGATGCTTTACAAAAGGACGCGGGCCAGACAACCTCTTCCAAAAGTGTTAACCGGAAGGTTGCAAGCGGAAAGACACACACACACACACACACACACATATATATATATATATATATATATATATATATATATATATATATATATATATATATATGTATATATATATATATATATATATATATATATATATATATATATATATATATATATATATATATATATATATATATATATATATATATATATATATATATATATATATATATATATCAGCGTTTATGTGCATAGGTACGTGTGTCTGTTTGGTTGCACAACTTAAGCTCGGTAAGCATACCAACCAAAAGTGAGAATATTACCTCCCCTCGGACTTAAGATATTGGAATGAAAGAAAGATACAAACGAAAGTTTTCCCGTAAGGATTTTTCTTATTTTTTCTTGATTTCTGCGTGTTACTTTGAAACCGGACTGGTTGAACAAAGAGCATCTTATAAAGTTCAATCTATTTTTCACGGACTAATATAACGCATTGCATTTGGACAAATACTCGTTATTCAGGCAAAATGACGGACTTTTCTTTACAGTTTTTTTTTTCTTTTTGCGTAATGCGTAGCACAGAAAATTTTCTAATGTCTTTTAATTCAACTTTTGTTCACTTGGGTGTCGCCGTATAGTTAGCAAAATGTTTTGTTAAATCTATAAATTGAAGGAATTAATTGAACTTTTTCTTCTATTTTCTAGTGTGATGAGGAGGCTGGGGGAAAGGGACTGGAGGCTATCGATATGGGAATGTGTAATGAAATACGGTCATATTAACTAGCCAATTTATATAAGGTTTGTGAAATCATTCAACTGAAGGATTTCCGGCTATAAATTCGCCAATATTTGTTCCAAGCATCTTCAAACTTCCCCAAAAATAGAATTGGCTAAAAAAAGCCAAGCGAAAAAAAAGGAAACACTTAAAAAAGGTTATCCTTATCCAGCGACAACTATACTTCACGCCCTTTCAAGGACCCGGGCCATTTACCACGTCCACTCTGGAATCACGCAAACGAACATTTCCTGTCATTTTCAAAGGACTACTTCCAGAATTGCTTTGGAAATGCTTGGAAAATGTGCGTCTTTATCTTCCTAAGGTCATCGTTCATGAAGCAAATAGCGCTACCTCAGGTTACGTCAGTGCATTAAATCCACTTGGAAGAAATGAAGGAATGAGGAAATAGATAGAAGGGAATTATTATTTTTCTTTAGCTTTGTCTGACTTCTTATCTTTATAGTGCTTGCTAAACTAGAGGAAAGCGGAAGCTAATGTATTTAATTTCCGCAGAGCAAGAATAACGCTATTTTAAGCAAAATCATGTTTCATATTGAGTATTGGCTGATTCCCTTGTTTGAATTCTCTATCATGATGCTGTCCATTGCTTTTTGTTATCGTTGCTGTGATCATTCGAATTCTTTGCTGTACCCGTTCTATTCTAAATGAGCCCCCTGTGCTTGCACAGACGTTAGAAGGATGAATAATAACTTATTTTATCCATATATATATATATATATATATATATATATATATATATATATATATATATATATATATATATATTACTAAAAGGACCTCATTCAAACTGGATGGTATTTAATGGAGTTTTTATTCAAAAAGTTACAAGCTTTCTTGGACAGACAGTCCACATTATCAAGTATCCGTACGGATACTTGATAATGTGGACTGTCTGTCCAAGAAAGCTTTTAACTTTTTGAATAAAAAACCCATTAAATACCATCCAGTTTGAATGAGGTCCTTTAGTAATTCTACTAATGCACAGAACAATTGTGTATGTGATAAAGTTAATATATATATATATATATATATATATATATATATATATATATATATATATATATATATATATATATATATATATATATATATATATATATATATATATATATATATATATATATATATATATATATATATATATATGTATATATATATATATATATATATATATATATATATATATATATATATATATATATAAGGAGGAACAGGATAGCCAGAAGACGTGGTAACATCCCAGACATTATTTCTTGGGATCTAGCAGAGGCACATCCGAGCTTTCGGGAATAAATGACTTTTCCCATCATCAGGGTCACTTATCTATAGAATGACTAAAAAAATAAAGAGTAACAAAAAGAAACTATATTGATCGACAAGACCTAAAAGTATTAAAACAGATATAATTGACAACACTCTAAAATACATAATAATGTAAAGCGAAAAATTAACATCAAAACCAAGTTAACTGCAAATCAAAACTGACAAAAGAGAAATGACTAAGTAATAAGAGATATCGTACTAAGCAGAAATCGTCAAATAAAACACTGAGCAAATAGATACCGAGGGGGGAAAAACATGAATATTCAAAATAACAATAATTATAATCAAACAAAAACTTCTTTCAGTTTTCTTATGAGGATGGAAAGAGAAACCCGCAAGATTCCTGTGTATAACTTGTTTACTTGTAAATATTTACATATTACTTGAATCTCGAGTACTTTCAGGTCCTAACTGTGACCTTTTTCAAGAGATGTGAAGGTCGTCAGGCTGGTTCAACGCCCAGCAAAGGATTTACCTCAGAAGATCCCATAAGCCGAGCTTTAATATTAAAAGAAGCTAAGATCGACCCTTCTGTCCTGCAGGTTAGGTCTCCTGCCCAACAGACCGATGGTGACCACTCACTTACCACAAGGGTTAATCCCACTGACCATCAGATCAGGATATCAGACCGACAGGAGGGGATTAAAAACTCTAAAGAGAATGGAAACCAGGACAGCTATCATATAAATGACAGCACAGGGAGAAGAAGTTCCAGAAGATTGCTGGGCCTTGAACAGCCTGACCACCTTCACATCTCTTGAAAAAGGGTCACAGCTAGGACCTGAAAGTACTCGAGATTCAAGTAATATGTAAATATTTATAAGTAAACAAGTTATACACAGGAGTCTTGTGGGTTTCTCTTTTCAATAATGATAATGTAGTAAAAAAAATACCAGAGAACCTGCTGTTCATGTCATAGTTAAATGACACCTGGGCGAGCTAGAAGACTGCGAATGGAAGAGGGTGAATTAGTGCGATGATATATATATTCATATATATATATATAGCCTATATATATATATATATATATATATATATATATATATATATGTATGTATATATATATAGATAGATAGATAGATAGATAGATAGATAGATAGATGTAACATATATATAAATATATATGTGTATGTATGCATGTATACATACATACATACATATTGGTATATGTGTGTAGGGTGTAGCTGGATGACTGTTGTTGGTTGCAATTACAGGGGGGAGAATAGCATGGGCTACCAACCACACTTTAAAATGCTTGCGGACACGCAGCACTTACAATGCGCCACCCATACATAATGTATGGAGTTAAATATGTTTCAAAATTATCTATCCCATGCGATGCAAGTTCGTAAAGTATAGTTTTCATTATATTTGAAAAGTAAGGATATAGATATAGATAAATTTAATTGAACTAAACTACAATTATGTATGTGCTTGAAGACATCATTTAAATAATTGACTATTCAGGGGTTCAGGTTTGTATAAGCCAAATCCCTCCCAGGTACAGAAAAACGTGTGTGTGTATAAGTCAGTTTTTGTATCAGAAAAACAAATAGCTGCACGGACAAACAGATATTTTGTTTGTGAATGGTTCATTTACATACGATAATTTTTCTTTCACTGATGTGATGAAAACAGAATATAAAGAAAACTCAGAATGCAAAATAAATCTTTCAGCATGAACTTACCCTTAGTTTTCGTTAGTAGCCATTGTATGAGAGAGGAAGATAACGATGTATATATATATATATATATATATATATATATATATATATATATATATATATATATATATATATATGTGTGTGTGTGTGTGTGTGTGTGTGTGTGTGTGTGTATATACATATAATATATATATACATATATTCCTTATCTTCGTCTCTCGCCACAATAGCTTAAACTTTCTTTTCCGGAAAATCTCAACTAAATCTGTGCAGCACTGCATATCCTTCGACTTTTCCAAATAGAGGGACAAAAGGAAAAGTTATACAGGAAATAATAAAAATGAGAGAGAGAGAGAGAGAGAGAGAGAGAGAGAGAGAGAGAGAGAGAGAGAGAGAGAGGCGGGGGTGGGGGTTACGGGAGTAGGTCGCTGAGTACTTGAAAACTAAATTAACGCTTATGTCACAGTTATCGAATAGTTATGAAATGGCGAAGGAGAAAAAAAATACACGAAAGAATGCGATGGTCACGATGATGACATTTACCAGATTAATGACCTTACGTAACCCTGGGACACTTCCTAAAATACCTTAATGTGACATACGAAAGTTTAGTCACCTAGATGAAGATGACTGTTGTATAATTCAATGACTTTGCGAACGTGGACCTTTATGCGTTGTTGGGAGTATTTGGCTTTTTGACTAATTCCTAAACCATTAATTTTTATTGATATTTAGCTTCATACTTTGAGAGAACATTTAGAGTTATTGAGACTTGTAGGCTAGGTTTTTGAAGATCTCAGAGTATAAGCCGAAAAGCGTTTCTTTTTTATGACTTTATTCGGTTAAACATCTCTTTCCCTTCTTAATCTTTTATTGCATTTATTCTCTAATGATTTTGTAGTATCTAAAACTCCACAATACCAGTGATGGACCAAGTTTCATAAAATCACCAAATCAATGTGTATTCCATTTGAATCGTATTGGCAATGATGTATAAACGTCTAAATTTGGGCGTACTAATTTTCATCTAATAATAATAATAATAATAATAATAATAATAATAATAATAATAATAATAATAATAATAATAATAATAATAATAATAATAATAATAATAAGAAGAAGAAGAAGAAGAAGAAGAAGAAGAAGAAGAAGAAGAAGAAGAAGAAGAAGAAGAAGAAGAAGAAGAAAGACAATAATGGTGTCTTCACTGACCTACCATCCAGCGAGTGAGAGACAGTAACATGTCCACTTGCCAGAGGCCTAAGTCATTTTTCAGTCTGCCCCATATACATGGTGCCAAACCGCCAAACTCATTACACACATAATAAGCAAACAAGGCCAGAATGACCTTGGTTCCTGTTTACTTAGATGAGTTTGGCCCTTGGCTCTTACTCATATGAGGCAGACTGGAAATGCCTCGGTTCCAGGGTCACAAACCAGTCTGGAATCCCTTTCCAGATGACCGAATCTCTGGCTATAGACGACAGTTATAGTTGTGAGGTACTTGTTTAGTAACTAGTAATTATAATGATAATGACGATAGTAAATATATAATGATGATAATGATTGTGATAAAGTTATTAACGTAATTATTATTATTATTATTATTATTATTATTATTATTATTATTATTATTATTATTATTATTATTATTATTATTATTATTATTATTATTATTATTATTATTATTATTAACTTTCATACAACAAAATTCAGTCAAGCAAAGTCTGATATCTTTTCTTTAGGAAAATGAAACGAGTTAGCCACAGCATCATGAAATCAAATTTGAAAACTAAAAAATTTTCAACATATATTCCTAGATAACTGCCAGCACTGAAGTTCGAAGTATCATTAATATTAAATAATATTCTACCATCTCAAACTGACAAACTTTTAGCGTAAAGGATAGATATTTAATAAAATAACGTTGTTGAAACAGAACGCAAGATCAACGGTTACTTGACCATCTGTTTTCTTTTATATACTGAAATATTTTCAGAGACATTGAGTTAATGATTAATGTTCGTTCAATGGGTAAGCTTGAGAGAGAGAGAGAGAGAGAGAGTTGGAAGACTGCCTTGTAAAAAGAATAGTTTCGAGAACTTAGTAGTAACAGATACTACAGAGAAATTTCTAAAAATAACTCTACATATCTAATAGGAATTCAAAGCATAGAATTCCGATGCAACAGATTCCTTTGAAGGTTCTGCAGACTGAAATATAAGGAAAATTTCTGTACAACTGTCGCATAATCATCTAGTATCAAACTGATTATTTGATGGAAGATTTGGAACTAATAAAATAATGCTCAGGTATCGGGTTATAATTATAAACGTCACGATAACTCTGGTAAAAGTTGCACGACAGATGAAATGCCAATTTTTACTACATTTCATGTGCAGCTTAGACTACTGTCTAGATAGCCTTGTATATAATAAAATTGAAAATTATATCCAATTCAAATCCAAATTCACATCCTCACTGAACAGCAATATCAATGGCATCCCATTACTGGTGAAATTGCTTTGTTTCTCTGATTTTCATAATAATTTATCTTACATTCCAGAGTCAACAAAACTGTGGTACTCATTAAGTTTCGGATTCAGATCCACTTCCATGTCTTTTCTGAAGAGCAAGGTTCCTCTCGCACGAAGATATAATTGTTTATTCGTCAGGGACATGGGAAGATCGCCGATATGATTAATTTTCCCACTGAATTTCCTAACAGCGGCTTTTAATGTTCGACTGATCAGCAGAGATAACGACTCCAACTTAAAGAAAATTGTATAATAATGAGACAGCTTCAAATATTGGCACGCCATTTATACAGACTGTTCACAGACAGTAACCGTTTCCAGGCATGATAACTATGAATACACTAAAGAATATTCTTACTTTCCAATTCGAAATGAAAGTTAAACTGCCCAAATACAGATGGTAAATGTCAAAAAAAAGACAAATTGTACCGAAAGAGTCTTCCTCCATAATATTCAATCAAGACTATCGAATTCACTTTTAGAATATGAAATTTTCTAAAAAAAATTAACTAAATCATTTTCTTTTCCATTTTCGGAAGAAGCACAAATCTAAGAAGTCCAGTTGGAAGACTGTCTATTACCCTCGTCTTGTTGACATTCATTATTCATGGCACATTCACAGCCTTTTATTTTAAAATGAATGACTAGACTATATTTCCCGTGATTTCGACTTTATTGGAACTCTTCACTACCGCTAGTTTCCGATTGTAAGTCTTGATTTCTAAAATGTTTTCTTAAGACATGTTTAGATGAAACTAGTCATATGACATCTCTTGTATTTATAGTAGTGCAAATCTTCATTCCGCAAACATACATACATATATATATATATATATATATATATATATATATATATATATATATATATATATATATATATATATACAGGGTGTTTCGAAATTAGAGGCCCCCCCTCTACAGCATAAACTAAAATTGATATGGACAAAAACAAAAGTAATTCAGAACAGGTATTTATTTAAGTTTCTCTCTCTGAGTATTTGATATTTTGTGTGGCCTCCATCTGCCTGTACCACAGCCTGCATTCTTGAGGGGTATGATTTCAGCAAATCAAAAAAAGCTGAGACTCAAACTCCATTTCCCTGAGCACTTCGGTCACCTCTCTTCACAGGTCGTCGAGACTTGGTATACCATCATAGTTCGGTCAGGGGAGCTACCTGGAAATTCACTTGACGAGAAGAAATCGATACCACTGTTTCGAAGCAGCTCCTGTGTCTGAAGAGCCTTGAAACATGGTGCCTTATCATGCAAAAATGTGACTTCTTCAACAGATAACACATTTTCAGGATCTTTGAGGAAAGGAAATGCTCCACCAGTAAGCACAGTTTCTCTGAAGTATTCGCCATTCCATGACTGTCCTTTTTCTTTGATGATCCACATTAACCGTTTGGCTGTTAAACAGAAAAATTCCCAAACATTCAGGAAATTTCACAACTTGGTGATAGCGCGCGTCATCGCTGATATCATCCAACTTTGCAGCCCAAATGATGTCATTTTTTTGTGATTTGGCTTCCTTACTGTGTAAATGAAGAATTCATCTGATGTGGCAACATGGAGAAAGTCAGCTTCATCCCAATCTTTAAGAAATGAACCACAAAACCATGCACGGTCTTCTCTCTGTTGCTAAGTGATGTTGGGCTTGCTGATAACATGAAATGGCTTGATACCAGATTTTTTCAACTCACGATATACAGCACTATAACTTCTCTTCTTTCCCTTTTTTGTTTCTAGTTCAAGCGCCAATTTACGTAAAGACTTTCTTGGTCTACCCACTGCCTCAGCTATGATGTCTTTTGACTCCTGAGAAAGGACTTCAGGCCTTCCAAGATTCTCACTCTTTTCACGATGACAGTCACATGGATTTTTGTTCTAGTTTCTCTTAACAAAGGATTCATCTCTTTTAATGTATTTAGCTATCCAGGAACGTGAAATGAAGGATGCGGGATGCGCCAGCATCCCTGGCCTCTCTGAAGGTTATAGCCCTGATTCGGTCAATCCATCTGATTTCATCCGAGTCGTTAGCCATGGCTGTATCTAACTCCGTCACTTAGTCTGAAAATACAAGAAATGCAAAATGAAAAATAGCTTAATAGAAACTTAAAATAATGTACTTGGAGATAGGCTATAGCAGAAAATTTCATAATTTTCCATTTGTTCTGTGGAGGAGGGGTCTCTAATTTCGATACCAAACACATATACGTACGTATATATATACAGTATATATATATATATATATATATATATATATATATATATATATATATATATATATATATATATATATATATATATATATATATATATATATATATATATACGTATGTATGTATATAAATATACATACAAACATGCATAATACATACATATCAATATGTGTGTCCATTTATATGTAATTATTCATATATATATATATATATATATATATATATATATATATATATATATATATATATATATATATATATATATATGAATATAAGAAGGTCCATAAAACACTATTTGAACGTTGCAACCATATATTTCGAGCACTTCCTTCTGTGCCCCCGTTCACTGGTAAAATACGGACAGATGAAATGTTACAGGAGTATATATACAAAGCATATGTAGGTGTGGCATTAAGTCTCCGATGGCATGCAGGTGACCGTTTCCCAAGAAGGAGGGAAAATAAACAGTTCCCTGGTGGTTGCTATCATCAATCAAACCAACAACATGAACTTGTTAGGAGGACATTGGAAAGTGGATGAAATCAACGGGTTAATCCTTAAACCTCTTCTCAAACAGGTGCTCCAGGAAACACGGCCACCAGACGAATCGCAAAACAGGAGTTAATGAGGCCAAAAACCACTAGGGAATTGTTTATTTTCCCTCCTTCTTGGGAAACAGTCACCTGCATACCATCGGAGAATTAATGCCACACCGACATATGCTTTGTATATATACTCCTGTAACATTTCATCTGTCCGTATTTTACCAGTGAACAGGGGCACAGAAGGAAGTGTTCGAAATACGAGTATATGGTTGCAACGTTCAAATAGTGTTTTATGGGCCTTCTTATATTTATATTACACTGTTTATTACAGTAAGACATTCATATATATATTTATATATATATATATATATATATATATATATATATATATATATATATATATATATATGTATGTATATATATATATATAATATATATATATATATATATATATATATATATATATATATATATATATATATATATATATATATATATATATGTGTGTATATAAGTATATATATATATATATATATATATATATATATATATATATATATATATATATATATATATATATATATATATATATATATATATATGTATGTGTGTGTTTATAAATATATATATATATATATATATATATATATATATATATATATATATATATATATATACACACACACACATTACATAAGTATCTCTTATTACTTTTAGTTACGCAGTTTATATTCCTCAAAACTCGGTATGAGGTCCCACTCCTTGAATTAACCGCATAGTCACTATTATCACCGGCATTCCAGAAGCCTGTATATTGCTTCACTTGGGGCCAAGCCTGAGCATCGCTTCTCCTACCCCCTCCAACCACCATCTCATCAGTCCGATTATTTCTTGCAACTTTATTCTCAAACAATTTTTTTTATTATTTCTAAAGTAAGACATTCCACCTCTCCTGTAAAAACAAGTATTCATACTTCTATGTAAACTGAAGTGCATAAAGCCAAGGATCGAATGAAAATGTATGGACGTGAAATTTAATGTGTATTTTTAGGCAAACGCGCATTTTATAGTGCGCATACATACATACACACACACACACACACACACACACACACACACACACACATATATATATATATATATATATATATATATATATATATATATATATATATATACTGTATATATATATATATACATATTCTTATACATATGTAAATTTTGTGAGTAAATTCATAAACTTTAGCAGTAAATCTACAACGACAATCCCTCTAACCATGTAACCTCTCTGCTATCGCATCTACATTAGATCTGATTCGAGACTAGCGCATTTTGAGATTACATCATACGGTACCCTTGTTTTTCAAGCATCACCACAATTGTGCCTTTAGTGAGTGAAATGATCAAAGAATTCTTAATCACCTCTTTACTTTCTCCTGGCCCTATAGGTGTTCATTTTTTGGCCATCTTCTGACATTTTGGTCGCTTGGTTGCTTTTAGCTTTTTTCGCCTAACTCTGCTCTGTCATTTATCTTCTGCCTTCTCCTTTACTTCTTCCTGGGCAAACCACCTAGATTTCTTGTACTCTGCCCTTCACAAAATTCTATAAGAGTGCCATGAGAGAGTGCGAAAGGGAGAGAAAGAGAGCCACACCCATAGGTACCCGCCATCCATGCTAAGTAGCTGTGGGTGAGGATTGCATCAGTGGGTTCTTGCATTATCGGTGTGTGTGTGTGTGCGCGCGCGTAAGTGCATGTGTAGTGTGTGTGTGTGTGTGTGTGCGTGTGTGTGAATACTTCGAAAAAGGCTTTCATTTCTCTCGGTGGTTGTTAACGGGTAGGAGACCCTTGTACCGCACTTCGGGGCGCATTATCGGCCGTTGTTTGTATCCATCTTTGTCTATTGTTACCATCTACTCTGACAGTTGCCTCGGCTTTCTTTCTTTTACGAGGATGAGCAGGGTCTGTTCTGGGATTCTTTCTGAACAATGTCGACTCTCACAGACATGGTAGGAGTTATATCTTAGGACCGCATTATGACAGTGTCACTGGAGGGCGACAGTACAGTATCTTTTTCAGTGTAAATATTTAGTGGTAAACTTAGTCACACGTACCAATTTAGACGACACACACGAACACAAAAGTTCGTTGCTTCGGATTTGCCACAATATTGGCTACTTGGTGGAATCTTGACGGAAAACTACTAAGGAATGAAAGAAAATGAGCTCTTATGACACGGCATAAGTCTTCGCCCAAGTGGTGATTGAAGAAGAGAGAGGTATAAACAGCCAAACGGAAAGACGGAGATAACTCAGAACTAACTTATTGCTATTCGGCTGCTTCTAGTTACGCCTTGCCCGCCCGTCCTTATTAGAGCGCTCTGGTTATGCCCTCATCACAATTTACGACCTCAGTGGAGTGAACGTCGGGCCAGTGTCCAACCTTCACGTCCGTGTTATCGTTTAGCGCGAGAAAAACGGGACGGGGAGCGAAGATCACTTCTTTAGCGGTGTTGAAATCTCCTTGGACGCGTTGCATATTGATGAGTGGGTGTGCGTCGGAGAGTGGGGGTGTGTATGTGTGTGTGAACAGGCATAAAGCCCCCCCGGGTCATTATGTGTTTCGTCTCCAGTCACTTGAAAGTAATACCAATCATCATTATTCATGTGTTATGCTGCCAGTTTCCATTAGATATAATTATATAGATTCTATTGCAAGATGGAAGCCAAGTCCGGTCTTCGATATAATCATATGGCATTCTTATGAGTAATGAAATGGGCGTGCTTGCAATTGCTTATATATCAATTTCTGTTCTTTTCCTTTTGTGCAATAGCATCAATATGAACTCTTTTCCCTCCTCCCCTTATTTCTTTCCTATGTATATATATATATATATATATATATATATATATATATATATATATATATATATATATATATATATATGTATATGTATATATATATATATATAATATATAATATATAATATTATATATATACATATATTGTTGTCGAGGTTGGTCTTATTCATCTCTATAATCATCTGATATTATCGTTATTAAGATTGAATTTAATTTATTTTATAGTGCCACTTGAATACCCGTCCAGCCCTAACGGCAAAAGAACGAGCGACCCATATAAATATTATATAAAATGGTTATCTCATTAACCTTATTTAGACATACAGAACAAGGCAAAAGCAGATTAATGAAAGCCGCCAATTCATCATCATTTTAACCCAGTTTTGTTTTATAGGCATTAAGATGAATGGTTGTCAACCATCTTATATGTTAATTAGAGTTTTGGGTTATCTACGTTCCGGAACTGCTTATGCTATTTCATATGCGGTTGAGTTTTCATACAATTATTTAATTTCTTGGTGTATTATGTTCCACATTCTTTTATCTAAACGACGCCTATTATCTATTTGATTTCTTGTTCACTTGTTTGGGTACCCATATTGATTAACTGAACAACAGAACTAATTGAATTCTCGTTTTGTTATTTGACTACACACTTTGGTATTTTAGAATTCACATCTCTCTTGACAACCTCTGTTTTCCGACAAATTTTTCAAGTTGAAATAGCGTCTTTTTAATTGTAGTGCATTAAAAATTATGTATTCGGGTATTTTTCATTGCAAAATTCTACAGAACTTCCAGTCAAGCCTTTTTCCTTTGTCCTCTTTCTCTCATTCTATCTATCTATCTATCTATCTATCATGTCACCATATAGTAATTTTCTTATCCAGATTACACTACATTCTCCTTTATTCTTGGTATTCCATGTACAGTAGATTACAACGTCTAAGGATCCATAATATACAAAAATACAAGAAAACCAAGCGAAAAACATTTTTCATTTGCGTATTAGTAATTCATCAATATCAATATCTTATTACAAAATCAATCTTTTGTGGTTACCTGGTTTTGCAGTCTCATAATTTTTGCCCTTTTATTATCCATTGAGTAACCTATCACCTATACTGCTAATATTTTGAGTGCCAATATGTCATTAGCTTTCAAGTTCACTTGAGAAGATGATTTTTATTGCTAAAACTTTTTTCTTAAATATAGTCCCTTAAGTAACATGGAAATCATATTTACTATAAAAAAAAACATAACAATTCGTTCTCGCTGGATAAATATTTCAAAGACAGGGTCACGGGCTATTATAAAAGCCGATGTGACAGAGTAACTAATGAAAACAAAATCAGTTTAAATCACTGAAATGCGGTATCTAGAGAGACCGTCTTCCGCCAATGTAATTATTAGGTAAGCACAAACGAGTAAATAAGTCCATGCGACAATTATCCACTGGAATTCCGCTCCCATCTGCCATTGCTAAGCGGACTCTAGTTTTGCAGGAAGGAAATACTGTAGTTTTTCTTTGCGGGTTTCTTCACCTTCCCTTCTCCTTTTATTATTTTACTGCATTTTCTTCTTATCTCCGACTGTTCCTGGTTGGTCTCTTGTTAGCAGTTTCTACGGTTATTAACTCATCTTGCACTAAACTTGAGATTACAATGATGCAACACATACGAAAGTTAACAAAGAACTATAAATGATAGTTTAAGAAAATACCTTCCTCTCCTCCGTTCCATTCATATATATATATATATATATATATATATATATATATATATATATATATATATATATATATATATATATATATATATGTATATATATATATTTATATATATATATATATAATATATATATATATATATATATATATATATATATATATATATGCGTGTGTGTGTGTGCGTACTGCAATAATGAACGGGAAATGAAAACAAAAATCTCTGATTTGTGCAAACATGTACAGACGTATGTATATATATATATATATATATATATATATATATATATATATATATATATATATATATATATATGTACATATATATACTGTGTATATATACATATATATGCTGTGTATAAATACATATATATTAATATATATACATACATGTATACGTAAATACATAAATACATACATGCGCACACACACATATACATATGTGTGTGTATGAATGTATATATATTTAATGTATGTATATATATTTATATTTGTATATATGTATATATATATATATATATATATATATATATATATATATGTCTTTACATGTTTGCGCAAAAAAGAGATCTTTTTTTTTATTTTCCGTTCATTATTGCAGTAATCATTTACTGTACCTTACTCTCAGGAGATTGCAAAGTATCTGATTTCAAAATCATATCACTGATGAAAAAAAAACCCTTAAAAGAAATTCAAAAACGATCTTCTAATGCTGAAGTAATTAACGGTTCTTACAAATAATTAATTACCACGCAATTACTATTTACCCTAAAGGCTCCGTCCGCAGTTCATCTCAAAGAGAGCCGACCATCTGCTGGACACTAATTTTTGGGCCAAACAGCCATGTGTGTCTTTTCCTAGCATCGAATTGCTCCCTTGACATACTTACGAGATGCTCTCCTTCCCTCTCCCTGCTTTAATTCGCTCGTTTGCTTCTTGATTCTCATTTTTTCCTCTTATTTGCTTCCCTTATTTCTTCATTCCCTGCTCTCCGGGTTTCTGTTTCATGTGTTTGTTTTTCTTATGTCTGTTCATCTTCCATAATATTTTTTCAACTTATTCTTACTTCTATTTTACGTTTGTCTATTGATTTCGTTTATTTAATTGTAATTGTTTCCTTGCCCACTGAGGTTCCTCTTTCCTTCTTCAAGTACAGATTTTCGCAATTCATTTTTCTCTATTTTTTTTCTTTCCCGTTTACTTTAATTTTTATTGATTTTACAAATTCTTAGCTATATTTTTCCAAAGATTGTCACCTCCTTCTTTTTGCTTTTTTTCAATCTATGTCTTTTCTTCTTGCCTTTTCTTCGTCTTTCACACTTATTCTCATTTCATTTGAAATTAATTTTTGTCTTCAACAGACATGCACACCATTTGTATTTATTCATTTCATTTCACTAAAACGAACGGAGACTTTTGTTCGATTCTGTGTACTCGAAATATTCACATACATATATAATGTGTGTGTGTGTGTGTGTTTGTGTTTGTGTGTTCTTTTATAGTCTCTATGAATTTAAAGCGAATTATTCAAGGCATTTTTATGTAATCTTACAGCATTCTATTACATACGAAATTAAATCATTTAATTGGAAATGAGATAGCCTTATCCGGATATTGTGTAAGGTAATATCAAATGTAGCCTTAAAAATTTTCTTTACAGTCACACAACTTTATTTCCTACTTCAGAAATTTGTTCTTAAAATGTCAGTAATATGGTACTTAAATTATTCGCTTGCATCTTATTTGCATAACAATGTAGGCAAACTTGAAATCAGCGCGAAGATTTTTTTTTGTCACATTTGTAACCTATCCTTGAGTCTTAATTTTACAGGGAAACTAATTTGTGTTACACTTATTTCGAAAATAATATTGAAATCTATATATGTAAATTAGTTCTAAAATTTTCACAAAAATTCCCTCATGGTAAAATAAAAAGCCTGAATGAGAGAGAGAGAGAGAGAGAGAGAGAGAGAGAGAGAGAGAGAGAGAGAGAGAGAGAGAGAGAGAGAGATAGGTTCTTTAAATTATAAGTCTCCGATGCAAAATTAAGATTTCGTAAATAATCTTTGGAACATAACAGTAATAAATAATATTTTCGAAAGATAGTAGAAGGTTATTCACGATAAATCTAAAATATTATGAAACAGTCATTAGATCATTTTCCAGTCAACCTGTTTCAAAATTTGAACAAAAAGTCGTACATGGAAACTAAACATGGTATGCAGATAGTCTTAACATCACTGTAAAAAAAAAAAAGATTATCTAAAGATTTTCAAACAAAGACGAAGATGGTAACTTGACATTTCCAAATATCGAAAGATAATCCTTTTTTTATTTCTATAGCGATTCATTTGTGGAATTACTTCATTGATAACTCATTTTTAAAGATCAATATAGGAAAAATAATTCTCATATTTGCAGAGAATGTCATACAAGGCAAGTTATCGTTAATTTTTACATTGTGACCAAGGCGGGCATTTCATCTCAAAATAACCTCGGTACAGCAAAGAAAAGTGTGTTAGTGAATGTCACCCTTTTGGTGACGACAATTGCACCTCTTACTCTTAATTAAGCGTAACATTAGCAATGCAAAAGAAGTGCTTGAAGAATATGCCTAGTCTCTTACACTGCAATAAATTATTGTACCTCTGTCATATCACGTCGCCCAGTTTTTGATGCACTTGACTCCTTGCATATAAATGAATGATGAAGAGTAAGAATGAAAGGAGGTGAAGTGGGGTGAGGGCGGTGGTATGGTTACGAGGCTATCAGTATAGTGGTCGAGTGGTTGTTAAAGATGTAACGTAAACATAATGCCTATCAGCTGTAAAACTGCACTTGCACCTCTCTCTCTCTCTCTCTCTCTCTCTCTCTCTCTCTCTCTCTCTCTTACTCATAAACACAGACAAATATACTCGCACTGTCACACATGCTTTTTATCAGCGCTTAACAACATACGTGTACACATTTATTTTCCTCTCTCTCTCTCTCTCTCTCTCTCTCTCTCTCTCTCTCTCTCTCTCTCTCTCTCTCTGTAACACTCATACACATTCACATACGTCTCTCTCTCTCTCTCTCTCTCTCTCTCTCTCTCTCTCTCTCTCTAACTAATTAAGCTTCAGATCTCAAAAGTGGACTAACAAGAAGATACTTAAGCCGTGGTTGCGTCGACAAAGGCATTCCTTAAAGATAAAATTTACCGCTCCTGACGCAAGCATTGAATTAAGTCGACTACTACGAATCGCAGCTGAGCTGGAGAAAGGGAAAAAAGGAAAAAAGAAAAACAACAGACATGATTGTTAAGTAGCCCGTGCAATTTACCCCATCCAAACGTGTTGACCTCGAAGAGGTAAACCTCATCTCACCTGGGTGAAACCCTTCATAAGATATAGTCTCTCTCTCTCTCTCTCTCTCTCTCTCTCTCTCTCTCTCTCTCTCTCTCTCTCTTCACGATTAGTCATTTTTGCCATAATTTTAAAGCAGAGTTTCGAATGAATCCCTAGTACCGAAGATACGAATAGTGTCTCCAAAAATAAAGGATATGTACCAAATTTTCTTTAACAAGAGTTATTGATTATATGTTACAAATAATTTTAAAATTATGGTCTGACCTCATAGATTTGAAAAAACTTTTAGCCCTCTGTTCAAAACAATGAAGGATATAATTCCACTAGGAAGAAATCATTATTCTCGAATGAATAATTTATCTAAAGTCACGAAAAATTATATGTGACTGATGTTATTTGGACCAAAAGAATGAAGGCAGGATGTACAAACCTGAACCAGTAGTTTTTTTGGCACTACAGTGTGATGACCTGGCAAGCTAAGGAGCGCTGGTCAGAAGACCCTTAACACGTTCTGAAGCCAGGTGAATTGCATGAAAGCAAAGGATGGTGCAGGTCATGCAGACCGTTTTGACGTTAACGCCCTCTAAGGCTGTTTTCGAGAGTTTCTGGGATGTTCGAATTGTAGTTACGTATTGGCATGAGAACTTGAATCTCCAAGCATTGCTTCACATCTAGAATGTAGGATACGGAGACCTGTTTCTCACTGCTTCGGGCTATAGCAGGTATCAAAATGAAGGTGAAGCTGAAGATATAAGGTCGTTCTTTACGAGTTGTATAACTTAGGTTATACATTCTGGCTTGAGCAATGATGGACTTCTATTTGTCTTTCTCTTTCTCTGTCTCTTTTAATATTAATATTGAACAGTATTATTCTCTTTTAGGCAGTTCTGTCTTCATATTGATAGAGGTGAACTTTGGTCGGAAAACACCGACTTACAGAATAACTTATAATTAAACCTTACAGTATCACTAGTCTAAATTTTCTCCTTCATGGGCGTATTAAGAGATCAAATACCTTATATGTGAAGAAGCTTATGTGTATGGTTTTGAGAGCCTCTTGAATAATGTTAAAATTCAGTTAATGACCATTTATATTTATACACTTGTAATTTTATCAGGTAATACGAAACTATCTCACTCATTTGAATTTTTGACGAAGTAACAACCAATAAAATAAAAGTATGGTACCAATGAATTGCCAGAAAATGACAGAGATGTTATCAAGCCTAGAATAGTTTGTTCATAAAAATGAATCTCATACGGAAAGCTTTTAATAATTGTGAAATATGTTAGTGCATGTATTTCCTTTTTCTGTATATTTCAGTCTTGACTCCTCCAGATTTTTTCATCTTGTTTATATGTAACACACTCACACACACACACACACACACACACACATATATATATATATATATATATATATATATATATATATATATATATATATATATATATATATATATATATATATATATATATATATAGTATATAACGCAATCGTTTACATGGTTCACTTTAAATTTTTATTATCTAGGCACTAACGAAAATAAAAACCGACCTACATAAGGTATTTCAAGTAAAAAGACTGTACAACGTAAAAAAAAAACACTTATGCACACACACACACACACACACACACACTCACGCACCCTGAGATACGCACACACACATCGTAAATATACATACATATATATATATATATATATATATATATATATATATATATATATATATATATGTGTATATATATATATATACTGTATATATATATGTGTGTGTGTGTGTGAGTGTTTTTACGTTGTACACTGTCTTTTTACTTGAATTACCTTATGTAGGTCGGTTTTTCTTTTCTGATAGAGCCTAGATTATAACATTTTGAAGTAAATCATGGAAACGTTTGTGTAATATATGTATGTATATATGTATATATATATATATATATATATATATATATATATATATATAGAGAGATATAGAGAGAGAGAGAGAGAGAGAGATCTGTGTGTGTGTGTGTGTGGCTCTTCCAGCTTCTCACCAAGTCATTGGAGATGAGGTTGCTAGACCCACTCAATTTTCTTTAACCAAGGTAAATGTTAGTACCCACGTACAACTGAATGGACTAATGGCCGGTAGGCCGTAATCGAACTATGGGCCCAGCAAACGTAAATTTTCTATATTATAATATATAATATATTGATACCAAAACGAAATCGATTAATCGAGCCTTGTATCTACGCTTTGTGACGGATCCTTGATTGGTCCAGGCCCTGAAAAGTTCCAGAAAAACTTTATTTTAGGATGGCTATTAGTTATTGACTGGGCGTGATATGTCGAAAAAGTTTTTTTCACTCTATTAGATTTCGTTTTATTATTGATTATTCCGCAGTAAATTTCAGACGACATGGCGTTGCCATAAAAATGACTGTGGTCGTATAAACAACAGACACTGATTTGATTATGAAGTCAAAGATGATCATTAAATCATGAAATTTCTGCTCTCACTTAATAAGGTTATATTCACTCAAATAAGATTCAGACCGAAGCCCTATAAAAGCCATAAAGGAGAGTGCAAGAACGCTTGTTTCGTTTTGATGAATTTCTGAGCGAAGAAATATCAGATCACTAGGCAAGAAGAAGAAAAGGGAGGTAGGAAAGAAAGACAATTTATTCTTACAGAAAGAGAAAGGTAATTATAAAAATGAAAATACATACTTTCTCTGACAGGGGAGAAGCAACTATATCATCAAAAACCATTACTTTGTGAAACTACTTCCATCGTAGGTCAATATTACGCGTCTTTATGGCGAAAATCATTACAGTCCCATCAGCTGATTGGCTGTCACATGGGCCGATTAGCTTACGAAACACGAAGCAAAATTGAGTGGAACCTTTATTTAGAAGATGAGGCAGAGCTTTCTTTAAACCCCAATAGTTTTTAATGCAGGAAAAATCACTTTTTTTTAAGAAAATTTTTTCCATACTATTGATAGCACAGGCATTAATCGCCAGTACGAACTGCAGCTATATGGTTAACGATTAGCACTGCGATCCAAACCGAAGTTATGGTCGCCTTACGGCAAAACAATCACTGGCTGATGACTCGCTGGTGAAGAACGTGATGTAACCGTTTGCTGCAATGGTCTGCGTATTACGGTTCTCTACGTATACGATTGGTGATAACCTCAAAACGGAAATAATACATTTTTTTCTCCCAGTACATTTACATGATTTCGGTACTCCGAAAGTTCACGAATTCCATATGAGGTTATTGGAAAGTTTACGACGTAAGGTATCCAAATACAGTATTTCATCAGTCATTTCCGTTCAGAAAGCCTTTGGTGGAATCGTAACACCGGCAGCGATATGAGTCAGTTAACACGGAGAAGAAAAAGAAGAAGAAAGCGAAAACAAAACAAGCCAAGGTCACGCTTGAATCCAGGTTATCATTAAGTCTCAGTCCTGAAAGTATTGGCCCGGGGGGATGCAAAATTTCGGGTGTGGCCAAGAGAAAGGCTTCGGTGGCGCTGTTATGGATGTATGAGAATTTACAATGGCCCTTAATTTCTTTTACTTGGTCTTTTTCTTCATCGCTCACTCCAAGGCTTGGTGGGCGTGGGTGCCATCAAAAGACTTTTTTAATTGAGTTAGTCTGCATGACTAGCAAATGAACCTTTGATAAGAGAGGGAGAGGGTGGCTGTGAAATGGCTCGTGATAATTCAGGCTGGTGGGAACAATCGTTAAATAATTAACGGTTTGGGTATGAGTGGAGTTTTCAAATGAACATGAGAGGAATCTCTCTCTCTCTCTCTCTCTCTCTCTCTCTCTCTCTCTCTCTCTCTCTCTCTCTCTCTCCAGAAACGCAAAAATGACTCGTAGCTTCATTTTTAATTCTTTTTTAGAAACTAAAACGAAAGTGTTTCCAACCTGTTCCCTTCCCTCTTTCACTGCGTACTGCTTTGTACATCTTCATGTAAAACATCTCAGTTTCTCTTTTCAACGTCCTGCCATCTAATACGTTTCCCACATCTTCAATTACGACGCGAGGGTTACATCCAAAAGGGGATATCTTGAAGTACCTAACTTCGAATTCTGTACGCGCAGTGTTTGCCAGCATTAGGCTGAGAGCATGAAATAACATTAGAAACAGCTGTAAACCCCAAAGACCATGAATTGCAGAGAAAATATGAGGATATTGACTGCAAAATATCTCATTTCAAAATTATAATATTCAACATATGTTTAAGAGAAACGTTCTGCAATCATAACTGATAGCATGATCAACTCGGATAGCAGCCCCAAAAAATGCGTAGGTTCGCATCTTGGTTAGGGAAAATACTCTTATCATAATTTCCTCTGGGTTGAAGTTGTCCAACGGTACAATGAAATTAATGTTAACTTGTTATTAGTGGCTTAGCATTTGAGAGGATAAAAGTAGCATGTGTAAAATTAGTGAGAGACTCTCATATACAAGCTTATAAAAGTGACAAAACTATAGTGTATATATCCTGTATATGTATGTGTATGTGTATTCATGTGTGCATGTCATGTATGAATATGCATATGCAGTCATGTACTCATATGTATGTATGTATGTATGTATGTATGTATGTATGTATGTATGTATGTATGTAGGTAGCTATGTATGGGGCGAGGGGGCGCTGCTCTGTTATCATGCTTGAGAGCGTAGATTAGCAGGTTACCTGAGACTATGTTTATGATGATGTGCATACTTTTAAAATTACAGTAATAACGACACCAGCTCCCTTTCTTCCCTCTCTATGGGATTCGTGTAATCATTTCGTAAATGACATGGAATCTGTCCGTGCTGTATGAACGCTTATTTAAAAAATGTTTTTGTTTCAGTTTTAGTCTTATGGTAGACTAGTCACCGCTCAATATACACCTGTTGACTTCTTTGGACTGATTAACGGAAGTACGATGACTAATTTTTGTAATACATGGAAGAAATAATTTAATCTCCCATTTGGGTTGCTCTGCAAACTTGTTAAAACAAATTTATATCGATGTACGGATGGATACATCTACCTCCTAATACTTTGGGTGAAGATATCTTACCCTTGTTGAATACTAATCCATACGGCTTTGTGGTAAATAATATTAAAATCGATCTTCTGTCCTATAGTATAGATGACATGTGACTGAAATAGAAAACATGCATTCTGGTAGCCCATGTGGTAAAGTTGATAATTCTTTAGTAAGGTCTAATTTCATTACCTTTCAGCTATCGAAAAATTATATTCAACAAACACTTCTTTTTGTATAACGACCTCTTCGTGTTTTATTTCTGGTTCTTTTTCTTTAAATTCTTCTTGTTGTTTTGCACTGAAGTCGGCAAAATTCTATTTACTCTAACAGAACTGTAATACTAATTAAACATAATATTTACTGAATGTTTATTCCTGGCAACGACTCCAGTTCATATAGACTGACGAGAATTCTTTAGTGAATACAATGGGATTTCACTGTCATTTTGCTAAAAAAAAAACTAATATCACGACTTTTTTTATTACTGAAATCAAGGACAGTTTTTCTAAGAAACATTTGAACGTTTACAAAGTTCCTTTCAATCTAAAGACTAGGAGTGTTTTTCCAAGATATGCACATCCCTCTCCTATTATTTATGCTTGAGATCTGTAGTGGACAGCCACGGTCTTTTTTACTCTTATTAAAATTATAAAAAAAAAAAATCACGACTGATGAGTGATGATCACTATAAGGCCTTGATAGTTTTTTTATTCTATGAAATCTTAAAAAAAAAAAAACCTTGACAGCTCAATTATAGGTTAGCTATGATGTCTGTAATTCACAATCTTGGTAAAATTACTGCTGACTGGCAGAAGGAATATATTTAAACTTTCTAGTTTAGCTTTCAGTAAAGCTGAGCAGGTATCTTATAATAAAAAATCACGATAAAAACAACATTCCAAAATTCACTCCCCCACCCCCACCCAAACAAAATGGTTTTCCACAAATTTCCTACAGCTTTTCCACGAAAATGGATTAGTAAGTTTTTTGTAATGGACTAATGGATTATTTTCCATCGCCATTCCAAAACAGCTAAGGCAAGTAAACCGAATTGCCGAGAAAATAATGAAGGATTACAACACGTTTTCTCTCAATTTTTCTTCGACATTTCCATATAAAACTTGTAAGACAACTGACGGTATAAAAACTTGACATGGTTAATCTGTTGAATTAGAAAATATCAACCAAGGTAAATCAAACGATTTTCTACTAAAAGCAATTCAAGCCAATAGTAGCTTTTCCCATGAAACTAGCGAGGCGAAGTCACGAAGGTATTCCTAGAGAATCTAGGCGTGCTTGAAGCAAGCCATCATTACCCGCCGAGGTCCTATTAAATACCTGTGCTTGACGAAGGTCGTTCATCTCAGTGCTCTGGCGAGACTTACGTAATCTCTTGTAGTCGGAGATTCATCTCTTTTTTTTGTATGTGTTTGTTTTTTTTATGCTTGTTTTCTTCGTTTAGCACTCTCTAACCTTGGTTTGAATGGGACGTAAAATGGCTTTGGTTGTGAAATGCTGTGAGAGCTTAGCTACGTGTTTAGTGAAATAAGTACTTGCACCAAGGAATATATATATACATATATATATATATATATATATATATATATATATATATATATATGTGTGTGTGTGTGTGTGTGTGTGTGTGTGTGTGTATATATGTGTGTGTGTGTGTGTGGTTGTTTGTGCTTTTGCGTATGTAAATGATGTCTACGTATATGAAAAATGTATGTACACATGTTTCATTAATATATGTGCCGACGGCATTAATAAGTTCTATATCACTGTTAAGCCCAATCATTATTCAGATTTGTGACCACAAAGAAAAGCCATATTCCCTCAGTGCATAGACCTTTGAACATCCATAGGGTACAGCTTGTCTCTAGAAACCTCTTTTTAATTAAAAGAGAGATTTGCTGAAGACCGAGAGGGTGACGCCTTCTGATGGCATTTCTCTGAAGGTAAACTGGCGTACGGCAAAATACATAATTACTTAACTAAGGCTCTAAGTCATTAGAGACAAACAGAATGAAGGTGAAGCTTTACGAATATTTGCACTGTGTTTAAGAGATGCATCAAAAGTTACATGATAATAATTTAACAATTAGTATCGCAGCAAGAGATACCTATACTAGCTAATGGGTAGTCTGTTAAATTAAAACGAGTCAAACCACGAACAAAAAAACCACAACCATCATGATCACATTGAGGGATAGTGCGAAAAATAAACATGAAACAGAT